>NC_062296.1:93673134-93975255 GCF_902655055.1 Lutra lutra | reverse complement strand
GCCGATGGGACTGCAGCTTCCACTGTGTTTCCAACACTGTGCATCTGGAGGTCACTGCCTCATCCCTTGTTCCTTCCACTGGGAGTGACACTGGCCCTTAGAGGTCATTCTCTGCTTTGCTTGACCATCCCGTATTAGCTGTAGTACTTCCAACACCTTCTACCCGCTTCCTGAATTAAATTCCCACTGGTTCAAACACCTAGAGTAGTTTCTGTTTTCCTAGTAGACCTGGAAATACGCAATTCTATTTCTTTTGCTTTTGAGCAGAGGAGTTGGATGTCAGCTCAGAGAAAGTGAGCAATTCGGTGGGCAGTGACACACTCATGACAAACCACATAATGAAACCAAGTAACTTAGCAGCTCAATAGGTTTCGCCAAAACACTCTCCTTTTATAGGTTTTCTTCATTAGCATACGGGAGACGCACTATAAATCACTCACTGTAGACAACAGCTGTAATCGCACGTACAGTAGATCGGCAGTCACATATGGCAAAGTAATTTATCATGAGATTTTAATTATGTAAAGAGACACATTAAATTTATCTCTGTGTCCTCATCACCCAGCTCAATGCCTGGAACGTAAAGGCTACCAGCTAAATGCTCATGTAATGATGAAATGCATGAACTGAAAATACTAAAAATCAGGCACACCGGGCTTCCCACGTTACAAGATAAGGCAGAACAAGAATTCTGGCAACTCGTGAGTCTGGGAATGAAGAAAAACCCCCTGGTTGGTCACACGGAAAGGCTGTAGCCACACAGCCCACGTGGGGGTCCCGGGAGGATGGCGCTTCTGGTGGGATCTCAGGGCACCTGGCCGCCCAAACCTCCACAAACCGCCTCGCTCACCATTGCCTTCTCCTCAGTCTCGGCGTCTTGTAAGAGGAAACACCGATGGATGGATGTTCGCAAGGGAGAGAGAAGTACTCAGAACTCAGGTCTCCGTGGGGAAGGTCATTACCCTGAGGTGCTGGTGTTCAATGGACAGATACGAAAATGATAAGGAAGACAGAACAGGAGAGGGAGGGTGCAGAAGACAAAAACTAGTGTATCCTGTCGTCCAGGCTGTTACCATGGCCTGGCCTGAATGGCTAGCTGAGACCGATAACCAAAATTCCATGATTTCTGGCCCCAGCTTTCATAAGCGAAGAGCTCCCTGAAAACCTGATACCCCCTTGGCCAATGCCGGCTTCAGAAGCTCCTTGTTGAATGACCACTGCAAATGCTTCTGGTAGACTAGTGGACCACACTGTGCGGCATGGGTTATGGAGGCACAGATACCCTCCTCTGACACTCTGGTGTCCTGGCCCTTTGCATGTCTCCCCATGGGCCACACAGGCCAACTTTGACCACACTCTGACCTGTGGCTGGCTGAAATATCTTATGGTTCCTTCTAGAGCTAGGGGAGATCACGCTGGTGGAGAGCTGCTGTCAGGCATCTCCTAGCCCCACTTTACGGTCATCTCTCCTCCAACTGCCTACACACAGTCACCCAGTGCGTGGTGTCTGTCCCCTGATCTGGTTGGTTCTGTGTTGTCCTTTATGACGAAAGTCGTGGACAGCGGCTGTCATGATGACCTTCCTTTGGCAGCCCGTCCCTGTCTGGATCCGTGTGGGCCCCTATCTCCTGACTGGCCAGTCCATGGAAGAGTGGCAACCATATTGGCAGAAGCCACCATGCTGTGCTTCGTGAGCGTGTGACCTTACAGCGTCGTTTCCTCTGCTCACCAGACCTGCTTCTGTGAATGGGCTCCAGCGTCCCATGCCGGGGTATCGAGGCCCTGCGGCTCAGGGCACCATGGTCTGTCACGATTGTAAAGCAGCAATGCGGCCACAAGTACCTTCTGCTATCTCGCAGTGGTTTACGCACGTCCCTGCCGTGTCTGCAGGTCAGGGTTCTCCCGTGTGCAGCCCCAGGACTGGGGCAAGGCTGAAACAGTTGATGCTATTACAGTCTCCCATTGCTCCCAGTTTATGGAGGTTACTGTGACTGTCCTCTAATATATAAAATGCACAAATAGCTCCTGAAAGAAAAAAGGGAGCTCCTGAAGTTTTTTTGCACGCCACTAATATGCCGTATTTCATCATAGAGTGCATTTTTCTTAAGATTTTATTTTTTAAGTAATCTCTAAACTCAACGTGGGGCTCAAACCCACAACCCTGAGATCAAGAGTCGCGTGCTTTGCGGAGTGTGCCGGCCAGGCGCCCCCCGCCCCTGGAGGGCAGATCTTAGTCATCTACAGAATAGGAACCTCTCCTCTACTCGGGATACTTGGAGAGCCCTCTGAACAGACTGGGGGCAGGAACAGCGTTAAGGAAACGTATTTGATTCTAACTGCAGAGTATTTTACTGTGGCCACAAGCCTTTTTCTTAGGATAGTTTTAAAATGAATAAAAGTGCCAGTTTTTTCAGTGAACTGGCATTCGCATCTGTTTTTAATCACGGCTCTTGTTCGTTTTGAATTCTGTAAGAAATCAAATTCATTCTTAATTATAACATTACTATACTTTGCAAAGGATAATCCAGATGTGATACATTTAGAATAAAAAGCACATTTCTTCATCACTGCCTAAATATGCTTCTCTCATAAAACTTATCTGATTCTCAACGTCTCAGTGACTGATGGCAGCCAAGCTTTTTATGCTCTGCCAAACGAAAGAACGGGCACACAGGTGTCAGAGAGGCTGGGTTCTCTTGACAGAGCAAGGGGGACCCCACCCGGGTCTTCGTCAGGATTGTGCCCAAGGACATTTTCTCGAATCAGGCTAGGTCAAGGAGTTTGGGTGCAAACTCTGAGTTTCCTGCTGCCTCTTTTCAGAATTAAAAGTCGTAAGTAAAACATGATTATCTGTATCGTGACTCAAGGATTTCCTTCAAGTCCCCGACTCAGCAGTGTGTGTGTTACATGGTGAATATGGATTATTTGGACAGACGGTGCCACGATATCAACATGAGATTTAAAGGCCTTCAAAGTTACTTCAGTCCTGAAGGTGAGTTCTGCAGAAACTCCAGGAGTACGGAGCCGCCTTTTGCCCGTGGGAAGGGCCCACTTATATTTGCGTGAGGGGACATAGAAGCAGAGACCCCTCCCCGCCGCCTCAGTTTCCAAGGGGCCTTCAATGGCAACCCAAATCCACAGACACGGAGAGGAGAACTGTGGTTGCCAGAGGCCGACAGGGAGGAATGGGGAGTGAGTGCTCATGGGTGTAGGGTTTCCTTTTGGGGTACCAAGTGGCATTACAAGGGGTGATGTTTATATGCCTCTGTGAGTACACCAAAACTCCGTAAGCTGTACACCTCCTCATGGTGAACTTCATGGTGTATAACTTCTCTCTCAATTTTTTTTTTAAAGATTTTTTATTTATTTGTCAGAGAGAGAGGGAGAGAGAGCAAGCACAGGCAGACAGAATGGCAGGCAGAGGCAGAGGGAGAAGCAGGCTCCCCGCCGAGCAAGGAGCCCGATGTGGGACTCGATCCCAGGACGCTGGGATCATGACCCGAGCCAAAAGCAGCTGCTTAACCAACTGAGCCACCCAGGCGTCCCTCAATTTTTTTTTTAAAGTAATTTCTACACCCAACATGGGGCTTGAACTCACAACCCCGAGAGCTAGAGTTTCATGCTCTTTGAACTGCGCCAGCTGGGGGCCCCAAGTTCTCTCTCAATTAAAACAAATAAATAAAAGGCAGCAGAACCCAAGTGTCTTCTGTATGCACACACAGCACGCATTCTACATGGGCCATAGTTACCCTAAGAAGGTGTTGGTTTTGTAGCTGAAATTCACATTTAATTGGGTTCCCCACGGTTTCGTTTCAACAGACTTTATTTTCTAGAATTGTTTTAGGGTAACAGCAACATTGAGTGGAAAGCACGTCGAGTCCCCATACACTTATACCCCCTCCCCAACACATGTCCAGGCTTTCTATCAGCATGTCCCAATGGACTGGTACTTCTGTCACCATGGGTGTGTTCTATGGGTCCCGGCAATATCATAGCAAAGTACCCACCATTACAGTATCATTTGGAGGGGCTTCACTGCTCTACAAATCCTAAGTGCTCTGCTGACTCAGCCCTCTCCTCCCTATAACCTGACCCCCAGCAAGCACTGCCTGGAGGGGCCACAGGTCAGCCATTTACCCAGTGAAAGACAGTGTGGTTGCTTCTAAGCTCAGCCAATGACAAATGCAGCTGCTTAAACATCTGCACACCAGTGTTTGTGTGAACACAACTTATCAGTTCATTTTAGGTCAGTACCAAGGAGAACAACTGCTGGGTCATACGGTAAGACTTTGTTCAGTTTTGCTAACTCTGGCTACCCTCTTCTCAGTGAACTTGCCCTTCTTTGGAAGAGACAGAGAACGAGGATGTAGGTACTTCGAGGAGAGAAGGCAGTTAAGGGTATCTTACTTGATCTGCTCATTCACCGACTCATTCATTGGTACTTGGTGAACAAAACTGTGTGCTAGACCCTCGGAAGGCAAACAGACACACGAAATGCAAGAAGCACGTGCTGTCCAAAGCCGTGGGACTCGGGTGTCAAGAAGGTTTCCAACATGCAAGGTTGAGAGCAAAGAAAAGATGGAGTGATTTCCCCCATGGAAGCTGCAAGGGAGGCTCTGAGAGTGTACCCCAGGGAAAGAAGGCCTTCCTCTTGAGGTATGTAGATAACCCCTGCGGGGGTATTGAGGAGAGACCCGCACAAGAAAGAATGATCCGAGGAGGAGACGCAAAGGTACAAATTAGCAATGGGATACACTTATTCGGTTAATATTCAGTATCCTGCCATTATGCTGGACGTGAGGACACAGTTTTCACCAAACACGCAGCCTGGACAAGCGGTCTACAGGAGAACACTTCACACAGGTTTGAGCAACTCAGAAGGGCAAGCCTTTCTCATGGCTGGGAAAACAGGTGCCTTCAAAGACCGAGGGTTCTTTTTTCTCTCGGGTATCCCTCCCCTTCTATCACTGGGCAATTCCCAAGATGAAGAGTTACATCCATGTGTGGATAATCAGTGCTTACCATCTATTGGAACTTCAAGACTTGGTTTGAGGACTTGCCCCCCTAACTGCTGAAGTTTCCTAAGTTGAGTTATCACTGTCCTATGTGGGATCTTCGTATCTTGTGCCCAATGCACTATGTAGACACTTCTTTATGGGCATTTTAAGATTTACAGGTGCACTTGATAAAATAGCTGGACATTTTTGAGATGTTTTTCATTGGATAATTTATTCCATATGTACCCAACAGCCAGGCACTTGGCAAGTGACCAACAGATATGATTTAGAAAGCGTGACGAGTTCGTGCAGGAAATAAGTAGCTGACAGAGAAAGAAAAATGGCAACTTCGTGCTTTAATGGCAACGTAAACCATCTAGAAGAGACATCCATCAGTTCAACAAGAATCGATTTTCTGCACTCTCAACCCATATAACAAATCTCTTTCTAAAAGGTCGGAGCATTTGCTCTGGTAATTTATTTGTTTATGTATAACTAGCCCGTCTCTCTCCTAGAGACTCTCTGGGAGACATCTTTCTCTGGCCCATGTTTTGTCTTGATCCTGGGTGGAAGATAATCCCCGAGTCACCTGTTGAATTGGGCAAACTTGGAGGCCAGGGAAGGGATTTCACCTGCCGTGCACTTGTGGACGTGGACGCGAGTGTGTGAGGAGCGAGACCGGCCGTGGGGCGAGCTTCACGCCTCACACAGACGTCAACAACTGTCCGCTCTGTCTGATTTCTGTTCCACTCCACATTGTGAAAGGACCTAACTTAAAAGAGACATCCCTTGTTCACTAGTGAACATCTAAAAACAAAGGGCTTCTGGTTAATTCGTAGGAAACGGGGAGTCCGAATAAACTTCAAGGCAATGTTTTAACCAGGTAAACTCAATTCTAGTATTTGCCTCAAAATGGGGAATGGAGAGTTCATGTTTATTCAACACGTATTCCTTTAACTGTCAATGCTTTGTTTAGTACATGTTTCCTGAGCACCTCCTGGGTGCCTGGGACTATGCCAGGTTCTGGAATAAAACCATGAATATGAACAAAACTTCTCCTGTCAGGGTAACCGTTAGGTAAACAGCCATCATCAGTGGTGTGAGAGGGATGGAAACACGAGAGAGAGAAGAACAAGTGTGTTTGAGAACCCAAAGACGATGCGTTCTAGAAAAGGTGAAGCCCAGACCTGTGACTTGGGTCTTAAATGAAAGAACAGATGTTTGCTATACCGAGATGAAACCAAGTGTAGTCCAGACAGAAGACAGACCAGTCGTCATGATTCAGTATCAACCATGTCTATCTTTTTTTTTACATAAAGATTTCATTTATTTATTTGAGAGGGAAAAAAGGGAGAGACAGCAAGTGACAGAGAAAGAGCAGGGAGAGGGAGAAGCAGGCTCCCTGCTGAGCAGGAAGCCCAATTTGGGGCTCCACCCCAAGACCCTGAGATCATGACCTGAGCCAAAGGCAGATGCTTAAGTAACTGATAAGTGACTGAGCTCCTCAACCATGACCACCATTACCAATGACTTGCTCTTTATTCCCAGGCAAAAGTCTGTTTTCACATCTGTAGAGATACTAGTAATATTTAATTTGCAGGCTATTAGAAGGATCCACAGAGAAAACAGACCTTAAATGCTCAGACCATGGCCAGTAAAGGCTGATCCTATGGAACATTCCAATGAGTTGGGTACCCACGCCTTCCTCTGCGGTAACTGGTGGACAAACAGGGTCCCTCTGCCCCATCCTCTCCCCAGAACAGCACAACTAACTCTGTAAGCAACCTGGAATGGGAACTGAAAGTTCTGTTCTTGTTATTTACGTGAAGCAATCCAAAGCCATTGTGCAGTGGCTCTCCAGAAGGCACATGTACCTCATTGTTGATGTTTCTCTTCTAGAATTTCTTACCATTTTAGAAACATTTTTTACCTTGTCTTTACTGGAAAGGGATTCTTGGGAGAAGGAACGATGATCAAATCCCATCGCTAGTAGGTTGATTTATGCTTTGATTTGGGTTTCTTTTGAAGTATTCCCAAATTCCCAAGTAATTCATGTTTTCTGGGCTTTCTAGCCATTGATTTACAATCTTATGGGATTGTAATGAATAAACGGGAAGCATAGGTTGCTAGGTTTTTACAAGTCTTACTCCTGGTACCCACGCATGGCTTTGTTCTTGGGGTCAAGTGAAACCGTGCGATCTTTGAGCAGTAGAACCAAAGTAAGGGGAGGTCCCTGATCATCTGCTTCGGGGAACCAGGATGCACCCACTGACCAGACGGAGGGCCCCCTCGGCCCACTAGCAGACGCCTCCATCATTAAGAGTTCCTTTGTATGCCCCATTCAACCTCCTATTCCCTGAGTCTGACCGATGGTAGATATTTAGTAATTTTCCTTAAGCAGATGAATAAGTATTTCTTCTTACTTTCATGTAACGACCATGTCTAATTTTGTAGCACATTAACAAAAGCAGAAACACCCAATAAAAGGACCTTTCGAAACCTCTCATAATTTTTGGGCATTTAATTTACTCTACCAGTACTCTGTTTAAACATTCAAGGTATGCCAACCACCCTCTTGTTACTGGTGAAGGAGTTTGTTGGAATTCTACCTGATCAAACAGCACAACACCAAAGATAAAGTAGATCTTAAGCATGAATTGTAAATAAGGTTAAAAAAAAAATTTTTTTAAAGCACAAACATGGAAACGTACGAAAGTATGATTCTATTTCAAGTAGCATAAACACCAAGGAAGTAGCCTCATGGTCTAAGAACTTTGTCAAACTTGGAAAAGCTGTAACTGGAAATGCAGTTTTAACGATGGCATTGCTTGAAGGATTTCCTCTTTCTGAGCAATTGTTTTTGGCTTTAGCACAAGCTACCAAAGCTAACAAGAGTGAAAAATGCAACAGCATTTCAAATGAGTGTGAGGAGAAAGACACGAGATTTTCGCATACATCATCATTCACATTTTTTACTTTTATTGGTGGAGTGATAGGAGAAAGTGAGAATTTCCAAATGCCCTCAATATGTCTTTGCCTCCTGCCATTCGTGCATCTGTGAGAAAATCTGTGGTATTTCAAAGCAGACTGAAGACTCACACGAAGAAACCTATTTACTTTATCGGGCTCACAAACTGTACACTGCCATGCCTTATTAGCTGTGACTGCGGACTCTGACGACGGAAACACTAACTGCTGAATCAAACGATTCTTCAGATAATCACATGACTGTTGACATTGGCTTCCAGTTCTCAATTCTCTTTAAAATTTTCATCAAGCCCTCCGTTGTAAAGTTCTTTCAAGTGCTTCACAGAGAAACTTCAAACAGGTTTTACTTTATTTTCAAATGGAAATTCAATTTGATTTTTACCCTGTTTTTTTGAGCTATAATTGACACACCCTAAAATCCCCCCTCGGAAAGCACAGAGTTCAGTGATGTTGCCGTGTTCACAAGATTGTGCGAGCATCACTACGACGTAATTCCAGAATAGCATCATCACGCCAAAGAGGAACCTGGTACCCATTAGGAGCACTCTTCATCCCTCCCCCGCTGCCAGCGCCTGCCAACCACAAGTCTACCTTCTGTCTCTACAGAGTTGCCAATTCTGGATACGCAGTGTAAGTAGAGTCACAAAACATGCAACTTCATGTGTGGCTTTTTGTACTCAGCAAAATGTCTTCAAAGCTCATGGATACTTAAGCACGAAACGAGATTTCATTCCTTTTTATGGGTGAATAATATTTCCCCGTATGAACAGGCCACATTCCATCCCCCTGTTCATCAGCTGGTAGACATTTGGGTTATATCCACTTTTTGGCTAGGAGGAATAGGACGCCTCAAATAGTCACAGTCAAGTTTCTTTGTGAACAAATGTTTTCAGTTCTCTTGGGCATGTTTCTAGGAGGGGAAATGCAGAGTCACATGTTAAGTTTGTGTCTAACATTTTGAGGACCGGCCAAAGGGTTTCCCAAAGCAGCTGCTCTGTCTTACATTCCTACTGGCTGCGTTTGAGGGCTCTAAATTCTTCACATCATTTCCAACACTTGTCACCCTGTTAGGCTTTGGGATAAGTGAGGAGTATTTCATGAAGACAGGAGTTACTGTAACACAAAGAAGCTAATGTTTGAATGTCACATTATAAGCGGAAAAACCCTGAAGATGGTAGCAATTCAGAAAGTGCAAATCTCTTTCATCAGAAGAAATATATAAAATTTAGATTTGCTAGCAATAATTGGTTATTACGGAACTATGTTTCAATTCATCCTTTTAAAAGAATGAGCAGAAGAAAATGAAACAGGCTTCAGAAGGAAATCCTAATGGCATCATCTATGAAACAGAGGGATAGTAAAACCTGTATAAAAGCATACCTGTCTCCAACACGTAACACAGGACCCTCATATCCAGAAACATCAGTGTTCCAAACATCAATGTTCAAAACACTGGCCTTTTTGCTGACTCACTCATGTTTGTGCGGCTGCACGGTATTTTGGGTTGGTCTACCAAGGTATAAGCCACGTCCACGGTATTGCAGGCAGAAGGAGTAAGGGGCAGTAAAGAGGCAGGAACGAGTACGGTACTCTCAGGGAACAGAAGTGGCTCCTGTGAATGAAACATTAGATACCACGATGGGGACAGACCTAGAGGTACATATGGGCACTGGCCTGACTTGAGAGACATGAAGGTCACGCAGGAAGTAGTAACATCGGGGACCTCAGAGTGCTCTCCTCCAGATCTCCTGCTTGCCAAGTTGGCCCTTGGTGGGCATCTGGGAACTTGGGAGTTCAGGAATATTGTCCCCATTCTCTCGTAAGAATGGCTCACTGGGCTAAATTGTTGGTATGAACAATGTGGTTTATGGTGAACACCTGCTCTCCTTCTGAGAGTCTGGATTTTTGGTACATGCTGGGCAGGGGGTGTCTATGTCATCAACCCCCTAGTTAAAACCCTGGATCCCGATTCCTTAATGAGTTTCCCTGGTAGACAGTATCTCACACATGTCACCACAAATAATGGGCACTGTCTCCCTGTCTCTGTCTGTCTGTCTCTCTGTCGAGCTCTCTCTCTCTCTCTCACACAGACACACCCTGTAAACAATAAACACTCAAAACCCCAATCCCTTTCATTTCTGAAAGACCGAGAAAGCTGCATGTTTAGAAGTGATGGGCAATCACTACTCAATTCTGAATTAATCAGAGGCTTAAAATACAGCTTAAGTAAACGGAAAAAAAATCCAATCGAGTTGATGATGAGAAAGAACTTTTTAAACTCTAGTATGGTCCCAAACCCTTGAACAATCAAAATACTAATTCCATACAGCACAGAGAGTATTTTTTATTGTCTGAACTTCATTTCATATACAAAGAAGCTTTCCAAAAACACCGATGATAGAGAAAATTGCAACCCTGGCATCCAGCATGCTACAATTAAGAAATGTTTTTAACCTCATCTTCTGACCTTAGCATAAGCTTCTTAGCTTGATGCTGGAAACCCAGCACTGACTGTGTTATTAGGTAATGATGTCTTGTGGGAACAAAAATCACAATCTTATTATTTCACTGACATTAACAAATAATGTTCTCTTGTTTACTCCATCACTCTTCCAAACTGGGTAATAATTTTTAGGCAATAGTCCTGGATCACTGTTCCTTTGGAGTTGATTTAATTAAATAGGGAAATTAATGTTATGCTGTCCTCTTGCCTAAGGGACAAGATGACCTTCTGCAAATCTATAAATGTCAACTTCTAGCAAGAACAAAGGTGTCCCTGGATAACTGTGAATTATTTCCACCATAAGCGTTCAGAATGGCAGTGACAGTCCTTCTCTTTTTAGGAAGAGGAAAAAAACAACTGTAAAAACAAATCCTCTCCTCACCCTACCCCCATTTTTTCCATATTACTATCTGGTAGAATTTTGAAAAATGAGTCTTAAACATTTTCCTATTTCTGTAGATAGGTCATGGTCCCACAAATGCTTTCTATATGCAGAGAGAATATATTTTAAATTATATTTTTGAAAACATGCCTGATAAACTAGGCCCTAAGACATCTGAAAGCCTAGGTCTTTTTCTTTTTTAATATTTTATTTGTTTGAGAGAGAGAGATGGCAAGAGACAGCAGGAGCAGGGGGCAGGGAGAGGGAGAAGCCGGCTTCCCACTGAGCAGGGAGCCCGATGTGGGACTCCATCCCAGGACCCTGGGACCATGACCCGAGCCAAAGGCAGGACCCTGGGACCATGACCTGAACCAAAGGCAGATGCTTAACCGCTGAGCCACCCAGGCTACCCCAAACTTCACAATTCTTGATAAAAACTGAAAGTCTAGGCCAATTCACCATGTGTTTATGCACCTGAGGCTTCCAAGACCTCTCACCGGCCTAGAACATATAAACCAGGAGGCAATGATACAAATGTGAAATACTCACTTTGGCTTAGCATACGAAAACAAAATTGATAATAAAAATCTAAAACAGAAATGATCCAAAGAAGGCCTTTTCAGAAGTCAACCGGATGGGCAGAGAAGCAGAAGTCTAGTCTGCAAACCTGGCACGAGGTCTATGGTGCTTGTGAATTCCCCACCAGCGGACACGGCGTTAGGAGTGGGCGTGGACATCTTGTACTCTTGGTTGAGAACAAGAAATATAAGTCGGAACCCAAATGAACCCTCCTGATGTGTTTGAAATGTTTCACAAGCGTGGAGGAGGAAAGGACTCCAGGGCCCTTGGATGGCAAATGGGATTGTCCTGTGAGGTCTTCAAGAGAGCTGTTCGGGGCACAGATAGGGTTCTTCCACGTGCCTGGGGGTTCAGTTAGATGGGCTTGAGAAGAACACGGGAGAGTGCGACTGTGGACACTGTCAGCTCTTTGCAATCTTTGCAAGAAGCGTGGCTCTGAATTCATGAGCATCTCCGGAACCAGAAACTCCAGGGAGATAGAGCAGATGAGGACTGCCAGGGCTTGGCAGGGGGAGAGAGGGACTACTAGTGGTTACAAGGTTTCCTTTCAAGTGTTGACAATGTTCTGGAACAGGACAGTGTGAGTGTCCCCATACACTCATGCCACCAAAGCATGCACTTTAACATGGTGAAATGCCATTTTCAGATGGTTCAAATGGCGAGTTTTATGTTCTGTGTGTTTTCCCACATAACAACAACATGGCTATGAAAGGAAAGGATAAGGAGAGACCGCAGGTGTAAGGGGATGCAAAGACATTTTTCTTCCTGGGAAGGGGATAACTGTACAAGTTTTACAGGTTTTAGCGAGCTGAAGCCAAGGAGCTCGTAGAGAAGGCAGCCGAAGCTGGAGGACAAGGGGCGTGAAACTGCTCAGAATGGATGCTGAGGACAGGGCTGTGGACTTGGGCAAAGGGAGGATGCTGACAGGTGAGAAGACGGAAAAGGCGGGGATAGCTAGCTGGCACATGGAGCAGGCACTTTAACTCAGTTCTGACTTGACCTGTCTTTTCCCTCTAGCATACAGAGGAAACGTATCACCCAACCATCCAGGGAAGCAAAAACAGAAAAGGAGGCTTAGATGAGCAGTAAAAAATGTGGCATCACCACCCTGGGTCATGTTGGAGGAAGCTGCAGGGGGAAACGAAGCCATCTCTAAGCAGATAATACTGGAATTCATGGCAGCCCCCAACGGCACAGCCCTGAGGCCGGCTGGTTGGTCGATTAGGTTTTTCTCCAGCAGGAAAAAAGGCAATTGGTGTCTGATGCTAAATCAGAAAAAGCAGATAATTGTGCTGATCTAGGGTTAGGCTTGGCAAAATGGGCAGAACAGGAAGACAACTCAGGATCTTGAAGTTGTGACAAAAGAAATACTTAGGAAATGCTTGAGAGCCCTTGTTTGCCCTTTGCTCTGAGTTTGGAAACTTGAACTGGTTATTTTTTTTTTTAAGATTTTATTTATTTATTTGACAAACAGAGATCACAAGAAATGGGCACAGAGGAGCAGAGGAGGTTGGACAGCAAGTGACCCAGTGAGCCTTTACATGGTTTAATCGGTGGCAAACTTCCCTCAGTTACCAAAAGGATGTTTTCTAAATATTTATGACACAAGCCATTGGGATGTTGAGGGCTGATGCCTCAGAGGGAGATACATTTACAGACTTTGAAAACTGATTTATTTGGGAGAGCGGGAGAGCACGAGTAGGAGGGGCAGAGGGAGAGGGAGCCCCAAGCAGACTCTGCTGAGCGCAGAGCCTGATGCAGGGTTTGATCTCACGACCCTGAGATCATGACCTGAGCTGAAACCAAGAGTGGGACGCTATACCGCCTGAGCCACCCAGGCGCCGTACCTCGAAAGAGTATAATGAGGTCCCAGTTACAACTTCCCAACTTTGAGGACGAGGCAAGATCAACACAAGTGAAACAAGTGGACCCCGAGTAGATCAGAGATCAGGAGTGTCATACCTCCAGCTCACCGCAGGTTCAACGTGGCATCCCTCTCCCCACTTTGGGTTCTGGCAAGGCCTGGAGGTGAGAGAGAGGCAGATAAGAAAGGACTACTGTGTGTCCTTGGTGTTCTGAGCAAAAACTCCTCCTCAGTCTTGGTAGCACAGTTTAATGGATGTGTCATTTTTATGAACTCATGCCTACAAGTGTGAACATCTTACTAACAAAATATACAGTGACGTCATCTATGGCAGTTACGAAAGCACTTTTACTATTTTCTGCTCCCTTCAAGAGTGGTATCTCTTGCCTTTCCCAGCAGATGTTCCTTTTTTTTTTAAGATTTTATTTATATATTTGAGAGAGAGAGAGAGAGAGAATGAGAGGGGAGGGGTTAGAGGGAGAAGCAGATTCCCTGCCAAGCAGGGAGCCCGATGCGGGACTCAATCTGGGAACTCCAGGATCGTGACCTGTTGCTTAACCAACAGAGCCACCCAGACGCCTCGCTCTTTTTGAGGAAGATATTCCTCACGACATCTCAGGTGCTGAGCTTTGTATGAGGCTAGAATCACACTGATTTTGGAACCCCATTACTGATCCTCCCTCTTAATCTGTCTGCCGTATGCCAGTGCATTATGCCTCGTGATACTTCTGTCCAGAACCAAGTGGTGTGTCCAGTTAACTAGCAGAGGCTGACCCCATTCGTGTTCAGGACATCAAAAGAGTTCTCAAAAGGACTATCTGTCACTTTTTTATGGTTTAAGAGACATCAAATACCATGCTCCTGGTTTTAATGGACTTTAAACAGAGACAGGACTTTCATCTCTGAATGTCCTCTGTGCCTGACACAGCCCTCAGTAAAAAATGAATGAAAAAAAAAAAAAAACCAACAGTCTTATCTATTTGATCTACCTGAAGGCTTTGGTAAAAATCAATCTTGATCATAAAGATGAAGCTGATAAGCTTTTCTAAAATGCTTGACAAGACAATTACAAAGAGAAGCAATGTGTTAGTACCCCTGAATTCCTGCCTTCTGTGTCTTCTCTGGCTCAAATGCCCAACAGCTTGAATGTGTCCATTTTGTGCCATCAGCAGAATTACCTCTCTAATTTCACCTTTATATGAAAACAGAAGGAAAATCTTCTCTTCGTTTATACTTTTTTTGGCTCAAAGTCTATATATAATTTTGTGGCTGGATTTAATTTTACCTTTGCACACGGAGACATACAGACACTTGTAATGCAGGGATAATTTATTAGCATAACCCAACCATTGACATTTCATCTACATGAAGGATGAATGTGGCCTCCTCTTGGTCAATTTTCTCGCAGCTGCGGGACATACACATGAGGCTCTGTAGACGGGGTCGAGGGGACATCTGCATGGGGACACGTGTTGTGTGCAACACACAGGAGACTGAGATCTACTTTCATGATCTTCAGTGTCAACCACGGAGAACGAAACAAATATGAACAGCCTCACCATCGGCTGCCTCGGGAAATCCCTGAAAGCTATGTTCTACTATTTTTATGGACTATGTCAGGAGCTGCGGTTTTGGGGGCAAAATGAGGAAGAACTCTTTTCTGTGTATATGCTCCAGAACTCCTGTAACTTCTCCTCTATCAGAAACAGGCGAAATTACCCAGTCCTACATAGCAGAAGTTCCCACAGTACCTGGGACTACTCAGTAAGGCGTCAGTCAGGTAAAGGAAATGCATCTAGAGTAAAAACCGAACAATGAAAGGGGTCTCTTCGGGAATCCAAATAGAACTTTTGTAGGCAGATCAATAAGAAGTCTTGGGAAACTTCCACATTAAAATGTGTGTTTTCTGATACTGCAGTAAAATCAATCAGGTACAGAACAAATAGACTAGTTTTGAGTCTAACACTAACGAGCTCTGCCACTCTGGGCAGGATAACGAAGTCCCTGGACTTTCAGTTACATGGAGGGGCCTAGGCTGACTAATGTAATCGTAAAGGTCCCATGAATTCATGATATCATGGACTATATCCTTCTGGTCTTTATTAGAAAACTACATATTATTTTGCAGGATCCCTTCACTCGACTGGAGAATGTCTCCTGCCTCGACCATATCTCATTTTTTTAAGCTGCTGTAATGAATTCTCTCTAGTCCTACCTTGTATTTGAATGACTGACACTTAATTCACCCAGATTTTTAAGACAGTTTTGCTCAGCTCTCAGGAGACTAAGCTACTATGTATCATTTATAAAATATTCACAGCATCAGTAGAGAGCTCTGAATAACAAATGGCTTCTATTTAAATCACGAGAGACTGTCTAACATTTTCAAACTTGGCTTTTCAATGTATTCTCAATCTCACTTGATTTATGATCTAAATTTGAAACAGTTCTAATCAAATATGTAATTTAATAATCTTATTGATGGAATTTTTACCTATATTTTTGGGTTTTGCATTTTGTTTCATAACGATAATTGGGAAGGATTCACAACAAAATCAATTTTCTAAGTTGAAGTTGGAAGCCTCAGGGTCCTATTTTTTTTTTAATCTTATTTTATTTTTCTGCAAAAAGCCACGGTTAGTCTAAATTGCATTATTAAATTGTCTATAACGACATTTAAAAGCTGAAGGAGTTTAATTCCACAATAACGGTTTCATTTTTAAATTCGAGACATCTTCAGTTTATGCAACTTGCCTGACATTGCACAGCTGTTTTTCTTTATAGTCTAATGGGGGAATTTCACTCATCAAAGATGCTATGACAAGTGAATGTCCCCTTCTACATTGCATTTGGTGACGTGGCCCACTTGCAAGCCAACAAAATGTCAAGAAATACCATTAAAATCCTTTTAGCTGCAAAGACACTAAATTATCATTCTTTTCAAGTTCTTACTCTGTGAGGGGTTATTACAAGAAAAGTTTACATGCAAAGAAGTCCACTAATTTATGTAACATGCTTACTGTATATCATTAAGTAAAGAAACTCAGGCTCATCTTCGGATCTTCATGCATCACTAATCACAACCACGTGGATATGCTGCGATGGTGCAAACTGCGATAACCTAGCGGGCACTTAGCAGGTGTATTTTAGGGATTTCACTAAGGAATGATGGGTTTGCATAGGACAGAAACATCCAGTCCTCTGCTCGTCTCCGTGTCATGTGGGATACTCATGTAACTTCTACTAAATGCTGCCCAATATAAAAACTAGACAAATTCTAGGGATTGGTGTTGTTGCTTGTTAAATGCCCAGCTCCCTTTCAAAGTACACAATAGATCTATATATTTTTAAAGATTTTATTTATTTATTTGAGAGAGAGAGAGTGCATGAGGGGAGACGGGTAGAGAGAGGGAGAAGCAGACTCACCGCTGAGCAAGGAGCCTGATGCGGGACTCGATCCCAGAACCCTGGGACCATGACCTGAGCCGAAGGCAAACAGTTAACTGACTAAGCCACCCAGAGGCCCCTAGATCTATTTTATACAAATATATGATCTATAGTTGTTTCTGAGCAATGATGACTAAAAGGTACGAAACTGGAAGACCGTTGCCATTTCTTCTTCAAAAAACTTCCTTGCTGATACTCCTCACTGAAGTAGGCCATAGGAATCCCAGAGGAGACCTGGGTCTTCCTTCTTGTTGTCTTAATGTTGGCTTGCTGATGGTCATGGGATACACCCAGCTCACAGTTATTTCAGGATTTACTATAGAATGATGGTCTTTTCAGGTAAGGCTATTTGAAGAGGTAATGAAATCTCTATGTACTTTTATTTCTCCTCCATGCTTGCTTAAAATTCAATTCTGCTTACAAATATATGTAATATATATATATATATATATATAAATCTATTTATCTATACATAAATATAAACATATATATATTCTGGTTTGGGAAGATTCATTGGGAAATACAAGGAGTGTTAATGCATTATATGTCTTTTACATCCATACCTGTTGGAGCTGTGTCTCAGTGTTTTCAGGCACAAAGTAAGACCAGTCTTTGGTAAAGGGTAGTAAAAGCCCATGCACAATCTCAACAGTGTTGGGAAGATTTCTTAAAGGTCAAGCACCTTTGACAACATGAACAAGGGATCTGTTATTCACATTACAAGACAAAAATGTCTTACAAAGATACGTAAGAAATGACTGTGAGCAGAAAATTGTATTCGGTTATTCATTTTCCTAAGATTTGCGAAACATTTTTCTGTGCAACATATTCGGTTATTTTGAACTCAGCCACGGAGTCACATGTTTTAGTATAAAATATATCGTGTTTGTAGGGAACCCGGGTGGTGCAATTGGTTGAGCGTCCCACTCTTGGTTTCTGCTCGGGTCACGATCTCAGGGTCTTGAGATCGAGCCCTTGTTAGGCTCCCAGCTCAACACGGAGTCTGCTTAAGATTGGGTCTCTCCCTCTCCCTGTCCCTCTGCCCCTCCTCCCTATGCTCCCTCTCTTTTAAATAAATAAATAAATCTTTTTTTTTTTTTTAAATAGTGTGTTCGTATGTGGAGATTACTGGAATGATTTCCTACCCTTTTCTTTATTTCCCTTTGTTACTTTTTCGTTGGTTTCTGAGAGCTGTGTTTGCCTAACAAAGGCTTCCTTTTCCACAGACCTAGTCTTCTTTTCTTATGAAATTACTGGAAATTAATTTTTTTTAATTCTACAAAATCTAGACAACCAACGTTCTTGCTTTTAAATGTAAGCTCACTTACGATTTTCTCCCCAACAGCATCACAGCTTTTCAGGAGCCAGGGAACCGAAGCCAACGAAGGCCGTGCAAGTAACAATTGGTGCACCTGTCACACTGGGGCGGGGGGCGGGGCTGATTCACAGGCACCACCTGAAAGCCCTTTCTGGCTGTTCATTCCAGGGGAAAGCAGAAAGCTCACCCCACCTCATGCAGATGTAGGTCTCTGATTTGTGAACGGCAGAGTATTTGAGTCAGATATCAAATCTTTCCATCAGAAATTCCTAGCTCCAGTATCTGTGGTTCCTTTAATGCAACCAATATCGACGCACTCTTCTCTCCCTTGAATGTCCTAGACAATCTCAAATTTAAGAAGGGGCATTTTATTCTGTAGTCTTAAAATAGAAAACTTCAATCTCTGTCAGCAGATGGCCTTGCCAGTACTTATTTGAAAATACAGTTAGGTCTATTTTTGAAACTTCCTCCGTCACATGAATGCAGAAATCATCTTGATGAGATGAGTATTAATTTTAGTAATTGCCAAAAACTACCTAACGCAGGGTCTTTGTATCAAGACATACCGTGATACTTTTGAAAAGATATTTTGAGGGCTGAAAAGGAAAGTTCCAGCATAATCATGAAGAGATATTAAAAAAGTAGAGCATGGACTCGTATAAGCCTAAATAACTATTGGTATACGGTAAAATAAATACGATTACTATGATGACGCTTCTCATTAAGGACCCAGAAGCATAATTTAAGCATTATCGTCGGAGGAAGATACAGATGAAGATAAGGAAAACATAGAAGACAAGTCCTGAATGAAGCTTGCGTGCAGCCGAGTGTACAGAAGCAAAGCCACAATGAATAGAGGACACACTTTGCTGATCCTGGAAATTCCTCACACAGTAACCCAACGTGGACGTTCATTCTGGGAGGGGCCAACCAGAGCTTGCTCCCTGGACTGCCCTCGGCCCCAGCAGGGTGAATCCAGTTTCCAAATCCCAGACATGCTGGTACCATTGAAGTTTCTCGCCCGTGTTTCACAGAGAGTAGAGGAAGCACAGATCTCCTTCAACAGTGGGCAACAATTCACAATTCTAAGTATCTGGTGCTTGGTTTGACGTTAAAAGGGGTTTTTTTGGACCTTATTGACAGCATTGGGGAAATAGCTTTCTGTAGCACGGAACTTCATGTGACACCACACAACTGCTAATGGGGGACATCACAGCAAACAGAGCTGTAGGTGCTGGTGTGGGCCCTTCCCTACCCCCTTTACTCCCAAGGTCTGGCTAACTGGCAGTCAGCAGGCAAGGACAGGAGAAAACTATAGGATTTTTTTTAAAGCTGTGGTTTTCAGGATGGAAATGTATCACGCAACCTAATTATTTCCTTACTTTGTGTATATTACCGTGCAGAACCCAAACTTCAGAGCTGTCAAAGCAAAGCTCAGAGATGGGGAAGGTTGACAGGGAAAATGCCAAACAAAACAAAAACAGCCCATTTTCCAAGGACAGGGTCTTTCAGTTCCATTAAAGTTCCTTGCTCTCCAAATAAGGAGGAGCAATGACCCTAGAGCCAGTGTAGAAAATATGTCAACACAACCTAATAATGTCTAAAGGATCAGTCATTTTGCTAGTCCGTTCATTCCAGCCACTCTGTTTGGACTTGTATTAATTGGGATTTACGATAAACATATTGGATGCCGTGCGGTAAAACTGACCACCTCTCTAGAGCCTACCACGTTTCGTGGGCAGCAAGTAACAAATGACTTCTTAAAAAATCAGTGTGAACCAGTTCCCTGAGGTCACAGACACTTGCTATCAACCACGCTTGGCTTAAAACCCTTGCCTTTTTAAAGACTAGTATACTTTGGGTGTCTCCGGAATGACATCTGAGAGATAAAATCAGAATCACCAACAGGATAGGCCCAGGCTATGCGGCATTTTATTGCCTAAAACAGTGACTTCATTAACTCTCCTGGGTACAGAGAACGAAGATATCTTTCAGAACTGTTTAAATAAATGTCATTCTGTTTATCAAAACAGAGAAATCTGGCAGGCATTTCAAACCATATGGGGCTTTTGAAAATATATGAGAAACATCTGATTATGTGTTTAGCTGAATATTATTAAAACTGCATGCAAGCCCTTGGGAGAGCATTTGGCCTAAGTTCCCTAAAATCACTCTCTAGAGCATCCTATGTGATATTTTATTATGTCATAGAATTAGTTCAATAGAAACAAAACAGAGCCTCAGTGAAACCCACACAGCCCTTCATTATTGAGCTGATTCCATGAATAACGAGTTACAAATACTCATAGTCCTTTATTCTGACTCTGAGGATAATATAGAAAACCAAAACCTGTAGACCTGCTCTGAACCATCGCCAGATCCTCCAGGACCTTCTGTGACAACCTCACTCCACTGAAACATCAAAGGCTGCTTTCAAGGAATGTAATGTAAACACTGGGGACCAACCAAGGCTTCCTTCCTCTGTACTTCCACGTTTAATTAGATGTTTACCCAATAAATAGTCCTAGAGGTCAATGTCAAGTAGGGCTGCTAAGAAGAGCCCCCGGCAAAATATTCCAAGGTGGGATTTATAGAATATAGGATTTTTAGGAGGGAGGCATCATCGAGGCTGCCATTAATGAGAGAAAAAAGAAAAGGTGCATATTAAAAAACCTTTCACTAACATTGAGTCGAAACCCAAAGCCTTGGAGAGCGCCCTCATAAGAAACTGCGTCGAACAGATTCCGGAAGGGGATGAGAAAACTCAGGCAGCGGTGAACTCGAGTTGTGGCAGTAGAAATGTGTCTGCAAATCATGGTGGCTGAGACCCAGCAGGGAACACAAGCAGGGGGAGTGGGAGAAGGAGCAGCAAGCTCCCCACGGAGCAGGGAGTCTGACGTGGGACTCGATCCCAGGACCCAGGGATCCCCAGGGCACGCTAGGAAAAAAGGTATATCCTATTCACTTACTTATTCCTACTCTTTATTTTGGGGGATATTCGAGCATATTTTTTTTTTTAAAGATTTTATTTATTTATTTGACAGAGAGAAATCACAAGTAAGCAGAGAGGCAGGCAGAGAGAGAGGAGGAAGCAGGCTCCCTGCTGAGCAGAAAGCCCGATGTGGGGCTCGAACCCAGGACCTGGGATCATGACCTGAGCTGAAGGCAGCGGCTTAACCCACTGAGCCACCCAGGCGCCCCTCGAGCGTATTTTTTTAGAAATATCATTATTGAACTGTAATGAACATTACGCTATCAATTTAAATCACAAATGGGGTTGCCAAATAAAACACAAGACAGTTTATTAAACTTGAATTGTATGTTCATAAGACATACCTTTACCGAAAAATTATCTGGTGTTTATCTGAAATTCAACTCCCAGCAGGCATACCCGTGTTTTCATGTGCTGCACCTGGCAAGGTTAGCCCTAAGCACAAATTGTACTTGTCCTTAAAAGACCAAGCATCAGAAGACAAGGAGAGAATATTTCTTTCCATTCAGGAATCATATAAATAACAAAGTACAAATAGGATACAAGTCAATAGTGCTATTGGCTGTGAACTCGAGGAAGATGTGGGTGGAAAATACCCTTGATCAAAGCAGATCTTTGATCAGCTGCAAAACGAAAGCCTCGCGTGCATATGTCAGACACATGGGAATGGATAGGGCTGGAGCAAAGCATGGGAAATCGAGTCAGAAACAGCCTCCAAAGCCGGATTGGTGGCATCTGAAATGTCCTACGGAGAATTAATGCAGGCTAGCCCGGCCAGCAAGCAGCACCACGTACAAGTATAAGGCAGTGACCAGCAAGTATGTTTTGGGGGAGAGGCTGACAGTCGATCTCTTCAGCCTGGGGGTCACGGAGTCTCCGTCACGCCTACCGGAGGCTGCCTTTGTAGGTCTGCAGCGGCCACGCACAGACAGAAAGGAACGGGCGCAACTGCGTCCTGATAAAACGGTAAAACCAGGAGACGAGCTGGATTGGACCCTTCAGCTCTAGTCTGCCGACCCCTGACCTGAGGCACGAGAAGAGTTCGCACCTCATACGGTTGGTGCGATTTTTACTCAGAGGAGCTACAAGCAATTGCAAGAAATATGACGTGCGGCCAGTGCACCCTAACAGAATATGCCGGAAACAGAGAAGCCTTGGTTTGTGATACTCTAAAAACCCAAAGCCTCCATGAGACGTGCAGGGAAGAGACTTCGTTAGTCATGACGTGAGTAATGACACCAGCCAGCTTGGTAAATCAGGTCTCCGTTTCGACCGCGGGAGAGACGGAGAGGTTGGCGTATCTGCGATGCATTTAAGCACGCACACCTCTCTCTTATGTTGAGAGCTCACAAGGAGGGCCCTTGAAATCAAGGCCTTCATCCACCATGGTGAACAGAGTGGGGACAAGCCAGCAGCAGGGAAGATTTCAACAAATTTTAGAAACTGGAAGTGAACGAAAGTGATAATTGACGAGGAACAGAAACATTACAGTCTGGGCTCTGGTCACGCTTGGTCCCCATTTAGGGCAGAGGTAAGACTGGAAATGGCCCTTCCAGAAAGTCTGGTAGCAAAAGGAGAATTTTTAAATGTTGGATGAAAAAGTTATTTTTCCCATGTATCACAATGCAAATAATTCTTTTCAGAGAGTCTCAAACACACAGTCCAACGGTGTCCTGACTTGGAAAGAACAACTTCAAGCACCTGAATCAATACACATCAGTAATCCCAATTTTATTAAATGCAATTGACAGGTGTCTGGCTCTACCAAACTCTTACATTACGTTGAATTAATACCTGCAGAATAAAAAAAAAAATTCTATGGAATTTCTTTGGGATTGTTATCTAATAACTATGGAAACCTACTTCACTGAAACAAAGGATACTGGATTTACTTAAATTACAGTCAACCCCACCATATTTCATCTTATAAAAAATTAATGCTAATATCATCTTAAAATTTCTACTTTTCATTAATAAGACATAAAACATACAGTTTGCTGGAATGATTAATTTTTACTTTAGTTTCTTTTCTCTCTCATTAAATTAAGAGGAAAATAAGACCATGATGTCTAATGGAATTAATGGAGTTATGTCTGAATTTTTATAGATTGTTCTTAATTAATTATTCCCAAAAGCCTAACACCAGCACATCTATTTACCAAAAGAATATTATGTCATTTATCATATCCCTTGCCTAATCAGAACTAGCAACTTTATACAAGACATCACATTGCATTACTGGAAATTAAATAATGAATAACGGGATATAGGTTTATTCTTGTTTATATAACCTATAACAAAAATGGACAAATTCATTATATTACCTCTTTACTGCTTTCAGTAACTAGTCTTACAAATGTCTATGATAATTTATTCCTTAGTAGGTCTTATGATGTTCTTTGAAACACATATTAACTCATTTATTTGAACTGAACTATTTCGTTGGACTGTTTTGACAGAAAGGAAGTTGGATACGGTTGATTACTTTGAAAAGAAGGCTGATTTGCTAATTACGTTATGTGGTGGAAATTTCCATTTGCTCAGGAAGCCTTATACATGATCCAAGGTTTTGACAAGAACATATGTAAGGCACATTTTTATTAAAAAAAAAAAAAAAATGAAGCATTTGGAAAGATTTATTATAATTCAACAATACAGACTGTTCTCAATTCTGTATTTATTGAGGTGAAAAGAGCACCTCTAAGAAAAAACACAGGTAAAATTAATGACTATTTTACAAGTCCTGTTATTACTACTTTTGGTTTAATGATGAGAATCTGAGAAAATGGATGATTATAGTCACGGGTAATAAATCCTTTTGAAAATCAGTGTTTCCAACTGTTTGTTTTCACAAAATCGAAGGATGACATAATTGAACAGTCAGCAGGGGTCCTTGGCAGGGGGCACCCTCCCCAGGGGAGATCTGGCAATCTCTGGTGGCAGTTTGGGATGTCACAACTGGGGATGTACTACTGACATCTAGTGGAAGATGCCAGAGGTGCCGCTAAATAATTCCCCAAAGCAGAGAGCAGCTCCCTCTCCCCTTCAATAAATCCGCAGGCCCTAAGGGTCGAGAGGATGGAAGCCTGAGAACCCTTATACGTGGATATACCAATAAATTTAAGTCAGAAAAAACATAAACTCCACTTATTAAAAGATTCATTTAAATAAATTTTATTTAACAATTATTGATACTTGCAGTTTAGTTATGTGTTAATTAAACCGTGTCCGTTTATGTTGCTTGGATGAGTTGTGCAACAATAATAAATGGAATCGTCACACAAGCTAGAGGAGATTTTTAAAACTCTTGGAATCTTATGGTCACGTGCTTTTAAAGTAATATTTAAAATAATTTTCAGTTTTGTTTCGGATCATTGTCTTAGTCGGTTTGGGCTGCTGTAACCAACTATCAGAGACCAGAGAGCTTGTAAACCGTGGAAACTGTCTTTCTCACAGTTCTGGAGGCTGCGAGCCCCAGCTCAGGAGCCAGCATGGGCGGCTGAGGGACCTCTTCCTGGTTCCTCGCCGTGTCCTCACACGGTAGAGGGATGAGGCAGCTAGCTGGGCCACTTTTATTTATGTATTTATTTATTTACTTACTTAAAAGATTTTATTTACTTGAGAGAGAGAGAGCACAGACAGAGAGGGAGAGGGAGAACCAGACTCCCCGCCAAGCAGAGAGCCCGACGTGGGGCTCGATCCCAGCACCCTGAGATCATGACCTGAGCTGAAGGCAGATGCTTCACCGACTGAGCCCCCCAAGTGCCCTCTGGGCTTCTTTTATAAGGGCACTAATCCCAATGATGAGGGCTTCACCCTCGTGACCTAATCACTTCCCCAAACCCCATCTCTGAATGGCATCACATTGGGGGTTAACATCTCAACATATGAATTCTGGGGCGGGGGGAATGTACAGACTATAGCAGAAAGGAAACTAAGTTATCAATAAGAGATTTTCAAGCATCGAATATTACTATAAGGTAAAATTCTCTGAAGAAAGTGAATAAAAACTAAAATTCAAGGAAGGAAACAAATGATGTAAAATTTCCGTATTAGGAGTGTCTGTGTGGCTCAATTAAGCGTCTGCCTTCAGCTCAGGTCATGATCCCGGTCAGGGTCCTGGGATGGAGTCCCACGCTGGGCTCCCTGCTCAGCAGGGAGTCTGCTTCTTCCTCTCCCTCTGCCTCTCCCTCTGCTTGTGCTCCCTCTCTCAAATAAATAAATAAAAACCTTTTTTTAAAAATTACCCATAAAGAAGAGCTTTTTCAGGGTTTTTAGTGCATTACAGCAGGTATCAAATTTTTGTGGCAATTAGATTCTATCAGACATGTTTAAAAGAGTGATGCATCACAGTTTTTTGCTCAGATGCTTACTTCTACAACGTGCTGGAAGTTTCATCCCTTCCATCTAGTTAAGAGATGATGTAAAATTTTATGCATAACAAAGTGAGCTACAAATTGTACATGCTGGTTAAGAATCTCTCAGGAATAGTCCAGCAAAAATGTCTGCAGACCACCCGTGGAAAGGGCTGATTGAATTTCCTGACACTGTATGGGGCTCCAGACAGACGGGCAGAGATAAATCCCTTCCCGTTCCAGGTCCTCATGCCTTGTCTGCTCTCCCAGCCCCCAACGACTTTTCAAATCCAAACCTACTAGTCATTCACAGCACTGAGAGGTTTTAAATAAGAATCCCCGTGTTCCTGGAGTAACTAAATAATATTTTGCTGCAATGAGATCGAGGTGAAAAACTCCTGCACCGCCAGACTTAAAGAGTGATTCTTCTGCATGAAGAGAAATGATCATGCAAAGACTTCTTGGATTTTTTAATTTAAATACGCATTAAATGAATTTAAGACTTATTTATAATCCCCTTCCTCTGAAGAGCGGAGGAAGGCATCTACCTGAGATTAAGAGATTTCCCTGCTTAGTGAAACCCAAGGGCTGGAAATATGAAGATTTATTTCGATTTTTCCTGAGGGCCGTTGAACAACTTTTAAGGAAGGCAACACAAGATGGCACTATCTCCGTCCTTTAATTCCCAGATATCCCCAAACAGAAGGAAAAAGGGTGTTTCTGTAGTGACCAACGGGGCGCAGGGAAGTTGAAAATCACTATGGACAAGAGGTACAATGTTTAAATCAGGAAATTCTGTTTCTACTTTAAATATGTAACTCATCTTCCCCACTTTAAAAGTAGTGTGCAATTCTTAATCTCTTCCTTATTTATTAACACAGCATCGTATAGGTAGAGTGCCTACCCTTATTGTACAGAGTCAAAAGGAAAAAATGAAGAAAAAAATTAAATGTGAAATCTGCAAACCAGCGTATAGTAGCAGCATATTATGACTTCTTTTTCCCTTTAAAAAACAAACTGTGTAATTTTATCTGAGCCCAATAAACTGACTCAGAGGACTAAAACAAAGATGCCTATTTGCAGTCATTTATATATTTCATGAGAACTACACATGCATTTAAGAGCGGACCACATATTCTACGACTGATTGTGCAGAACAAAAAATTGTATACACTCTGGGGATGTTAGAGTTTATCTGAAAAGGTATCTGTGAAGCCAGGCAGACCTCATGCGCTGCTCTTACCAAGTTGTGTGAATTTCGTAGACATTACAAAATAAAATCTCTCAGTGCCTCACTTAGTCTGTTCCTCTCTAAAAACAGACATGATTTCACCTACCTAGTTCTCAAGAATGAAAGAGCCAGGGAAAGTCCCTCACCGAGCATGGATCACATGGAGGGGCTCATTAAAACAGTAACAACAGCCAAAAAATAAAATAAAGTAAAACAAAACAAAACAGTAACAACCAATGATCACTCAGCTGTAAGTGCTGATTAATTAGGATCTTCTTTCAAATGGGTATGTCATGTATGAATCCTTCCACAAATAGGCTGGCTGTAAGGAAATTAAGGATTTTCTAGCTGTGGAGCCTTTCTTTCTATACTTTGCTGCCCCTTCAAATGGAATATCAGCAAATCACACCTTTTGGGGGGGACAATTTTATATCCATGATATCTCCCTTCAAAACTAGATTTTATATATTATCGTTAACTATTTAATAAAAAAGAATATTTTAGCACACAGACATCTGTACTTTACTATCTCAATTAGTTAACATAAAGAACTTGGAAATTTTACTCTATTATGCTCATTTTAAGGTGCAGAAACGGAGGGGTTGAGGAGGGAGTTTTGAGACTCAGGTCACAGAGCAAGTCAAGGGTGAATCTGGGATTTCAGCAAACATCTGCCTCTTCGCAATTTCCACAGGCACTCGCTAGTCCTGCATGCTGCCGTTGGGTACATTTTCTCCTTCTTCCAGGAAACATGAAGTCCAGCTGAGCAGAGATGTCCGGAGAAGGCTGCTGAGGGTGGAAGGCTCCCCCTGTGCAAGTCATGCTTGCTCCGAAACTCAGGAGCTCCGCCTGGCCTGGCCAGGCAGTCAGTTGGCCGGAGAGGAAGGGTACCAGAGCCCTCTGCCACCCCCCCTCCTCTTCCTGGCTCTCCATCCTACTCTGGCTCTGCATCTGCTCCTCTCACCGTGCTCTGAGCATGCTCTCATTTGCTTGGATAGAGCTGGGGCTGGATGCCTTCCACTCTGAATTCCCTGTTTATTTGTAGTTCTGGCCTAGAGCCTCCACACATTGATTTCTTCTAGTCCTGATGATGGTGATAGGTTAGGGTTAGGGTTAGTGATGATGATGACGGTGGTGGTGATGATGATGATGACGGTGGTGATGATGATGATGATGATGGTGATGGTGATGATGGTGATGGTGGTGAGGGTGACGATGATGGTGGTGATGATGACGATGATGATGGTGATGATGATGATGGGGATGATGGTGATGGTTATGGTGATGATGGTGACGATGATGGTGGTGATGATGACGATGATGGCGATGGTGTGGTGATGATGGTGACAATGATGATGGTGATGATGATGATGGTGATGATGATGGTGGTGATGGTGATGGTGATGGTGGTGACGGTGACGATGATGGTGGTGATGATGACAGTGATGGCGGTGTTGATGACGGTGATGATGAATGATAGGTTGGTGTTTCCTCTGTGCAAGCTTCTCCCCAGTTGCTGGTGCTGGCCTGGGAATTGTCCAGACTGCCTGTTGATGGTGTTGTGGATACTTAACCCCCCAAACTGGCCTTCAGAAGGCCAAATCTGCTTCCAGAGCTCCTTCAACACATAACATCTTCTCTTAAATGCAGGGCTCCCAGAAACAAAATCCCGGCTGCTCTCACCTACACACCATCACGGATCAAGGCTCATATTTTATCCCATTCACTGCACTTTCAAGAGTCTCTGGTCTGCAAACTACAGTAAAGCTGGCTGCTTCCCATAAGGGATCTGGAATCCCAGCACTTCCTGTCCTGGGGCACCACGGGCAGCTTCAGATAAAAGGCTTACATCACTACTCTCCCCTGCCACCTTGTTCTGACCTGACGGTTTGTGGTTTCCTGCACCTGAAGTAGATGTGGTGTCCGGGTCAGTGTGGAGGCTTTGGGATGGACACATATGTGTCTCTCAAGTGCATCTGAACGCGCATGGCAGCCACCCAAGCTGGAGTGACCGAATTCCAAGGACACTGGTCTGCAACCATCGGTGGCCTGGAGAGACCCACCTGAGCCCTTCCACAACCCTGCCTCGGTGTAGAAGGCCCTCGGATGAGGTAGGTCTGTGAACACAGGGCAGGACAGGCCTCCTGTGCGGGCCCCCATGGGGAGCAGGCTGTGGGTTCTCGGCCAGAATTCCTCCGCCTTGACTCTGCCATTTTCAGGCCTCACTGCTTTGCTTCCTTCTGCTCTTCTCACATTCTTTTTATTGAAGGAAGTCAGCTTCAAAGATTTTTCGAAAGCAATACAGTGTCAACTTCTATCCAATGAGAAAGTGAAGAGACTTGGGGCTCACTGTCCTCTCCTGCCACCGTTGTATGTTACCTCTTTAACATTACAGAGGTGCCCTTGCCCTGAGCCCTCTCTTTCAGGATGCATAATTGAAACACTTGTCCAACAGTAGGCTCTGGGACAGGGCTCTCTGTTCCCTTTCTAAATTCGCCCTGTGCCATTTACCTGCCATTTGACCTCAAAAGATCCCACTGTTCCTCAGAAATCCCCACTTGCTGCCTTCTTCAGGGTTAGCTCCGCAGAATTAACTTGCCGTTGGTAGCGTTCCTTCAGGAAAGATGCTGTATCAGCATACCAGCTCTGTATTTCCAGTGAGCGCTCACACCAAGTCTCAGATACAAATAACAGTCTCTGAAAATAAATTCTTTCTCGGGGCACTTGGGTGGCTCAATCCGTTAAGTGTCTGCCTTCGGCTCAGGTCGTGACTCCAGAGTCCTGCGATCGAGCCCCAGGTCAGAGGATTCCTGCTCAATGGGAGCCTGCTTCTCCCTCTCCTCCCTGCATGTGCTCTCTCGCTGTCTCTGTCACTATGTCTCTCTCTCTAATAAATAAATAAAATCTAAAAAAAAAAATTAATGAATAAATAAATTCATTCTTGAGCTTGCTGTCATCTAGAAGGTAAAGATGCCCTTTGCGTGATGTGTTCAGTGGGTTTGAATACATCGGACTCAGCTAGGAAGAAATCACCCCAGTGTTAGGCTTCTCTGCCGAAAGTTTTCACCATAACACAAACTTGGAGTGGCCGTCACCGTCCCTGCAAAGTCCCCGGATTCCTTCCCATTTCGACTCCTTGATTCCCCAGACAATGAGAAAATAGAGAAAATACACCCTTCAAATTCCAAAACATTATTAAAAGTGGAAGTCATTTAATTATTATTTTTTATTATCATAGAAACTGTCAAACAGCCCAAAATAGACAGACTAGGATGACAAACTCCTAGGTATTCACTGCTCAGTCTACCATCAACATTTTTCCTAGACCCCACTCAGGTATTTTTCCTTTGGTGAAACATTTTTAAAAAACTCTCAGACATCAAGTGACCCACTGTCCCTATTTGCTCTTGAGTGTCCCGATGACAATGCTGAAAACCCCGTGTCTCAGAAATCCACTCAGTCCCAGGCAAAAAGGAACAGTCGGTCAAGACTTCATCATTCGCCTGGAACTTCTTCATGGTATATCTCTAACAAATAAGGGCTTTACAAAACTTGACCACAATACAAATATTACACCAAGCTAAATGAATGGCTATTCCTTGGTATCCTATAATACCAGTCATGTTCATTTTTCCTTGACTTTCTGCAAAAAAATGACCTTTTTGCTGCTAATGTGTTTGAATCGGGATTCCTGAGACCGGTCCTGCGTTTCTCGCCATCTGTGGGAGCTCCCCCAGGCTCTCCCTTTCCTGTGCCATTGATTTCTTTAAGAATCGGGAGTTATTTTTCCTACAAGGTGTCCTACCACATTCTAGGTGGTGAAGCTTGACACTGCAGTCATTTTTAACATGCTCCTTTCTGGCATGTATTCGTATAAAAGTGATGATGAGCTCCAGAAACTCGATGAGATTCACAGCTGCATCCCAGCAGGAGGCACATGGAATATTGCTAAGATTGACCTGCCCTTCTGGAGGGGACACTGACGAAACCTAGGAAGTGCCCTCCTGATCTCTCACCTGAAGGTTTCAGCAATGTTCATTGTCATGATGTATGATATCATGAGGGGTGGCAAAGCAAAACATTCTAATTCTACTATTCTTTCTTCATTTATTCATGTGATCCTCCACAAAGAATAACTTTCCATCATTGGCTACCTTGTTATTATGAAATACGATCCAGACAGGAAAGGCAGGATAAATGTGTGACACTTTTCTCTCCTTTATTTATTTTGCAAACAAATAGCTGGTGCCCTAAAGATGACCAACAAAGCTTTTTGAGGGGAAGTGGAGAGGGCGAGAAGTAGCTTTTGAACTCTCTGGTAGCTGTTCTCTGATGCATTTTCATAATTTACTTAGTCTCCATGCACATGCAAATGTCTAGGATACTCTACCGTAATTTCCTCAACAGGTGCGCACATGCAAATTTGCAAAGACCTATAAATATATGGCACAGTACCTTCCTTCTGTTCTCTCCGTGGGGGGGGGAACCTTTGCCCATTTCAGCAGCAATCATGGTGATGGCCATGGTAAGCACAAGGCAAAATTATCAAATCCGTTAAAAGGATACTTTTCTCTTTGCATTATTATTTTTTTCAAGATTTTATTACTTGTTTAAAGACAGAGCATAAGTTGGGGGAGGGGACATGGAGGGAGAGGGAGAAACAGGCCTCCTGCTGAGCAGGGAGCCCCATACGGGTTCGATCCCAGCACACCGGAATCATGACCTGAGCTGAAGGTGGACACTTACCGGACTGAGTCACCCAGGTGCCCCTTGTCTTTGCACTGTTATTTCTATTCTTCCTGACCCTTGAACACTAACTTCTCAGGATGGCTCGTTTTAGGTCCATGGTATCTAGCCTTGCGATCACCTAGCCACAGTATGCTTCCAACTTTCCTTCCCTCTGCATCCCATCTCTCTTCTGAAATGTTCCTTCTCACCATTACCTGAAATCCGGCCCAGAAGAGCAGTCTCATTAAACTCATGTCCCCCAAGATTCATGCTCCTAACCCATAACTCCAACGTGTTCCTTCTTTTCCTAACCCTTTCTTCAACTCCCAGAATCTAGATCTTAAAGGAAGTCAATCCTGGGGCACCTGGGTGGCTCAGTCAGTTAAATGTCTGCCTTTGGCTCAGGTCATGATTCCAGTGTCCAGGGATGGAGCCCCCCGTCCTTGGGCTCCCTGCTCAGTGGTGAGTCTGCTTCTCCTTCTCCCTCTGGCTCTCCCCCTGCTCATGCTCCTGTGAGCTCTCACTCTCTCAAATAAATAAATACATAATCTTAACAAAACAAAAACTCAATCCTTAGATCCGAGGGAACAAAGGTTTGATTGCATTTTTCCAAAGTTCTTGGTTCATTCAACCTTAAAAAAGAAGGCAATCTTGCCTTTTGGGACAACATGGATGGACCTTGAGGGCATTATGCTAAGTGAGAGAAGCCAGACAGAGGAACACATATCATTTATAGGTGGATTCTCAAAAGACAAAGAAAGAGAAGGTTGAAGTCACAGGAATAGAGAGTAGAAAGGTGGTTTCCAGGAGCGGAGGGATGGAAAGAGGAAGAGGTGGGTGTGAGTGTACGAACTTTCAGGTATGAAATGAGTAAGGTCTGGGAAGCTGATATGGAGCTTGGTGACTACAGCTGTGTGACTGAAGTCAGCTAAGAGAGTAAAGTAACTCCACTAACAAAAAAAAAAAAAAAAAAAAAGGACGGGAGGGGAGGGAGGAATGGAAGGAGGAGGGAATATGTGAGGTAGTTGATGTGTTACTCAACTGGGGAGGAGGTAATGCTTTCACAATGCATGTATATATGCACCAAATCATGGCACTGTAGACTTCAAATATCTTACAATTTTATTTGTCAATTATAGCTCTGTAAAGCTGAAAAAAAGGTGTTGAGTTTTTCTCCTTTGGTATTGTATTCTCATCTTCCAAAACTCCTAGAACACTTTCCCCACTTTGCTGGAACAATTCAACATTCCCTTCCCTTCAGATCTGTCCCATTTGCCCTCCTTTGTCATGACCATCATCTGCCTTGGGAACTTGTATAATTATTATCATAGAATGCCTCATGGAAATGGGACTATTGTGGTCCTGAACTCTTTTTTATTTTCTATGATATTGTTTAACCCTCTTACGGGCTTAAAGTAAGATCTCCCTATGAAACTGTACACTCTCTGAGGCAGGGGCGGAGTGTTATACTTTCATATCTAATGAGCTTAGGCACAGCACGAATAGTGGCATCATTAGTAAAATGCTAGTAAATGTTTTAGACGAGAATGGGGGCATAAGAGACAATTCTAGAACATTTCATTCACCCCTAAGCTGAGAAACATTTACGCTAAGTTCAGCATGATATTTCTTCTGAACTGTTCTAATATTTTTTAAACTTCCTGTTTTCCTCTCTACTACTGGAAAGTGATGTATTTCTGTGTAAAAAATCTGGCTGGTGTATCTGAGGACAGACATAATTCTCACTGTGACCTACGCGAGCAGAGCTGCCAAAGAATTATTATTAGCCCACCAGCACAGTCCACGTGGAGAAATGGTGATTCACAGGTTCCATACACGGCTAATAGGAGACACAAACTTGTATACCCTTCTTTAAAAAAAAAAAAAAAAATTAAGGATTTTATTTATTTATTTGTTTGTTGGTTTATTTATTTAAGAGAAAGAGAGAGATCATAAGCACAGGAGGAGAAGCAGGCAGAGGCAGAGGGAGAAGCAGGCAGAGGCAGAGGGAGAAGCAGGCTCCCGGCTGAGCCTTAACGACCCAGCCACCGGGGCACCCCTGGTCAATTCTATTTACAAAATGTTTTCTTGATTCAGTTTCTTCATCATGCAAATAATTCCTATACTCTACTACAGACACTGGTCATGTCTTGTCTGAATTACATCCATAGCCCCTAGGTAGGCTCCCTAAATCGGCGTTCTCCCCACATATGATATAATGGAATCTTACAGAATGAAAAGGATGAAGCCCTAAGAAAATTAAAAATCTGGTTATATTTTGCAATTTTATTCAATACAGAGCTAGTCCCCTTTGCAAATCTTAGGGTCGGGCTATGACAAACATACCATGGTTCCCTGAGCGAGCCATTCACACTCAGGTATCCATGCAGTCGCTTGGCCTGGAAAGCTGCCTCCTTTCTCCCTTCTGTCATTGATGAACTTCTACTCACCCTTAAACTCATTCCTAATTTGGCATCACGTACTCTCTTGACTCCCCATTGCCGAATTATTGCCCTCCTCCTGTTTCTGTTGTCTGCCATTTATAAACCACAACCCTTCATAGCACAGAAATGATATTCACTACAAGAGGCTGGTGACCCACCCCACACCACACACACGTTGGGGGTTCCTAGAGAATAGCATTCATTTGCGTGTTTCTGTATCAGATACATAACAAGAACATGTTATTCACTCAACCAACGCTCCCATAATAAACTTACAGTGCCCGGATGCAAGGTCCTCGGGACCCAATGTCGAACAAGAGACGCGTCTTGCTTTTAAAGAACTTGCGGTCCCGTGATTTAGTGGTCACTAAGTGTGTACTGAATCATTTATCATTTATTTGTATCTTGTTTGCCCAGTGGCTTCTACACTAGCTTGAATGCTTACAGATCGCCTATCTCAACTCAGCCTTCACCAGAATCACAAACCTGGTTAAACTACTTGGGCACATTTTATACCAAGGATCAGCACACGGAGGACGAGTGGTCACTTGTGTCGGTACGGTACGTAAAAAAGGAGACGTGACAAGCGGCACCCATTCCCACTCTTCATTTTATGTACCTCTGGTCAGAGGTGAGAAAATTCTCACCATTGACCCATCTTCACCTGGGCGGATGTGGATGACAACGGACATATGAAGATGGCTCCTCGTGGGCAGTGATGGGACTGCAGATGGGTTCTGGCCTTGTGAAGTGTTACTCATTTTGGTCTTCGACTGCATACGACTCAACTAAGCCTCTACTAGCGCTGGACGAGCGGTTCACTGGTGTGTGCCGCTGAGACTAGGTTCTAGGCTCCAGGAGTCCCTTGGAAGCTGGCCTGGTCCACCTGGCTTCTACGTCCTAATTCCCGTCATGCCTTCACGTGACAGTATTCCAGAGGAAGAGCGTAAAGGAGACATTCATCCACACGGGCTCCCATGCCTTCACTAAGCTCTGAATTCTGATGTTGTCAAAGAAAGGGACCTTTGGAAAGCTCTTTCCTTCATGAAAGAAAGGGTCATATTTTCACTGCTCTGCAAACCCTATTTGACAATACTCTAATGGTTCATTTTCGGTCTTTCTTTCTGAATGAACCAGTACGACTTTCATTTCAGGTAGTTTCAGGTAATTCTTCCCAAACCAGGTCGATTCCAGCGCTAGCACTAATAATAAGAGACATCCTTGCCTCACTTATTACTTGGGCCTCCAAACAATGTTTCATTACGGGAGAACAGTCCCAGACAGCGTCAACTGCCCATGGGAACTAATTCTCTCCTCTCCCCCAGAACGTCTCCCCTTACAGTACAGCTGCCTGCATGACCATTTCACGGCATGCAGCATTTCTAGAAACCAATCCATATTCTGAAAGCATAAGGAATACAGACTAGATCTTACTTGGAAGGCCAGCAAAATACACACATATTGTCCATCAAAACTCAGTTCCGTCATTCAAAGTCTCCCATTTGGGGATTACGTACGTCCTTATACTCACATCTTACTTCCACAGAGAGTAACCGTGCACACACTGTGCAAAGGCCAAGAAATATTTAGTGTGCTTTTTGTCCTTAAAAGGAAAGGCTATTGTGTGGCAAAGAATAAATAAACTCGGGTCTCTAGAGGCCTGAATTCAATGCACATTCAATTGCTTTGTTAAATACTAAACCCAGCAAATTAAGTTTCCAATTTGCGGTGACCCCTGAGACGTGACTAGGAAGAAGGACAGAGGTTAGGGGAGAAGAAAAAATCTCACGTTTAAAATTATTATTGAGATTTGATGTAATAACTAGTCACATTCAATTATAATAATATCAAGTTTTAAATTAGCCAAGGGTGCAAGAGTGTGAATCAGTCTTGGAATATTAGAAGGACCTTTTCCTATTCAAACTAATAGATGAGGAAATGTTGATGGCTTGCCTACTTGACACAAAAGAACAGTTGTGATAAGAGTATGTTGATAAAAAGATGAAAACGGCAGTGATAACAATGAGAGAAAAAAGAACCCACACAGAGCATTTCTGACAAGAAGCAGACATCAACCCTATGTTAGTGTCTTTTAATAGATCCTCTTTGCTCCCTGGGGCAAGTCAGCACAGCCAAACCATACCATTGTCAATCTACGATGAAAATACCAGTCAGAGATGAGAGCGAAACAGGAAATCCAAAACGGCGTCATTAATACGCAAAACAAACTGTCTAAAAATGAAATCTTGAAGCAGACAGATTTGCTTTAATGAGGCTACTCTCCTGTGCCACGAGATGATTGCCTTTGGCTTTGATTCTAACAGGAGGATTCTGTCTCAGGTAGAAAGAGGTGAATTGTTGCACCTTTCAATATTGGAAATGGATTATGGCCTTGGAAGAAGGACGGTTTTAAAAAAAAAATCTACTGTTTCTCTGTGAGATGCGACACAGTTTGTTAGAGGAGGAACGGCGGCGCGTACCAGGGTGATGCCTGCCCTCTTGCTGTGCGAAATGAGGATAACGAGGACTTTTGGCCGTGTGCTTGCTCGAGAATGAGGAACACTGCTTATTTATAGCTTAGTACCAAAGACTAGGTGGCTGTGTTATTGTCCACACTTATTTATAATTTTAGAATTTGGCAAAGAAATAGCTTTTCCACTAATGTATTTTTATATACCAAAGAATCTGCTAGATCTCTAAATCAAAGAGAATTCCTTGTACCATGTATACCTGTAATGCACACACGTGTACACACACAGACACACTCACTCACATATGTACGTGACCCGAGCAGTGTTTCTCTACTGGAAAATAACAATGCTTTAAGATGAGAAAAGATGCTATTTTCTCTCCTGGAAATGTGAGTGCTTTATGACATAGTCATTCAGTTATTTGTCAAAACGTCTATGGTGACAGGGAGGAGAGCAATAACATCCTCATTTCAGCATCCTGAACCAAGGGTTTTAAAGTGAACCTTTACTTCTAAGAAATCAGTAACTCCCAGAAATCACATTAAAAAGAGCTGTTGCTCTCCACAGAGACAGGAAGTGGATTAGAGGTTATTAGGGGCTGGGGAATGGGAAGTAATTGCTTAACGGTACACAGTTTCTATGTGGGGTGATGCGAAGGTTTTAGAAACAGTGGTGAGAGGCGAACAACAGGGTAAATATAATTAAGTGCATGAACTGTGCACTTCAAAATGGTGAAAATGGTACACGGTTGGCCTTGAATGATGTAGGGGTTCGGGGCACCAATCTTCTGCACAGTCCAAAATCTGGGTACAATTTTTGACCCCCCAGAAACTTAACTACCAATAGTGTACTGTTGACCAGAAGCCTTACCAATAGCATAGAGTTGATTAAGATATACCTTGTGGATATATGTATTAGGTATGTACTATATACTGTATTCTTATCAAAAAAGGAAGCTAAATAAAATGTTATTAAGAAAACTATAAGGACGAGAAAATACAGTTACAGCACTATCCGATATTTATTGAAAAAAACCTGCACGTAAATGGACTTGTGCTGTTCAAACCCATGTTGCTCAAGAATCAGCTGCATTTTATTTGATACCTATTTTACCACAATTAAAATAATTAAGCAGAATGTTGGGGCTCCTGGGTGGCTCAGTTAGTAAAGCATCAGGCCCAGTTTTGGCTCAGGTCACGATCTCAGGGTTGGGGGGTGGAGCCCTGCGTCGGGCTCTGTGCTGTGCACAGAACAGGACCTACCTAGAACCGTCTCTCTCCCTCTGCTCCTCCCTGCCCCAGTCTGTTCCTCTAAAAAGAGGGAAAAAGAATGTTAGTATAACCCATTGTAACGAAAGAGGACTCTTATCCACCTGGGAATAATGACTATTGAACAGTTGATGCGTTCGCTTTAGATGTCTCCCTTCATTTGACTAGTCTGTACATCAATATTTGACTGCCAAAACTGGACAAAGGAAAAACCACAGGTTAGAGCATGTCTCCTGTAGATGACACTGTAAAGGAAATTCCCTTTCTCCTGGTGCCCCCATGTCTCAGGGTCTCCGTTGAGAGTATCATTCCTGCAAACCTTTCTGTAGTGCAGGCACGTCATTTTTTGTGGACTCTGGTTTAAAATGGATGTGCTCTCTCTGGAGCTGGCGGTAAAGCCTCTGGCACTAGCATATGGCATTCTTCCCCTTTAGCTGGATCACCCATGGCAAGTGTTTCCTGAGGAATTGCACACGGAGAAAATGGAACAAACTTCAACATTCAGGGATGTTCTGAGTTGGAACTTGTGTGTTTAAGTCACTGGCATGTGATATGTAAAGATTCAGTACTTTCCAGAGAAAATTTTGAGACTTCAGAAAGGATGGTGACTCAATAAGGCTAAGAAAGCCCTGTGAGTTGATTCTAAAATCACAGTCTCGGGACGCCTGGGTGGCTCAGTTGATTAAGCAGCTGCCTTCGGCTCAGGTCATGATCCCAGCGTCCTGGGATCGAGTCCGACATCGGGCTCCTTGTTCTGTGGGGAGCCTGCTTCTCCCTCTGCCTCTGCCTGCCACTCTGTCTGCCTGTGCTCTCTCTCTCTCTATCTCTCCCTCTGACAAATAAATAAAATCTTAAAAAAATAGTTTAAAAAAAAAAAAAAAAGAAAATCACAGTCTTAAGTGTTGCCCATAATGGAGAACAGAGAGGCTTCAGAAACAACCAATGGTGGCTGAAGTTTCTCTCTGCTGAGCTCAGTTAAAAAAAGAAAGACTAGAGCTGATTTTTTCATGTAGAGAAACAGAATACACAGGACAGATCTTCATTTCTCCCCTACTACGTTTTATATATTAGGGAGAACTTTTCATGCAGCAAAATGCAAATCTTATTTTTCTAGAGTTTCATGACTTGGAACGTTTCTTCCTGCCCCTCCCAGCTACTGCTCAACCCTGCCCTCCCCGTCTAGGAGCTGACCCGTGCTGACATCTATCCACCTACTCCTGAACACCATGTAAATGGAATCATATACTATGTGACTTTGGTGTCTGGTACGTAAGCTTCACATAATGACCTAGAGAGTCACCTGCGTTGTTAAGCTTCTCTGCAGTTTGTTCTCATGGCTGAGTGTTGTTCCTCCGTAAGAATATTCCAAAAGGTGTTCATAAATTCTCTATTGATGGACATTGGGTCGTTTCCAATTTGAGGCTATTATTAATGAAGCTATGATGAACATCTTTCATATATCTTTTTGTAGAGATGAGCACTCCTTTGTTTTGGCTATATACCCACTGGAATTTCTGGGTCCCATGGAATTAATTTTATTAGAAAATAGCAGTTGTCCAAAGTGACTGTATCACTGGACATTCCCCGCAGCAATGAATGAGGGTAGACTTAAGCTACCATATACTCAAGTAAATCTACTTTTAATATTACGATAATAAGGTCTGGAAACATCATGGAACTGGTTCAAGAATTCCTTCTTTCCTTCCTTAAGAATATCCCGAGTTCTTATAAAGAATCACACACAGTTTTAGGTGAAAAGGCTAAGTGGAGAAAGAGAACCGAACAGGATCCCTGATGTCATGGGGCTTCCGTTCAAGGAGGAGGAAAAGGCCAATAAAGAAGGAGAAAACTAATAATACCATTTCAGAGTTGCTAAGTGTTATAAAAATAAGGCAGACTTTCGGAAAAAAATAACTGCTAGGGGTGCAGAATGCAGACTATTTAGAGTGTAACACGGCCGCTCTCTCTAGGATATATTGAACTGTTCTGTCCTTATCGCTCCTGGGTTACGCAGATTTCTTACGAGCAGCTCGGAGGACTATCAAAGATTTCCAGCACTCTGAACCTGCCATTTTCTTACTCTTTCGGATGGAAAGCCGAGACGGCTGATGGGCTTTTTTGGGATTATACTGCCAACCCAGTGTGATAGGGTTGGGCCACAGGCCTCCTGCAATGAAATGGTTCAGATCCAGTTTTTATCGGCTTTCCCTGTGGCACTGGGGAGCAATTCCAGAAAGAAGGTGGGATCCTATTTTTAGAAGAGACCTGGGCAGATAAAGTTAATACACCAAGAGTAAAATTGGTAATTTGCAGGAAGATAAAATTAAGAAGTGGTTAAGAAAAAATACAGATAGGGGCGCCTGGATGGCTCAGTGGGTTAAGGCCTCTGCCTTCGGTTCAGGTCGTGGTCCCGGGGTCCTGGGATCGAGCCCCGCATCGGGCTCTCTGCTCAGCGGGGAGCCTGCTTCCTCCTCTCTCTCTGCCTGCCTTTCTGCCTACTTGTGATCTCTGTCTGTCAAATAAATAAATAAAATCTTTAAAAAAAATACAGATATATTGTCAAGTGTTTGCCACAAAAACAGATGACTACTAAGGGAGGTGAATTGAGAATGAGTCAGATGGGGCTGGGCGGTAGGTCACTGTCCAGAATGAGCATACCCAGCCAGAGAAGCAATTACTGGTGGCCATGATACAACAGAGCCCAGAGAGCTCCATGTATGGCTCCCTAACCCCCCAAGCCACTCTCCCTCACACATGCTCCATAATCCACACTATAATATGAAGGAAGAACTTTGTCTCTCTCTCCCCGCTATACCTATCACGGGACCAAGAATGCAGCCGATGCCTGATAATTCTTGTCGCATTCAAAATAAACAAGGACACTGGGTCTTACAGACTTTGTTAAGGCAACATATTAAGAATGTGAAGGTCTTGCAGCCATGGGCCAGTAACTGACATTGCAGGTTAAGGACGTTTTCTCCGCTCTTCTCTTGTTCTGCCGACTGAAACTTCAGAAAGAAGTGTCCATTTCTAAACTAGACTTATTCCTCATCCTTTCTCACCTTTATGGTTAAGTAGAATCTGTTATTCTTCTGTCTGGCCCAATAGGGTGCAAAACATTCTGCAAATTGATGGGAATTCACTTAGTTTAAAAATTCCTAGTCTCCACCAACAATCATCACAAGAAATAAAACCTCAAGATGGGGCTAATGTAGGTATAAGATTTGTAAGAATATGACTTTGGACACTTCTTTTCCACTTGTAGAAGGCATAAACGTCTCCTGCTGTATGTGGATTTTTGAGTATTTATTTAGGATAGAGTTTGGAGCAGTTTGCCAAAGAGATGGCTTTAATTCTCTATGCATTTAGTGAATGTCCCAACAAGCAATATTTTATAGCTTCTTTGGAAAATGAACATAGAATTAGTACAATTAATCCCACTGACAATGATTATAGCTAACTCTGTGCAAACCATTACTGGTAACTTTACAGGTAATAATTCAATTAATTTGATCCATTATGTATAATGGTTTTACCCTGTGAGCCTGGAATAGAAAATGATCTTTTGATTTAAAATACAGCTCCATTATTCACGAAACAGTACTGGAAAGGGGTGATCAATTCACTTAATTGATTTGACATTCTGTTTTGAGTAGTTGTGTTAAATGTTCTTTGATGGGAGGATATGAGAATTAAGTGATTATTTTCTGGACAGATTTTTGCCTCTAGTTCTTCTGAGGCCTGTTCTCATTTTTGTCAACATAATAGATTCAGGATCATTTATTTTTGGTAAGAAAATGTCACACAGGAATGATGACGTATAAGCCACTGGCTTAGATCATACTCTTTGTTGGTTTTTGCTCGCCTTGGAATCCAGTTCTCCTGGGCATTCCTTGCCTCGTCTTCCTCAATAAAGAGTGCTTTATTGAAAAGCAGCGCACCAGGTGCTTAATGAGAGGAAAGACACACAAGAGTTTGGGTTAGGGATCTTGAGACGGATACAATTTTTAATACCTAAAGACGGAGACAGGAGGGAAGATTTGGAGAATGGCAGCAAGTCTCCCCCAGCTGGGTGTGGAGGGTGTGCATGCGAACGGTAAACGAGCGTCCCAGCCTCCCCAGTGTGTGTATGCCCCTCTGGGTGGGGCTCTGGTTTCTCCCTTCCTACATCACAATGATATTCTTTTTTTTTTTTTTATATCCCCCAAGAGCAAGCATGGTTTCTATTGATCTTATATCCCTAGCTCATAGCCCAGGACACAATAGGCCCACTATAGATATTTTTAGACTGAATGAAGGAAAGGGAAAATCACCCGGGAGAGGATCATAGAAGTTCCTCTGAAGACCTGGGACTTGAGTCTGGATGCAGAGCCCTGCCCACAAACCCTCCCGCTTTTCTCCTTGCTGCCACCTTCTACAAGGAACTTCATTCCCCTCAAGCCTACCAGCCACAGGACCACCCCTCTCACCCTGAGCTGGTGACCTAACACTGCTTATGGAAACAACAGGAGCTCTAGTTGGAATTGCTTTATCTTCTTGCCTCAAATCTACCTACCGCTGGACACGTTGCTTTCACTCACTCTCTTTTCATAAACATGCTTCCTGCCATGAAGCCTAGTCCTGAACAGCTGCCTCTTCAGCACCCCAGCTCTGATCATTAGCCTCTCTATTGCTCTCCTGCATCACCCACACCCCTGTCCACCAGCGTCTTGTCATCAGCCTTTAAATATGGTGGTGTCTCCCTTGGCAGGAGTCCATCCAAAGCAGCGCCACAAGCCTGGCATTGTTCAAGCAGCCATGACAGGTGCCAGGATCACTCCAAGGTGACCCCTGCTCCAAGGAGAGGGGAGGATAACTGCACGTGCCCATCTGACAGAGGCCCCAGCAGTGGGCTGTGGCACGGAGCTGTTCCAACTGCAGGCCCTGCCCACTAACAAAAGCTTCTCAAGAGAAAACACAGAGAAAGTGCCGTGCAGTTTGGTGCTACTGCATCTCTACCAAATGCCTTGTCTGACTCAACTCAAGCCCAAGGCACCCCCCCCACCCCCAGACTGGTCCCCTAACAACACAAGGACCAAACCTCGCCCACGACAGAGTCATTGAACATGACTGGACCAGAGGCAAACACAGGTCAATCACAACAGCAGGGAGAATGCAACACATGTTAGAGATACCCCAAAGCACCCAGTTCCGGTGAACAGGGGACACTGCACTGCAAGGCACTATAGGCCCTCTTCTACATAAGACCACGCCGGTGGGAGCAGGAGACATCGCTGACTTTCCTGACACACAGAAACAGACAGAGCGTTAGCCAAAATGAGGACACAGAGGCATACGACCCAAATGAAAGGCAGAACAAAACCACAGCCAGAGATGTACACCAAATGGAGTCGAGTAATATGTCTGACAGAGAATTTAAAGTAATGGTCATAAGGATATTCACCAAACTTGAGAAAAGAGTGGAGGATTTGAGTAAGACCCTCAAAAATGAGATAGAAAACATAAAAAAGAACCAACCAGCGACAAAGAACTCAATAACTGAAATTAAAAATGCATTACGGGGAATAAACAGTAGACTAGAGGAAGCAGAGGAATGGCTAGCAACTGGGGGAGAGAGTAACGGAAAGCAACCAAGCCGAAGAGGAGAAAGAAAAAAAGAATAACAAAAAATGAAAATAGATTAAGGGGACTCAATGACACCTTCAAGCATAATAATATGCACATGAGAGGAATCCCAGGAAGAGGAGAAAGAAAAAGAAGAAGAAAACATTTCTGAAGAAATAATAGCACAAATCTTCCTGAATCTGAAGAAGGAAACAGAAATCCAGATCCAAGACCCACAAAGAATCCCCAACAAAATCAGCACAAGGAGGTCTACACCAAGATAGAGTAATTAAAATAGTAAAAAGTAGTGGCAAAGAGAGAATTTTTAAAGCAGCAAGAGAAAAGAAAACACTTATGTACAAGGAAAACCCCATAAGGCTATCAGCTGATGTTTTAGCAGAAAATTTACAGGCCAGAATGGCATGATATATTCAAAGTGCTGAAAGAAAAAAAAAAGGGGGCGCCTGGGTGGCTCAGTGGGTTAAGCCGCTGCCTTCGGCTCAGGTCATGATCTCAGGGTCCTGGGATCGAGTCCCACATCGGGCTCTCTGCTCAGCAAGAAGCCTGCTTCCCTCTCTCTCTCTCTCTGCCTGCCTCTCCGTCTACTTGTGATCTCTCTCTGTCAAATAAATAAATAAAATCTTAAAAAAAAAAAAAAGAAAAAAAAAAAAACTTGCAACCAAGAGTATTCTACCAGCAAGGCTATCTTTCAGAATAGAAGGAGAGAGAGATAAAGAGGTTTGTAGACAAAGAAAAGTTAGAGGAATTCATCACACTACACCAACCTTATAAGAAATGCTAAAGAGGATTCTTTGACTGGAAACCAAAGACCATAAGCAGGAGTAAAAAAAAAGTTGGAAACACAAAAACACTAGTTAGGTATATCTATAAAAATCAGTTTGGAGATTCACAAAAATGAAAGGATGTAGTATATGACACCATATACCTAAAACATGGGTGGGGGGTGGGGAGAGAAGTAAAAATGGAGTGTTTTTAGAATGGGTTCAAACTTCAGCAACCAGCAGTTGAAAAGAAAGCCCAAGGCAGCACACTTATATTGTACAAAATAGTCCTTAAAACAAAGACTGTAACGAGAGACAAAGAGGGATACTACATGATGAAAAAGGGACAATCCAACAAGAAGATTTAACAACTGTAAATACATATGCACCCAACATCGGAGCACCCACCTACATAAAGCAGCGATTAGCTCATGAACATGAAGGAAGTAGTAGATAGTAACTACAATAATAGTAGGGGGCTGCAACACACCACTTACATCAACTGGTAGGTCACCCAAACAGAAAATCAGTAAGAAAACAGTACTTTGAATGATACATTGGACCAGACAGATCTAACAGATATGTTCAGAACATTCCATCCTAAACAGCAGAATACACACTTTTTTTTAACAAGTGTACATGGAACATTCTCCAGAATAGATCCCATGTGAAGCTATAAAATAAGTCTAAATAAAGTTAAAAGATCAATGTCATGCCATCTTTTCTGAACACAACACTATGAAACTAGAAATCAACCCGAAGAAAGCATCTAGGAAGAATACAAACACATGGAGGTTGCATGCTACTAAACATGCTACTAAATCATGAATGGATCAACCAAGAAATAAAAGAGCAAATTAAAAAATACATGAAGAATAATGAAAATGAAAACATCATGCTCCCAAATCTTTGGGATGCAGCAAAAGCTGTTTTAAGAGGAATGTTTATAGCATTACCCATCTACCTCAAGAAGCAAGAAAAGTCACAAATAAATAACCTAACCTTACATCTAAAGGCGCAAACAATAACCAGAACAAAGAAAACTCAGAAAGAGCAGAAGGAAGGAAATAATACAGATTAGAGCAGAAAGAAATGAAATAGAAACTAAAAACAAACAAACAAACAAACAAACAAAACCCAACCAAACAAACAAAAAAAACAAAACCCCAACAGAATACATCAATGAAACCAGGAGCTGATTCTGTGAAAAGATCCACAAAATTGGATCTTGCTAGACCTGACAAAAGAGAGAGAGAGACACGGCTCAAATCAATAAAATCAGAAATGAAAGAGAAGAACTAATAACGAAAACAATAGAAATACAAAGGATTATAATAGAATATTATGAAAAATTCTATGCCAACAAATTGAAAAACCTAGGAGAAACAAATAAATTCCTAGAAACGTACAACTTCCCAAAACTGAATCAGGGATAAATAGGAAATTTGAACAGACTGATTATGAGCAAGGAAATTCCACTGGTAATCGGAAAACTCCCAACAAACAAAAGTCTGGGACCTCATGGCTTCACAGGTGGAATCTACCAAACATTTAAATAAGAGTTAACACCTCTTTTTCTCAAACTATTTCAAAAAATAGGAGAGAAAGGAAAGCTTCCAAATTCGTTCTATGAAGTCATCACTACCCTGACACCAAAACCAAATAAAGACACTACAAGAAAAGAGAATTACGGTCAGTATCTCTGATGAAAAGAGATGCAAAAATCCTCAACAAAATATTAGCAAATTGAATCCAACAATATCTTAACAAAACCATTCTCCATGATCAAGTAGGATTTATTCCTGGGATGCAAGGGTGGTTCAATATTCACAAATCAATCAATATGATATATCACATCAACAAGAGAAAGGATAAAAACCATATGATCATTTCAATGAATGCAGAAAAATCATTTGACAAAGTACAACATCCATTCATGATAAAAACCCTCAACAAGGGTTTTAGAAGAAACAGATTTAGGTTTAGAAGAAACAGATTTCAACATAATAAAGGCCAATTAAGAAAAATCCACAGTTAGCATCATACTCAATAGTGAAAAACTAAGAGCTTTCCCCTAAGATCAGGAACAAGGCAGGATATCCACTCTCGCCACTTTTATTCAATATAGTACTAGAAGTCGTACCCATAGCAATCAGACAACAAAAAGAAACAAAAGGCATCCAACTTGGTAAGGAAGAAGTAAAACTTTCATTACTTGCAGATGGCATGATACCATATATAGAAAGCTCTGAAGACTCCACCACAAAACTATTAGAATTGATAAAGGAATTTAGTAAAGTCACAGGATACAAAACCAATAAACATAAATCTCTTGCATTTCCATACACTAATAATGAAGTAGCAGAAAGTGAAATTTTAAAAAAATCCCATTTACAATTGTGCCAAAAATAATAAAATACCTAAAAATAAAGTTAACCAAGGAGGTGAAAGACCTATACTCTGAAAATTAAAACACTGATGAAAGAAACTGAAGATGACACAAACAAATGGAAATATATTCCACGCTCATGGATTGGGAAAACAAATATTGTTACAATATCCATAGTACTCAAAGCACTTTACACACTGAATGCAATCCCTATCAAAATCCCAGCGAGCCTGGGAGGCTCAGTTGTTTGAGCATCTGCCTTTGGCTCAGGTCATGATCCCAGGGTCCTGGGATCAATCCTTGCGTCGGGCTCCCTGCTCAGTGGTGGGCCTGTTTCCCTCTCTCCCTCTGCTGCTCCCTCTGTTTGTGCTGTCTCTCTCTCTCTCTCTGTGTCAAATAAATAAATAAAATCTTAAAAAACAAACAAACAAAAAAACCCCACAAATTACCAACAGCATTTTTCACAGAACTAGAAAAAAACAATCCTAAAATCTATGCAGAACCATGAAAGACCCCAAATAGCCAAAATAATCTTGAAAAATAAAAAAACAAAACTGCAGATACCACAATTCTAGACTTCAAGTTATATTATAAGTCATAATAATCAAAACAGTACGGTACTGGCACAAAATAGACATAGATCAATGGAGCATAATAGAGAGCCCAGAAATAAAACAATGATTACATGGTCAATTAATCTGTGACAAAAGAGGAAAGAATATGCAATGGGAAAAAGATAATCTCTTCAATAAATGGTGCTGGGAAAACTGGACAGCTACATGGAAAATCTACAGACCATTTTCTTACAAAAATGAACAAAATGGATTTAAGATCTAAATGTGAGACCTGAAGCCATAAAAATCCTAGAAGACAACACAGGCAGTAATTTCTTTGACATTGGCTGTGGCAAGTTTTCTAGGTATGTCTCCTGAGGCAAGAGAAACAAAACCAAGAATAAACTAGTGGGACTCCATCAAAACAAAAAGCTCCTCCAAAGCAAAGGAAACAAAACTAAAAGACAACCTACTGAATGGGAGAAGATAGTTGCAAATGACATATCTATAAGGGATTAACATCCACATATATAAAGAACTTATACACTTCAACACCAAAATACAAACCAAAAATAAGCAAACAAACAAAAAACAAAAAAACCCAATACAAAAATGGACAGAAAACATAAACAGACATTTCTCCAATGAAGACATACAGATAGCCAAGAGACACATGAAAAGATGTTTAACATCACTGACCGGCAGAGAAATGCAAGTTAAAACCACAATGGGATATCACCTCACGCTTGCCAGAAGTTTTAAAATCAAAAACACAAGAAACCTGAGCCTGGTGGTGGGTATTATGGAGGACACGTTTTGCATGGAGCACTGGGTGTAGTGCATAAACAATGAATTCTGGTACACTGAAAAGAAATTTAAAAAATTAAAAATTAAAAAAAATACACAAGAAACAAGTGTTGATGAAGATGTGCAGAAAAAGGAACACTTGTGCACCGTTGGTGGGAATGCAAACTGGTGCAGCCACTGTGGAAAACAGTATGGAAGTTCCTGAAATGATAAAAATAGAATTACCATAGGATCTAGTAGTTCTACTACAGGATATTTACCCAAAGAATATGAAAACACTAACTCAAAAAGCCATATGAGTCCCTGTGTTTACAGCAGTATTATTTACGATAGCCAAAATATGGAAGCAACACAAGACTCTTTTGACAGATGAATGGATAAAGAAGATGTGGTATATAAAGACAATGGAATATTACTAAGCTATAAAAAAGAATGAAATCTTGCCACTTGCAACAACATAGACGGATTGAGAGGGTACAATGCTAAGTGAAATATGTTGGTCAGAGAAAGACAAATATCATACAATTTCACTCCTATGTGGAATTTAACAAACAAAACAAATGAACAGATTTAAAAGGAGACAAAACACCAGACTCTTAACTACAGAGAATACACGGATGGTTACCAGAGGGGAGGTGTGGGGGAGAATGGGAGACACAGGTGATGGGGGTTCAGAGCACACTTACAACGAGCACTGAGTGATGTAGAAGATTGCTGAATCACTATATTGTACACCTGTAACTACTATAATACTGGACACTAATTATATTGGAATTTTAAAAATAAATTAATTTTAAAATACATAATGGTGTCTGTCCTATCTTAAAACTTTTCATAGGATCAACTTTTGTTCCATTAAAAACCACCTTTGCTATTCCACATTAAATAGCTGCCTATAGCCACTATTCTCAAGCTTGGATTGCCCATGTGTTTGTCATCCCTCCATATGAAGATTTCCATTCCCACCACAAACCCGAAAATTCTTGCTATCTCAAGTGGGTAAGGTGTCATGCTAATTACACTCGCTTTCTTAGCGGCATTTTGTATGACCCTTTCAACCTGGTTTCTAGAAGGCTTCCCTCTCCTTTCTTTCTTACGTGCATTTTCTCCATCCATCCCCTAAATCCACATTTCACAGTGTGATCTACTTCCTGTGAAACTGGCGTGGAGCCTGGTAATCTCTGCCTTGGAAGTAAGATCCCAGGGGACCATTGCACACCAAGCTTTCAGAAGCGCCGTCACGAGTACTCATCTTCCTTAGACGCCAGTCTTTAGCTCATGATGGCAGCTTGGCAAACTACAGCCCAACAGTCCGATCTGGCCCACCACTTGTTTTTGTCAATAAAGTTTTGTTGGAATTCTAACACCACCCATTTGTGGAGATGCTGCCTGTGGCTGTTGTAAAGCCGTGATGGCCGAGGGGAGTAGGTACAACAGAGACTGTACGGCCGCAAAGCTTAAAATACTTATTACCTGGGCCTCTGTAGAAAAAGCATGCCAAACCCCGGGTTCTAGTCTCCCCAGCAACCTCCCGGACCTCAGCGGCCTTCTTCGAGTGGATTTCTCTTCTTGCTTCAGACTCAGAGCCAACAAACGTGTTAGAAAAATGCCAACAAACATGTTAAAAACACGCTCCGGCCCTTCAATCCCCTCATATCCAGTAGCATTGAGCATCTGTCCTCCACGATGATGGAGTTCAGGAAAAAGCATCATCATCCTTGCCAAACTCCCAAGCATCCTTTCTCTCTCTCTCAGTCCTTCCTCTCTACAAGCTTCCGCCCTGGGCTAGGTTGGTTCCCACATCTGTGGTTCCAGCTCACTTTTCTTTCGGGGCCGGCTCAGTTGGGCAATTGATGGGCTCTGGCCGATTTGCCAAGGTTTTGCTCTAAACCAGGAATTTCCCTGTGGTCCACAGTCTGCGTGGGAGCACCCCTAGCTGAACGGTCTCTCCTTGGGGACAGTACTAGGAGGCCACGAGGCAACACCGCACTGTAGCCCGTTCAAGATACCACGCCTAAAAGGTCTCATCACGCACCTGTGTAGGACATCATTCAACACCAATGACAAAAACGAATTTCATGGACATTCAGACAAAGGAGAGTGAGGGCAGCAGGACCCAGAACCTGAACCCTGGTCTGCTGTCACAGAAGGATGGTCCTGCCTACAGGGGAAATGAGGGGAAACAGGCCTTCTGACAAGTCAGCCCTTGGGAAGTCTTAAAAGTGCATCTGCAACCACTGGCAGAGAGAAAGCACACACAAAACTGAGACACTGAAATTCAGAGCGATACGCATCACATATTCAAATGCAATAAAACACGGGCTGGGATTGATTCATTATTTTTTCATCTGAAGAATTCAGAAGTCCTATTTCCCAAAAACAGATGCTGAGTATTTTTATCACGGTACCCCTGTTAGGTGTGCAATTTTGTGACTGGACCAGAAGTCATGTTATCTATGGAAATGCAATAATCTCTGTTAAAATTTCTTGAAACGGGAAAAAGAAAGTCTACCATAGCACTTTTTAAGGTGCATAATATAAATGTCATTTTTGTTTCTGAGAAATCCTTTTGCTGACTCTCTGAAGACGGGGAAGTGGTTGAAAGGCATGGTTTTCTTACTTTTGGTCCCTTAATCCAGTCTGGCTTCAGGCGGAAATCACAGCCTGTCTTCTGAAATGACCACTGGCAGAACCAGAGATTTGGTGTGCAACTTTATTGCACTTAAGAGGTGAAAAAGTGAATTTAAGTGAGCTAAAATATGTAGAGATTTTCTTTAAGTGTTGTAGCCATTTGTATGCAATCTTTTACTTGCGGAGGTAATAGATCTGGCTCACGTGACTCATATGTCCTATGTAAATTAACGTATGCTGCTTGCAAATTTGGGTGATAAAAATGCTTTCCAGTTCTAGTACATAGTCAGGCAGCTGAGTATAGGGAAATCTACAATGCGACTTTCCCTCTGTAGGTCAATCCCTACCCGGACTGAACAAGTGTGTTGTCTTCCACTGTCTTGTGTCTGATAGTCACAGGATGGCCTTTAAAATCATGGCACGGCCACCTGCACCACCGTCCACAACAATATTGAGGGAAAAAGTGATTCTTACCCATCAAAAGAGTGGCATTTTCTGTAAAATAGAAATAGCGGTAGTCTCTCCAAAAGTAAGTAGCAGGGAGTACTGGATTTGAGAACTTTACTCGGCTGACCCCAAGAGGGGCCACATTTTCAAGCTAGCTCTTCCATGAAAGGGTAATAAAAGAATGTGCAATTGTCTAGAAGTATGGCCCGATCTTCCCAAGAAAATTATGATTTTGTTGCTGTTCAGTGAAGTAGATGTTAGGAAATCGCCAGCTCAGGGGCTTTGCTAGAGAGAGAGAGCCTGTAAAGCGTTTTCTCTAGGAATGAGAGCTAACACCATCCATTGTTAACAGGCACCCCCTAAAACGCCAGGTGTAAGGGGACCAGGTTTTGTTTCTTTGTGTCATTAGTATATAGTCTTTCAGGATACCGAAATGCTCTGTACAGACATACAGACAGGCGTGTTTACCTGTGTGCTTAAGATTGTCCTAATTTCTGGGGCGCCTGAGTGGCTCAGTGGGTTAAAGCCTCTGCCTTCGGCTCAGGTCATGATCTCAGGGTCCTGGGATCGAGCCCCGAGTTGGGCTCTCTGCTCAGTGGGGAGCCTATTTCCTCCTCTCTCTCTCTGCCTGCCTCTCTGCCCACTTGTGATCTCTGTCTGTCAAATAAATAAATAAAATCTTTAAAAAAAATTTTTTTTTAAAGATTGTCCTAATTTCTTTCCATCGCAAGACCAAAAACGTCTTTGAAGTCCTGCATGTGTACACACTGGCTGTCTCACTGTTCTGTGTGGGGCCTTCCACAGTCTGCTGTTCTGGCTCTGCTCTGGGGCTTTAGAAAGAATTAATTCATACAAGACACGTTCCTGCCAGAAAAATGGCTCCCACAGAGGTCCACATTCTAAGCCCTGGAATTCTGAGAATATGTTCCTTTACATATCGAAAGGGATTTTATAGATGTGATTTATAAAGGATGCTTAGATGCAGAGCTTATCTTGGGTTATCTGGGTGGGTCCAAACCAATGACCTAAGCCTTTAAAAGCAGAGACTCTTTCCCAGCCGGGATCAGAGTGACGTAGAGGACAAAGGAAGTCGGATACATGACGCACGAGAAGGGCTTAACTTGCTTCTACCGCCTCTGAAGATGCAAGGGACCAAGAACCAGGCAACGAGCATGAACTCTAGGACTGAGAATCACCCCCACCTGACAGCCAACAAGGGAACGGGGACCTCAGAGCCCAGCATGGAAACCAGGGCTGTCAAAAACTTGCTCATGGGAGTCTGGAAGTGAGTTCCTCAATTAGGAACACGGCCTAGCCAACACTTGGATTTTGTGAGCCTCGTGTTAACACCTCAACTACAGAACTGTGAGATAATAAATGTGAGATAATAAACGTGTGTTGTTTTAAACTGCTGAGTCCGTGATCATTTTCTGATAGCAGCGACAGGCCACTGAGACAGGATTCTCAACAGTGCGTACAACATTCCTTGCGTTCCTTTAATTCCAAGACAACCGTCAGTCGTAAATCAGCAAAAATCTAACACGGGAGATTTTCAGGGAAAAGAAACGCTACTACATCCCACTGAAGAAGGTAAGATGCATACTGGTTTCTGAAACAAACAAAACTGTAGATGGAGGGAAAGATAAATTAAAAATACTTCCTTAACTTTGAATTAAGGAAATATAATCTTCATTGGTGGTTGTACTTGGGGAATATCCGAGTTTATATAAAAACATCAGCTCTCCTAACCCCCATGAAGGCGTGTTTCACCATCCATTCACATGCTGCTCCCCAGAAATTTTCCCCTCTCTGAAATGCAGACATAATTAAGAAAGCAGTTAATACTGGCTTCCTTCCCTCCGTGTGCACGGCTGTGAAAGGCTCAGAGCCCAATAAGGTTTATTACTGCTCAGCTCATTGCATAATAAACTCTTCAAACACAGGAAGAACAGTTGTGACTTAAAACAGAGTTAACACATTCTGAAGCATTTCAGCTGTCTTGAAAGGCATGGCCCTTATGTGATTCGAAGGTGTTCTCCAAGTTATGACTTGCGATCATTTAAGTCTGGCACAATACCTTTTTTGTTGGTATTCAAATGGACTGGTTATGTTTCTGGCATGAACTGTAACATATAACTCATTTATTCATTTTAGCAAGCGTTGCCAGGAATGAGTTCTTCTTCAAAATCAAACTTGACACAGCTGGAGTTTGAAAGCTCAACTGTGACCAGAAGCTGGTGAATATTTATTTTGGTGTGATTTTCTAAGGAATATATAAATGCAACTGAGTTCTATACTCTCTATTCACATTTGCCAAACATAGAGATCAAAATTAGCAAAAAGCAAACAACTCCTACAATATTTACAGAAAAAAAAGCCTTCTGAAAATGAGTAAATGGTTTTTTGGTTTGGTTTTTTTTTTTTTTTTTTTTTTTTTTTTTCTCCCCTGGGGTGACTAGACAATGCTGGTCAAATTTTCTTTTCTTTTCCTTTTTTTTTTTTTTAAGACTTTGATTTTTAAGTAATCTCTACACCCAATACAGGGCTCGAACTCATGACTCCAAGATCAGGAGTCCCCTGCTCTACCGAATGAGCCAGCCAGGCACCCCAACACTGGCTGAATTATTAAATTTCATACTCCCAAGTCACATCTGATGACACAAAATCAGTGAAAGCTTTTGAGCTACTCACTGCATGGATTCTGGCTCATAACACATGCGTGTGTGGACAGGGGTCTCGCCGTTTGGAGTGTGTACACCTTGGACCTATGTGTGGTGGAAATGCAAAGAAGTAGCAGAGGGGCTTGACCTTCCACGACGAGCAAAGCTCTGAGTTAGGTAGAAGATTCTGCAATATGGTTTTAAGAAAGCATTTCCCAGGGCCCCTGTTGCGTAAGATACCTTTGGATGCTGCTTCAACATAAGCCCCCCGCCCTTTTTTTTTTTCCCAAGAAATGTGATAAAAAGAGGGATATTGTTTTTTGTCGGTTTCAGAAGGCAGCCGAGTCTGAAGTCACCTCTCTTATGTTGAATAACGGAATCTGGGTTCTTTGAGAGAGCATGGAGCAGCGTAGATGGTAGAATTCCAGAAAATGTTTGTCCTCGCCAATAACAAATGGGTCTGGTCACTCAGGCCTTCCTAGAAGAACATCAGGTAGTTTATCTTCCAAAGGCTCCGAAGCGTCTTTAAATTTAGAGTCTGTTCTCTCTCTTCCCTTGTCCTTCCTCTGAAGTACGAGCTTGTTTTCTTATCCGTCCCCTCTATCTGTCAGACGATGGCACCCGAAGAAATAAATCTCTCATAGTGTTAGGTGGTGCTGCCTGCAATGATACTCGGGTTTCAGCCCAGGAGCCTGATGTCGTCCCCTCCCACAGCTGCAGCTGGAAATCACTGGCTGAAGGTCACCTCCAGGGTGAGGGAGGAGCTAAGTTTGGGGTGGGGGAGGAGCTAAGTTCCTCGGCCCTTCAGAGCCTCCGAGGAAGAGCCTCAGGTAGTGGGTGTCAGAGGCAACACTGGCAACAGGGGACGTGGAGGGGCCTGTCCTCTACAGAGTGCACCTGACAGCCCTTCCTTGTGACGCTTCAGGACACACTCCCCACCCACGACCCCAGAGGCGGCAGAGAGACCTAGGGCCACAGCCCAGGCTCCAACTCCAGACTCACTCCTGATTGGCCCCAAAAGGAACCTCAGGCCTTTGGAGTTCCACTGTGTCTTCAGGAGGTTCGAACTTGGCTCTGTTGATTGTTAAATGGGTGAATTGAACTCACTGGAATGCAAATTATTTTTCATCTGCAAAATTAAATGAGATGCTCGAGCAACGTCTTTGGCATATAGGAAATACTCAGTGAGTATTCAAGTCCTCTGTCTTACTGAGGATGTTGAGGGTGCTAAAGATGGCATACCCTCCTTTGTGAGTTCCCTTTAGGACCATTATTATCACCAAAAGTAAGATACTGTTCCCTGATCTCTCTTGCCCTGAGTTAATGTTCTTCCTCCTGCTTCACATGTTAATTCTAATCCCAATTTTTCTTCTAATTCTCCTCCAACCTTCTTCCATTTCTCCTTTTCGGTTCCTTTCTCTTCTTTTCTCCTCCTCCTTCCTGCATTTATACACAGTCTCCATCATCTGCAGACAGAGTAAGCTATGTCCCAGCCTTCTTGTGCTAAAAGAAAAAATCCCTTGAGTGGAGTGAGATGTGCCTCCCACTCACCACACAGAGCTCGCAACGGGGCGGGGTCAAGTCTGGAGCTGGAGAGAAAAACACATGGATTCAAATCCTTGTCTTGCCAAGTGTGAGCTTGTTTGACCCTCTCGAACATTTCCGAATGAAACCCTCCCAGCCTGGAACACTTTCGTGACGACGCCAACTGTGCAAAGCACTTGTGAAATAAGGGGGATTTCAGATGAACAATTGGCAGGCCTACCCTATGACATTAATAAATGGTGAATCATGGAAAAAATTACAATTCTTCGACTGACATACACGGACCACCGAATATATTCCAGGAAATTGGGTAAGAACCGGCCATACCAAGATGGCTGTCTTCCCCGGATGAGCCTCTCTGGTTTTTGCTAAGGAAATGTTTTTAGCGTGGCCACCAAATTCTCTGGGAGATCCCCCTTTCTACCAAAAAATGGGTGAGATAACCTCACAGCCTTTGGCTCTTCCCCTGGAGACACCAAAGACTGTATCTTGATTTTTCTCTTTCCTTTTTGGAAGACTGAAATAGATTTGGGCCATCATGTCATTCTCATTATTGCTCTATTGTGCATAAAACCAGCCTTTTTACATACTTTTTTCTTATGCTTTTAGAACCCATATAAATATCTCTGATCCACAGATTTTTATGCCTCTGTCATTTTTTTCTTGCTTATGTTTTCAATTTCTAGACAAAATTTTTAATATTTTCTTGTCACATTTTTGAGCATTCAAAACTGATATACTCACATTTCTTCGATTGCTCTTGGTAATCACGTCTTGCCCTCAAGTGGAAAGCTGTTAGGAGGTGCCTTGTGCTTCTATTTTAAAATATGGATCTTGTTTACTGAATTAAATTTGTTATAGAAAGTATATTTGCGCCGACACTTCAAATCTGCACTCTCTCTACAGAATTAAGATAATTTCTTGTGGCTTCATTCATCTGCTGATGACTCAAACTCATCTACTGAAAAATAATGTTTTAATGAGTTCCTTCTCAGTCTCATTTAAAGTATATTAACAATAATGATATGCAAAAGTCAATATTCTTTATTACTCTAGCAAACTGGATTTCTCAACCGACTTGACGGTTTAAAATTGCCACTGGGAAGAACTTGACTTTCAAGGAGAATTAAATGGGGTTTACTGTGGTGACTGATGAACAGCATAAGAACCATGCATTTTTCTACCACAGTAGAGGAAATAATTTAATTAGTCTGTTATTGTAAATGTTCTGATTTTAATACATTAACTTGTGGCCCTTGGCTGATGGAAAAGAAATTAACACTGACTCTTTTTGACTGTGGGATGAATTGGACTTTCCAGGGCAAGAAAATTAATTATAAATGCTCTCTATTTAAGATTGCCAGGGTTTTTTTTATGATAAATGATGTAATTATCAGATGTCAAGTATACAAATAGTCACGCACTGACATTTCAGCTTATTAATTCCAACACCCACCATTGTGTAGAACATATTCATCACATTTAATTGCTCACTAAAGGGGAAAAAAATCATCATTCTTATGGTTCTCCCTGTGATTCTGAGGCAGTAAATGTATGAGACGCTGAATGCTAATGCACTAAATTTCCGATGACAGTCCCATGCTTCATTGGAAGCTGGGACCAAAATAAACAGAAAGAGTGAGCGCACAGCAGACTGAGGTTCCGGCAGCGGTGACGAAGTCTTAACAGAATTACAAGTTACACCAAAATCCGTCCTCAACATCCTCTTTTCTGTGTTTCCCTGGCTCTCTGCTCCCCATTTTTGGGTCTGTGTGGTGAGCACCCAGGGCTGTCATGCTCCCCACTGGGATCCCCGGACCCTCTTCCCTCCCAAAAGATGCCCACCCTCATCTACCAGTGCTCTCGTCCCTGTTGGAAGACCAGCCAAGCTTCAAAAGATTTCAGGGGCCCCTTCCCAGTAACAAGAGCTACCAGAATGAAGAGAGATGAAGTAACTTTGTTTCCCTTTAATTCAGCCACGCTTTCAAACTCACGAATCCCATCTGTGATGAGCCGTGTCACAAGTCCCAACTGGGCTGGGCTATGACTCCCCGGGACTCCACAAAAAGCTAATCAGAGGGTTGTACCGAAGGTCTGTCGCAGATGGGATTAAAGCCCATAATCAGTTGATGTTGAGTGAGGGAAGTTTCCTGGGTTATCTGGGTGGTCCCAGTGCAACTACAGGAGGGAAGCAGGAGGACCAACGTCAAAGAGAGAAGGTGATGGGGAAGCAGAGATTGAGGTGATGAACTGTGATGAAGGAAGGGCTAGGAGCTCAGGCATGCAGCCCGGAAGCGGCAAAAGGCTCTCCCTGAGAACCAGAGGGAGGCAGCCCTACTGAGACCTTTTGGTTCAATGAAACCATTTCGGACTTCTGACCCCCAGGACTGTAAAGTCTTACGTTTGTGTTCTTTCAAGCCACTATATTTAGAAATGTGTTGCAGCAGCTCTAAGAGGCTAATACGCTCTCTCATACATTTGAGAAGTTCCGTGTGAAATCCACTGTTTGTTCAGTCTGCACTCTCTGCGTGCATGCACGGCTTCATATCTTCCCTGCAAAGACCCTTGCACCTCTGGAGCCCCAGTCCCCGGACTGATAACTGCTGTCATCCACCACAAAAGGCAAGGGTGGGCTTGAAAACACGTCCCTTCAGTCCTAGCCGCAGTGTTTCCTGCAAAGCCCCCCATGTTCTCATAGTTCTCCAGCCGGCCAGTTCCACGCATACAAGGTCAAACCACTGGCCTTCCTCATTAGAGATCTAGATCCTTTTTTTCTCCCTTAGTTTCCATCTGTGGTGGGCAGGAGTATCAGACAGATGAGGAGATTCCCACCCCTGGTGTAGACACACGGCACAATCCCGTCCCTTTGAGCACGGTCACGATCCATGAATATGAAGGCTTTCACCGCAATGACCAGGTCTGTAAAGAGGTGACTTGGAGTTAATGTAAAGAGTTATTATTTGTGCTGGCCTAAGCGACTCAGTGGAGCCCTTAAGAGTAACAAGATCCAGGGCATCTGGCTGGCTCAGCCAGTGGAACGTGTGATTCTTGATCTCAGGGTTGGTGTGAGCCCCACGTTAGGTGCACAGATCACGTCCAAATAAAATCTTCAAAAAACTGATTTAGAAAGGAAGTGGCAAGAGGCAGTGGCGGTTACTGTCCTGCACCAAGAAGGAAGCGGAAGCCACGCTGTGAACTGTCAATGGGGGGCACGGGGCAAGAAACTGTGGTTGACTTCTAAGAACTGAAACGGGCCCTGGCAGATGGAACGAGAGGCTTCAGGCACACACTACAAGGAAGCCTATTCCGCCCACAACCTTCCAGGCTGAGCAGAGGGCCGTGAGCATGAGAAAGAAGTGGAGCCCGGCCGGCACCGCGATTCCCACCTGCCGAGACCTGAGCAGAGGACACAGCCAAGCCATGCCTGGGCTCCGGACTCACAGAAGCTGGGAGACGCAGTTTGTGTCGTGAGCCACCAAGCATGCAAAATTAAACTGTGTTTTAACAGTCTGCACTCTTAAGCGTGCTCTAGAACAGGAGAAAACTTTTCTAAGTGAAACGAACTTGTGGTCTGAGCAGAGGGAGTGACTGCGAGACTTATCTGTCACCAGAATAAACTCCCTTCCAATCTCCCCAGGTACTCGGACTCCCCTGTGCCCGGCTGCAACGCCGGCACCAAACCCAGGCAGCAAGGAGACACACCCCAAATTCTGTAAGTGCTGCCCTTTGCGGCTTCCCCGTCCCGACACTTCTCACAGCCCTGGTGGTCTCTGTCACTCAGCCGTCCTTGTACACAATACTGGGTTCATGAATCTTTTACCTTTTGGGACAGCAGGTTCCATCTTCACAGACAGATTTGAAAATCTCTAAAGGCATGGTGCCAGGTCAGGTAGGCAGGACTTGGAACGGGAAGAACTGATTGTCTTCCCGGTATTTGATGTCTGCATCTTGCATAGAAAGTATTTCAGTGTCTGTGCACCAAGTACAATAGTAGTCATGACACACGAGGCTATTTGTGAAGCCCCCATGATTCGGTTTATCTAAAATACCTTGCACATGGCTTTTCAACTACTATGTGTTCAGTAAATATTTATTCACTAGCTCTGGAAACACAACACCAGATATGAGAGAGCTCGGGATGTGATATACTCATCTACCCTCCCCCCGCCCCTTTCCCAGCATTCAGGTTATCATCAGCCTAGAAAGGCATGAGCAAGTCACACCTCTGTGAGCTGCCCAGGGTATAACAGATCAGACAGCCCAGACCTCACACAGGGCACTGAACCCAACCGAGGGCTGCCTCTACAGTTTGCCTCAAGAGTAGAGCACAGATTTCCTACGTAGCAAAGGCAGTTTTCTTCACCTCATTAGGAAACCCCACCAAGTATGACTTTTCGAGAGTGAGAGCCAAAGAATGAGTGGAATTCGGAGGCAATAAGGAAGATTGTGCTCTCGAAACTGCAAAGGCAGAGAGTGGAATTTCCACTTCAGCTGGAAAGTTCCCTCACTCCACATGCCTGAGAAGAGGCTTGTCTATGAAATGCTAATGAAGTCAAGCCCATTCACATGTAAATTTCTAGATTTGTCTTTCCCCTTCAAAATTAAGTTCTTACAAGTGATTTAAAGAGTAATTGGCTTCTAGATACGTTTTCAGGCAAATTACACCAGTCAAAAGCTTGTTTGAAGGGTAATGCCGCCGGTTCAAGTTGCCTTTGGGAGAAGTCTGATAGAGAACGGTCTTACTTTCCGTTCACTGCTTCTGTAAGTAATGCAGAGCTTCCCTCCAGAAGACAGAGCTGTAAAAGGATTGTATGTCACTAGGAATGGTGAAGACACAAAGGGCATTTTTGCCCTATCCCTCTGAATCATAATCACGTTGCGTATTTTCACGATGTTCCTTTTTTTTTTTTTTTCTTCTCAGTCCAAGTCATACACCAGATAGTAAATCCTAGGAATCATGTAATAGGTTTGGCAAAAATTCTAAGAGGAAAATGATTTTGAAAGCTGGATCTGAAGCAAAACATGGAGCAAAGGAGGTACAGATCGAACACTTGGGGCAGATGAAATCGTGTTGAAGGAAGCAGACGGAAAGCTTTACTGTTCCGTGGTGTTGTGTCCTGAGAGTGTGGATGAATCGTCTTCCAAGTGGATGTGTAGGAAAACATGATTCACAAGAAACTATCGTCCACTGTGAGTGAGCGTAAGAGAGGACTGGATTGTTTAAGATAAAGTATATCCATGCCCAGACACACTATATCCCAGCTTACTCAGAAGACTTGAAGACATGAGCATAAAAACCCCATCCGCGGACTTTGGGGAGGACAGAGTAGGTAAAATCCCTGTCAGACTTCTGGCAAAGACCCCAGCTTTCAAAAAGGGAATGCAGGGCATATGCAAGAAACTGGGTTTTTTAGCACCATACTAATTCCTGAGGAGATTTTAAATATATAACTCAAGTGTGCTGGGGACTGCGTGACTACAGAGACAGATCCTAGCAGAACCGTCCACACACCCAACCAGATTGCATGTTCTGTTCCTACATTGAGCCAGGACTTGAGGAGCTCCTGGGAAGCCAGTGGCCGTGATAGGCACATGGGAAACACGTGGGGCTCCCGTGAAGTCCACTGTTCCAAAGAAGCATTATAGCCCCACGGTTATAATGAGCGCTGTGCAGTGACTGTAACACACGTTTTTATAGAAGAACACACAAGGCGTTTATGAGATTGCAGATAAGGGACAAAGCATCCTGAGAACATCACAGAAGGCTTCCAGGAATGTCAGGAGATCTCCTTTCCCTTTAAGGTTCTTCAAAGGAACTGATTTCCAAACGGGTGTCAAAAATATTTTCTAATTGCTGGTCAAGCCAGGGCTCCGTAATCCCGAGAGTTCACATGTCTCCGGCAAAAGCTAAATGAGAAAAGGAGCCCAGGGCCAGTGTGTGTACGAAAAACACAGAACAGAGAGAGAGTCGGTGTAAAGAAATTATTTTCTCGACGAAGCCAGCAGAATAACTGACAAGAAGGAATTACGATAACTTTCATTAAATAACTATGAAGTCCTACGTGCCGTAAGCACTTTCCATTTAATAACACTTTTAACCCTTATAAGAACCTTTTTTTTTTTTAAAGATTTTATTTATTTATTTGACAGACAGAGATTACAAGCAGGCAGAGAGACAGTCAGAGAGAGGAGGAAGCAGGCTCCCTGCTGAGCAGAGAGCCCGATGTGGGGCTCGATCCCAGGACCCTGGGATCATGACCTGAGCTGAAGGCAGAGGCTTTAACCCACTGAGCCACCCAGGCGCCCCTTATAAGAACCTTCTAAAACATCAACTATTTTATCCCTGTTGTTGAAAGGGAACCCTGTGAATTACCCATTGTTTGTTAAGAGGTGGACAAACCAGCAATTGAACCCTGGGATAACTAGATTTAACACCTGGTATTCTACCTCGCAAATCAAAGGAACAAACGAGACATAGTTTACTGAGAGGGAAAAGATCCAACTTTGTAGATCAAAATGATCTAACCCACGGAATGGGAGAAGATATTTGCAAATGACAGTACAGACAAAAGGTTGATATCCAGGATCTATAAAGAACTCCTTAAACTCAACACACACAAAACAGACAATCATATAAAAAAAATGGGCAGAGGATATGAACAGACGCTTCTCCAATGAAGACATACAAATGGCTATCAGACACATGAAAAAATGTTCATCATCACTAGCCATCAGGGAGATTCAAATTAAAACCACATTGAGATACCACCTTACACCAGTTAGAATGGCCAAAATTAGCAAGGCAGGAAGCAACATGTGTTGGAGGGGATGTGGAGAAAGGGGAGCCCTCTTCCACTGTTGGTGGGAATGCAAGTTGGTGCAGCCACTTTGGAGAACAGTGTGGAGATTCCTCAAGAAATTAAAAATAGAGCCTCCCTGTGACACTGCAATTGCACTGCTGGGTATTGACCCTAAAGATACAGATGTGGTGAAAAGAAGGGCCATCTGTACCCCAATGTTTATAGCAGCAACGGCCACAGTCGCCAGACTGTGCAAAGAACCAAGATGCCCTTCAACGGACGAATGGATAAGGAAGATGTGGTCCATATACACTATGGAGTATGATGCCTCCATCAGAAAGGATGAATACCCAACTTTTGTAGCAACATGGACGGGACTGGAAGAGATGATGCTGAGTGAAATAAGTCAAGCAGAGAGAGTCAATTATCATATGGTTTCACTGGTTTGTGGAGCATAACAAATAGCATGGAGGACAAGGGGAGATGGAGAGGAGAAGGGAGTTGAGGGAAATTGGAAGGGGAGGTGAACCATGAGAGACTATGGACTCTGAAAAACAATCTGAGGGTCTTGAAGGGGCAGGGGGGTGGGAGGTTGGGGGAACCAGGTGGTGGGTTAGAGAGGGCGCGGATTGCATGGAGCACTGGGTGCGGTGCAAAAAACAATGAATACTGTTACGCTGAAAAGAAATTTAAAAAAAAAAATGCACTGGTTAAAAAGAAAAAAAAAAAATAAATAACCTCTCTAAAGCCAGTCTGCATTGCCCCGGAAAAGGTTCAGGACGCTTACAGCAGTGGAGTCAAAGCTCAACACAGTAAAAGTGAGCTCCTCAGAGGACAAGAGTGGCCAAAAGAAACAGATAAACATGCAGGACATAGCTCCACACTTTTCGTCCGTCTTGAATTAGTAATATAGAGTGATCACACGGAAGGCATCGTAAGTCTTATTCAGATTATGCTCTAACAATAACTACTTTATGAATTCCCCTGTATGTCAATTATTATTCATTATTCATAGCCTACCATCAAATTAAAAAGAAGATATATGTGTGTGTCCTATTCTACCCTGTTTGTCTCTCCCATCTTACTACAATACTCAGTGGCTTCATGACTAGTTCATGACGGAACACAACTTGGAAATAGCACTTGCAACCCAAACACCAGATACTAAACTTGATGTGGGGTGACATTCTGCTCTGTTCTCAAGCTGTTTATAAAATTTGGATTACCAGTAAGTATTTGATACTTTTCCTTAGATCTACTTTCAAGTTCCAAGTAGTTTTATGTGATCACCTAATCCTTGCTATTCTAATTTTGAAAGACACTCCACTCCCCAGAGCCTCCAATTTCAAGCCTTCTTGTTTCAGCAGATGAATGTGATGGGAAAAGCTGTTAGGAGTTTCAGACGTTTGTGTCCGTGCAATCAACGGCGTCGTATCAAAGAACTCTGATTCTCAGGGAGAAAAGAGTGAATTATTTCATCAAGTGAATATTTTTTCTTCAAACAGAGGCTGCGAACGTTCCGTATATTTGTCACGCTGTTTTATGAAGAGCTCTCCTCCTCCCACTTAACTGCTATCAAAGTCTTAGGAGGTAGCTGCTGTAAATCCCCTTCCTACCTATATGAGAAATCTGCAGTTTGGACGTTGAGTGACTTTTACGAAGTCTAACAGCTTTCAGGTTGCAGACCCAGGCCTTGAACATAACGCCCAGGTTCCCCGCACCTCCCTCTGCTGTCAGCAATGTCACTGTTACTGAAGAAGGAGTCGGAAGCGGGGACTGAACTCAAGGAATTCACTCCCTCCTTCTCAAAGGCAAACAGGGAGATAACACCAAAGCACATCATGGAGTTTAAACTGCTCTTTATGTGATTTTCACTGGAAGTCAAAGGTTTCCTCGCCGACATGAGGAAAGTGCTGGATAGATTAGTCTCTGGACATGGGGCCTGTGTCTCCCGTGATTTATTCCTTCCTCCGTGGCGGGCACAGCGGCTTGGGTGAACCAGGCACATGAAAACACACCCGTGGAATGAGTTTGCAGTTCAGCCTCCATACTCAGGGCGTGTTAGTGACTGGACTCCGGCTGCACGATGCCACACAAACAAAACACTTATGTAGTGCCTGTAGCTTAACGAGCCACTGGTGGAACGAGGAAGAATCCGTGGAACGAGAAATAACTTGATTATTTTTATCAAGTTACCAAACTGACTTCTTGTTTTGGGGAAGCAGCCTGTCTGTTTAACGCAACAGTTCCCCCCGCCGCCCCCGACAAGGAAGGACACAGACGTGAGCCCCTGGGTCTGCAGACAAGGACCTACCCAACAGGTAGCAGCGTTTTTGTGCTTGGGGCCACAAGGGAACAGTCTGCCCTCCTCTAGACATTTTGATACGGTAAGACAAATGAAAATGGCATCGTCATCCCCAATCTCTAAAATCATTACTGGAACTTCGGAAGAATCTAGCAACATAAAATTCGAACCTACATTCACCAAATTTAGGGCGCAAAACCTCACAGAATTATGGAGAAAGTCCACCCAATCAATGGAATTCAGAGCTAAGAATTCAGCCACTAAGTGGCATAATTGCTGTAATTAGTCAAATGCTGTAATTACAGTAAACACATGATAAGCTGCTACTGAAGCATCTAATTGCAGAGCATAATGGTGTTATTATGATTTCTGATGATATAATATGATTTGGATATATAATAAATGCCCATAACAATATTAAGACATTTTTCATTTGTGAATTTTCTTATTACTTGATTTGGCTTTCTTAAACTTTCTAAGTTTAAATCTCAGTCCTATAGGAAATCAAAGTTTTTTTTTTTTTTTTCAGTGAAAGGAAAAGTGAGTCTCATCCAACACAGTATCTCGGTCAGAAGGTGGATAGAAAGAGAGAAAGGATTCGAAGTGGAGTGTGAGGTTGGTCATCAGGGTAACGCCAAACGGAAATCAATGGCTTCAATGCAAGAAAACACCTGCACAAATGGGATTATTTCACAGATCTTCTTGTTTCCAGAAATTTAAATTTTTATCTTAAGTTTAGCAGTAAATTATCCATAAAAATGAAAACATAATGCCATCAGCATTTTGCTTTAACGCGCCTTGGAGAAGACAATGTTTTGAAGGCATGTCACATGGGTTATGTATGTGTCTAAAATCTGCACCATGTAACAGTAGAGTGCTAATTATGACTTGTCTTCAATTCTTTTTAGATTCAGGTTTTACATAACTGAAAATATTTTTATCTCATCGAATTTGAGAATTGCATGAATTCTTTGAAGGTTAAGAGGTACAGAGCTCAGAGGTTCTTGAACTCATTTCATGTGCGTATCAGTGGAAGAGTGTTTTCTTTGGGAAGGGGTTTTCATCAGAGTCTTCAGGGGATTTGTGAGGCAGAAAGGTCCACCTGGGAAATTATGGCATCCATGTGCATATGGGCTGGAATCTGCTCTAGAAACGTCCATGAGATGCTCACTCCACTTCACCGTCACACTTTGTAGTAAGGAGGCTCTAATCTTTCAGAGCGACTGTCCTGTTATCCAGAAAACAGCCCAATTATTAAAAACTTATTCCCATGCACTGACCATAACTTTTCCTCATCGTAAATTCTGCCCTGTTGTCTTCATTCTCATTGATGAAAGCCGTCTGAAGTAGTTGAATACAACCTCAACCACACAAATCATTCCTTCTCTAGTGTCTCTGTTACTTGGGATCCCTCCTAGTTCCTTCCACGGTGGGTGGTCAATCCCTCAAGACTCTGTGGGACACAATGATCCAGACCAGGGGTCAGCAAACATTTTCTGCAAAGGGACAGACACTACGTGTTGTTTTTTTTTTTTTTTTTTTTTTTTTTTTTTGCTTTGCAAGCCATATGGTCTCTATCACAGTGACTCAATTCGGACATACATGACACATCAATGGATGAGGAAGCATGTGCCTGAATTAAACCTTCTCCTAGAAAACAGGGGACAGGTTGGATTTGATGTGTGTGGTTTGCTGACCACAACTAGATGAATCTAATGCCTCAAAGAGCCCTAGGAAACTGTGACTACTCTTCTCTGCTGAGTAACGTGTGCTAACCCGTTTAACTATTCAAATAAGACAAGGAAGTATGCTACGGATTTGTATTATCAGGATACAGTTAAGAAAGCTCCCTGGACAAACACCAGCTAAAAGAACTCTCTGTACTAATGCAAAATGCTCTGTGCTATCCGGTATGGCAGCCACTGGCCACATGTGGCTATTAAGCACTGAAAATATGCCTAATGCATCTTGAGGACTGAATTTTTAATTTAATTTAATTCAAATTAATTTATATTTAAATTTAAATGGGCTTTGAGTGGCTGCCACACTGGACAGCATAGACCCAGACATTGTTTTCTTGCATCGACCGGTCTTCAACAGTACTCATTTATGGCACTGTTCACAACATTTTATTAAACTGACACATGAAATAGTTTATCACTGAGGCAAATATACAGCTTTAAGCATCATACAAGTTCAATAAATACTAATGGTGATCAGCAAATTGAATCATTACAGATCATGCAACAGCATCACAAAACAGGAGATGTAATTAGAATCAGTTTTGCTTTTATTGACAGATTTTCCACGGAGCTGGGAGCCATGTTCATACAACGGTATGGGCTTCCGTAATTTTAAATTCTTTCAATGGATTTCATAGTTTGGACATTTATCTGAAGCTAATTCAAGCTCTTCCTGGTTGACATTCTCCTGCCATACATACTGATGGATTTCACTGCAGAGGGAATTTCCAAGTGTCTTTGTTTGTCTTGTTCCTTGAAGACTCACATTTTACCATGCACTGTTTATTGTTTGATTTCATTCAAACTCTGGAGAAGGGGGGAAAGATCGTTTTATCCTAATGCTCACTGTGCTCACCAGGCAGGATACTGAACACCAGCAGCGTTAAGAACATCATCCTGCTGTAAACAAGTTCATGAATTGAGAACCCAATTACTATTCAACACACATCGCCTTTAGTGCCATCCCTTCCCTTATTGATTCAACAAAAACTGCTCTTAAGGTTGCAGATACAAGAGCACGGCGAAACAAGTGTGCATTCTGCCGTCGGGGAGCTGGCATCCCATGTAGATGACAGACGTCCATCAGGGAACCTTAAACACAAAGGATCTTCGACGAGTTACACTCTGTGAAATTCCACAACATGCTGGGGGCCTCTGACCAAGGGGCCTGGCATGACCTAGAAAGAAGCAACATTTGGGGGGAAGAAGAACAAAGCTTCCCAGGCAGAAAAGCAGCAGACACAGAGCAGGGTTGGGGAGCGCATCAGGTCAACAGTGAGGCGGAGACTGAGGTAAGGTGAGGCAGGGGAGTTCCCAGAATTGGACCCGGGCATCATTGTGGGTTCTGGTCCCTATAGCAAGAGCAGTGGGGGTGAGGGGTGGTGGTCAGTGGTAAGAATGTTAAGTCCTTAACATTCATAACAGAAGGGGGGCATGGGGTACAGCAGAACTCACACTGCATTTGACATGAAGTCTGGTTGCTATGGGGACACGGGCTGGACGGCCAAACGCAAATGGTGAATCCAGTTTCTTCCTGTCGTCTGGGCAGGAAAGGACGGCCTCTTGCAGTAGACAGCTCAGAGTGGACATGAAGGGAGGTGAGTGTCCTGGAGACTTGTGGAGAAGACCCAGCTGACAGGAAGGAAGGCCAGTGGGTGCTCAGGGTAATGGGCAGAGAGCAAGGATGCCCCCAGGTCTCTGGCAGAAGGAGCTGCATCACGGAGCCTCCGCCCTCTGTGAGAGAGCGTCTGTGGGCTCGAGAGGACCCACAGGAGAGCCCCAGAGAGCTGGAAGCACAGAGTGAAGCTAGTGCTACAGACCCTAGTGTTCATTCTTATGGAGCAACCTTTCCAGAACACTTCAGACTGCCTCGTCGAGGAACAGCTTCCTCTTGGGGTGCGTGTGTGCATGTGTGCGTGTGTGTGTGTGTTGAACATAAACTCAGAGGTACAGTAAGTCCCCAAGGCTCACATTCTGCACCACTGGGGAGTCTGTTCAGTGTGCTGACTCCCTGTGCACGTCTCTGCCTGGGCCTCTCTCTGAGCAGCCTCCCTGCCTCTGGCTTCCCCAGTCAGAGAAGGGCTGCAGGAACAGTTGCCTCCAGCGGTGACCGTGGGCGGGCAGCCGGTGCTCACCGAAGGCTGCCCACCACACACAGGCGAGGCACCCACAGACTTCTGAATCTCTGTTGCCTTCGAACAAAAAAGGGCCAACAACGGCATTCAGTGGGTTCCACGTGTTTTTGCTTATTCAGAGAGGACATTCCCAATCACTCCCCCATCCTGGGCCAAATCAGTGTGATGTCACTAGTGCATCATTTCCTAGCGCCGCCATCACACCATCCACAAGCTGGGCAGCTGAGAGCCACAGAAACCTATGGTCGTGAGTTCTGGAGGCTCAAGGTCCAAAATGCAGGCGTCAGCAGGCCTTGCTCCATCTGAAGGCTCGAACGGAACAGCTCCACCTTGTTTCTTCCTAGTTTCTAGACGTAACTCAGTCCTTGGCATTCCCTGACTTGTAGCCGCTGTAGTCTGATCTCTGGCTCCCTAGTCACCTGGCATCCTTCCCTCGTGTTTCTGTGTCCAAAATTCCCTCTTCGATTAAGGATACCAGCCATTGGGTTAGGGCACACCATAATGATCTCATCTTAACATGACTGTCTTTGCAAAAGCCCTGTTTCTAATAAGGTCACATGCACGGATGCCCGAGGTTAGCACTTCAGCCTATGTCTTTTGGGAGACACAATTCAACCCATAGTGCCACTCATTAAGCTTTCCTAACTGAAGTATTTACGGCTACTTCTTCTACTACCTTCCCTTATTTAGTCCTGGTAGTAAGAAAAAAGAAAAGGAAAAACAAAAAGAAAAGGAAAAAGAAAAAAAGGAAAAGGAAAACAGAGACACAGTTTAATTAGCTATCTTTAATACTTGGCCTATGATTTTATTGGCATTTATCTGATTATAACAATTATTTGATTATGTGTCTGTTCTAACCCCTGACTTGAAATTGAGATCTTTGAAGATATAGGTTAATAAGTAAGACCCGCATGCCACTTATTAAATAAGACTTATGAGACATAGTTGTTATTCTAACTTAGTGCTTAAAGCCTGTCACATAGAGGGACCTCGATAAATGTCTGCCAAGTCAAAGAAAGAGAAGAGGATAGAAAAAGGGAGGGGAGGGGAGGTAGAGGGATTTTCTGGTTTCACGATAAGTCTTTGCTCTTAACCAGATTAACTTGTGTCCCCCTTAACCTTTCCTAATTGCCTCCATTAATTTCCCTCTGTAGCCTGGCAAGGACTGAAACTCATTATCAGACATTACTGATAAATCATGAAGGGAGTGATAAAGAAGAATGCTTTAGATATTAATCTGTCTCAAATCTGCAGATAAGACAGATTAACTCTGAGGGACTCTTTAAGACCCATGATTCTGTGGATTGCTAATAAAGACTGCTGTGGTGGGGATTCTCTATGCTGCTTCGGCAGTCAGGAGCTCTCCCTCACTTAGAACTGTGGAGTTAGGTGCATCCCCAAGAATACCATCATTTAGACCCCATTACCCAAATATCTCACCTCAAATACACCTTCACCCATGCGAAGGGCTCTGAACACCTCCCATAACCAGGTCACTTGCTGTACTGGTTACTTATGGAGGCATCATCACAGGACCATACACGTAGCAGCTTGAACATGCAACACACAGTTACAAGCTCACAGTTTCTGTGGGTCACAGAGTACAGGCACGCTCCTGCTGTGTCCTCTTGTCAGGGCTTCTCATGAGGCCACAGCCAAGGAGCACACAGGGTGGGAGACTCATCTGAGGCTCGGATGGGGAAGGATCTGCTTCTAAGCTCACATGGTTGTTGGCAGAATTCAGCTCCCAGGAGGGAGGTCCAAGTCCTACATGATGCAATCCCAGAAGTGACCCATCACCCTTGCTATACTCTGTGAGTTAAATGCGAGTCACAGGTCTCACCTAGACTCGCAGACACGGAATTCCATAAGAGCATGAACACCAGGAATAGGGATCACCAGGGCTGTCTTGAGCCTCTATTTACCACACTTGTCAACCCAAGCTAGATTCCTCATGAAAACTTGAATGAACAGGCTTTTATGGCTATAATGTTGTAAGGATGTACATGGCAGATGTCCTGTCAACACAAGACATCATCGTTCCATGATTACCTTAACTCAGATTAAAGTTACGCTTTCTCCATTTGTTCAACAAGTATCTTTTAAGCACGTAGTAGTTTAAAAAACCAAACAAACATGTATTTGTTAAATATTTTTTCCTGCTATCAAAGAACACAAATTTGTATAACTTAAACTAAAAAACAAGACTTCCATTTCCAGAAAGCATTGTTGGTACAAAACATCTATATATTCTAGATAAACACATCGACCAGTATCTTTGGGATAATTGCTACAGTGACAGTAAAGCGAGGGCAAGAGCTAGAGGCCAGAAACGATAGGAACCCAGGATCCGAGAGACATGAGCAAAGCTGCAGCCAGTTTGCTGGGAGCCTGTGCTCCCCGCCAGCCTGGAGCCCCTGTCCTCAGCACCTACGAGTTGGGGCCAGGCTGGACGGCAAATTGACTCTGACATTCCTGCACAGACCGGGAACCTCAGGGGGAAAACGATGGAACAACATATCCTCCAGGAAGGGTGGCCTGGCTTTTGAGGGAATGAAGGAAACCAGATAATTATCTACAAAAATTCCTAAAACATTAAGTCTTCATTTACATGCTTTCAGACTTGAAGACGCAGTATGGGTGAAGCCTAAAAAACCCCAAGCCAAAATTTTAATCAAGTGTCCTGTGTTTCTAATTCTCTACCTGCACTGCAGAAGTACACGCAGAAAATCCTTGCATTACCATTTTTTGATAATTCTTGGGTGCTGTGTGCATGTTTGTGAAATGACAACCTTTGCTGTTGGTGCATAATGATGGGAATTCTATATATTGATCTTATTTTTGGAAACCTGTGAAAATATCTTATTCATTATGATATTTTCTTAGATTCTTCAGTGTTTTCAAAGAAACAACCATATCATTTGCAAATAATGGCAGTTTTACTTTTGTGTGGTCTAGGACTACTAATATCGTGTGGTATAGAAATGACTTCAGGCTTCTCTTTTTGTTTTCCTTCAAGATGTGAAAGGAGGATTCCTTGAGTATAGCTTTTACTACAGTATTTTTGAAGCTATTCATCAGCTTAAGAATATCCTATTATATTCCTAGGTTTTCAGAGATTTTAAGATCCTAGGTTAATACTGATTATTTCCTACATTTATCGACAAAAGTATATGGTTTTCCCCCATAAATCTGTTAATGAAGCAGCTTAGATAAAGAGACACTCTTAACTTGAATATAAGAATGATTCCATAAGCATTAATGGTTACAAATCTACCCACATAAAAACAGCAGGCACAACAATTATATAGATGGCTTTCTCCGTTCAAAGAACAGATATTTTAATCTGTTAATTGTGTAATGGTGTAACACCTTTTAGTATAAAAATAAGGAAAATACCCTAAGTAAGGTAACCTAGGTACTTAAAGCAAACAAAAATAATGAAAGAAAAAAAAAAAAAGAAAGCCTGCATGATTCCACTTACTGGAACACCCAGAACAGGCAAATCCAAATGAGACAGAAATTAGACTGGTGGTTGCCAGGGGCTGGGGGAATGCAGTGATGGCTAATGGGCAACAAGTTTCTTTTAGGGGTGATGAGAATGGTCTGAAGTTGATGATGGTAATGCTTGAGTAACTCTATGAATGTATTATAGCCATCAAATTGTATACTTCAGATAAATTATATAATAAGTGGATTTTAAGTCAATAAATTTATTTTTTTAAGATTTTATTTATTTATCTGACAGAGAGACAGACAGATCACAAGTAGGCAGAGGGGGCGGGGGGAAGCAGGCTCCCCACTGATCAGAGAGCCCGATATGGGGCTTAATCCCAGCACCCTGAGATCATGACCTGAGCCAAAGGCAGAGGCTTCACCCACTGAGCCAGCAGGTGCCCCAAGAAAGCTATTTTTAAAAAGATTTTATTTATTCATTCATTTATTTATTTATTTTTCAGAAAGAGAGAGAGAGAGAATAAGCAGGGGGATCAGGAGACAGAGGGAGAAGCAAGCTCCCCACTGAGCAAGGAGCCCAATGCTGGACTCCATTCCAGGACCCTGGGATCATGACCTGAGCTGAAGGCAGATGGTTAGCCAACTGAGCCAGCCAGGCATCCCAATAAAGCTATTCTTTAAAAAAATGTTGGCCAATTCCACTCATGAACATAGATACAAAAATCCTAAATAAAGTGTGTGTGTGTCCGTATACAGGTAATACATGAAGATCAAGGTTGTTTCAAGGTTAGGATATCTAGTAATCTATTAAACAACGTATGGAGGAATACTATATACTCTTTCTGTAGAAAGTTATAGAGAGTATATAACATTTGAAGAGCTGAGTTTAGGGACTGAAACATGACCTTTAGTAGAAAAGTCAATAGCACAGAGATGTCCATTCTCCCTAAAATTGATCTACAAATTCAATGTCATTCTAATCAAAAGTTTGGCAGATTCTCTGTGGCCCATGACGTAAGGATTAATAATCACACAGACACTTGTTTTTTTCTCTTCCCTTCCTCTTCTCTTTTCTTTCTCTTCTGTTTCTTTTCCTTGCAGAGGCAACATGGCCAGGGACAAAAGTATTAAAAGGGCCAATAAATATGTATAAATGTATGTATATACACACACAGAGACATCAATTAACAAAAGCCTACATAGGTAACGTATGTGAGCAGGTACTTGAAACACAGATGACCAATGAACGTAAGAAAAAGTGTCAAGTTTCAGTAGTAGTCAGAAGAAAAAAAATGTAGTTTTAAGTCACAATGCTTCAAGATAAAGATGGAGGATTCTAAACTCACTTCCTCCTATGAACATACCAAATCTATAGCTATATAATGGATCAATTTCCCCTACATTCACAATGACATTTCATTTCATGTCCCATAAATTACAGAAAGTTAAAAAAAGAAACTTAACATCGCCTATGGGCAAGGATGTGGAGTCATCGAAAGTCTCATATGTTGCTGTTGGGAGTAAACATGATTTGGAAAATGATTTGGTATTATCTCATAAATTTGAATTTCTGCATAGTCTAGAGAAGAAATGTCTGTGTATGTACTCTAAGAGACACAGTTGCAAAATGTTTGTGTCAGCAACATCGTTAATAGCAAAGTTCTCAAGATGCTTAGTAGCTCTTCCGTCTAGCTGAGAGGACCCAATCATTCTTCACCACTTTAAATCTTTCAGTGATTTTAACAAAGGTTCACAGAAATAACAGTCTTGATTTGATCTTTATCCCCAGGCTACCTTTTATTTTGAGAATCTAAATTTGGGGAAACTGGAGATGAGAAAGTTTTATTTTTCCAATCCAATTCTGGTCCCTATATCATCTCTCTGAATTCTGCTTGGAAATTGTCCACATCTTTTTCCAGCTCGTCTCTTTCATCACACTCTGTTAAAATGAACCGACTGATCCTCTCAATAACCTTTTCACTTTGCAGGAAAGGAGGCGTTTCAGTGATTTGGAGCTGTAACATTGTGGGGCTTTGTTTTGTTTTCTTTTTTAGTGGGCAAACACATAAAGTATTTCAATAAGGATACATGTAATTTTTAAAGATTTTATTTTAAAATAGTCTCTACTGCCAACCTAGGGCTCAACTCTGCAACCCTGAAATTAACAACTGTATGTTCTGGGGCGCCTGGGTGGCTCAGATGGTTAAGCATCTGCCTTCGGCTCAGGTCGCGATCTCGGGGTCCTGGGATTGACTCCCACGTTGAGCGCCGCATGCAGCTGTCTGCACAGTGGGGAGTCAGGTTCTCTCTCACAATCTCCCTTTTGTGCCTGCTCTCTCAAATAAATAAATAAAGTCTTAAAAAAAAATGGTATGTTCCAAGGAGTCAGCCAGCCTGGTGCCCCAAGGATAAGCTTTTTAAAAAAATTGTATGCTAATGTGAAGGGGAATATCTACTTTATCCAAAGGGTTGGTTACAAAGGGTTTTCTGAAAAGCCAAGAATAGAATACTGACTTGATGCCAGGCATGTGAAATCAGGGAGACCAATACTCCATGCAAAGGGACAGGAAGTACAAAGGCCCTGAAGTGGAAACAAGTCTGATGTGTTTGGGCAGGAGGAAAAAGGCCAGTGGGTTAGAGTACAGAGGTCGAACAGAAAAGCTGCCAAAAGAAAAAAAAAGTTGCACTTAACTCAGTAAACTCTTGAAAAGGTAGAAAACAATGTTGCCTTTGCAATACCAAGTGCATGTAGGTACTTGTTAAATGGTTTCTCTGTGTTATATTGATCAGAATATGCTGTTGCGGGGGTGACAGGCACTAGATGATCCTGGGTTATTCTGACTCTGGATCAAAATTGCCAAGTTAGCTTAATGTCTGCTATTTTCCACCTTCTGCTCCATATTTCCCGACGTATCCCTTGCACAAGCTCCTCATTCTTTCCATGCTGCGCTTCTGACTTGGGCCAGCCCTACCTAAATAGAGCACCATGCAAAACTTAAGCTGCTCCTTTGCAAACAGAGCTCAGTGGTGAATCACTGCTTTTCGGGGTGACCAGAAACACACAAGATGTGTGGGTTAACAAGACAACCTCCCTGAATATTTGTTCTTTAACAGGGAACCCCAGGATAGAAAATGTCTCAGTTACGTACAGATGGTCCCCGACTTATGATGGTTCGAGTTAGTATTTTCCAACTTCCCAATGGTGTGAAAGCGACACACGTTCAGTAGAAATGGTACTTGGAAATTTGAATTTGGATCTTTTCCTGGGCTAGCAATATGCGGTCTGATTCTGTCTCATGATGCTGGGCCGCAGGAGGGGCTACAGCTGCCAGTAGCCATGTGACCATGAGGGTTAACAACGGACACAATGGATACAAATACAACGGATACAAATGGATACAATGACAGGCATGCTGGCCCCAGCCGGCCATTCTGTTTGCCACTTACAGCATAGTAGAAATTCCGTGAGACGGTCACCATTTTCATGTAAGATAGGCTTTGTGTGACACAATTTTGCCTAATTGCAGGTTAAATGTCAATGTTCTGGACACTTTTTTTTTTTTTTTTTTTGATAGAAAGCAGGCAAGTGGGGTGGGAGGGGGAGTGGCAGGCAGAGGGGGAGAAAGAGAGTTCCAAGCAGGCTCAACGTTCGGTGTAGAGCCCGATTCAGGGTTCGATCTAATGACCCTGAGATCATGACCAGAGCTGAAATCACCAGTCAGATGTCCAACTGACTGAGTCAGCCAGGTGCCCCTGAAGACATTTAAGGTAGGCTGGGCTAAGCTATGGTGTTCAGGAGCTTAGGTGTATTAAATGCATTTTCTTCTTAGGATTTCACCTTATAAGGGGTTTATCAGAAGTAACCCCATTGTAAGGCAAGGAAGATCGGTAATAGGTTTCGTCCTGATAGCACCAATAGGGACAGGTTTTTCTTCCCCCTGCTGTGATTCAGACATTTTAACAGAGCATTTTCTTCCCTCTGTTGTGACTTAGACATCCTAACTGACATATATCCGTTAGGTTGTTCACTGTGCTAATTTTAAAAAGGAAGAAAATAATAGTTAAGGAAGAAAAGAGTTATTTCTCAGTAATATTCCTTAAATTCTTTTGGACATTCTGAAATTTTTCTTTGCTTCCTACACTAGATGTCACTGTGTAGCTCATTATTAAAAAACCCAAGGAAACTCCTCCTCGAGAAATGGAAACTATAAAAAATCACAAAGGACGCCTAATATGGCAGCGCCCAAAATGCATGCAACCATTCTGCTCAACTGGGTGACATTCGGCTAGGAGACAGCTCATTTCCTATACATGACTTACCATTAGTCTAACTCAGTGTAACGCTAAGAAGACTCATCAACAACTTGACTTTCTTTTTCCCTGTCTTTTCCCCATTTGCATACCTGTCAACCTGATAAAAACTGAGAATTTGGGAAATGCAAATAGCGTACTCATGAAATTTAATGATGTGCACATATGCTCTATTTTAGAATGTTGCAAAAATATGCCATCCCCTGGATGCTTAAAAAAAGAGCCCCCGCCCCCAACAAGGTCATGGAACTGGAACAGTGAGGACCCAACCTCACACCCTTTGCCTTTTTTTCCGCCTCCTGTTTCTGCTGCATCGTGGACCTTAGAGTCAGAAATGTGTTTAAATATGCTTTCAATACATGGGCTGACCAAATGTCCCAGTATGCCTGGAACCGAGGGGTCTTTAAAACCAGGAAAAGTTGATTAATCAACTCTATATGCATGATTACAAACCCACTGCCCCATCTGAGAACTCTTCTGGACACACACACACACACACGCACATGCACACACACCTGAGTTCTTATACTTAAGAATGAAGCACAAGATAAGCAATGTTATTCAGCCTACAAGGATTTTAAAATCTCCCCAGAATGATGGGTTTGAGTTGCTGGCTGGCACTCACAAAGGCAAAAATATTTTCCAGGATGCTTTCCAGAAGCAGAAGTATTTGGCCATGTCCAAAGTTTGAACAAGAGTGACGAGAGAAATGGAAAGATTTGGACAATCTCTACCGAGCACACTGTAAGAAATTTCCAGGCACTCTGCTAAGGTAAATATGATGGCATCCTGGCAGAAAGGACGTGCCTACTCTAACCCACTGAGCCACCCAGGTGCCCCAGGACGTGCCTACTCTAGATGCAAAGGCTGACTTGTTCTAAGAAATGTAAAGAACTCATGAGATATGTGGATTGAAGATAGTAAGACTATGGTGTACAACACAATTAGTGAGTTTGATTCAAAGGCATGGTTCTGATGTCAATCTAAAACAATATCTAAAATAAGATCAGCTCATCTTTCTCCAAGCAAGTACAAGTGAATGAATTGTTCCATTATTGCTTGAGGAGATGATGTTTCTACTCCCCTTCTTTGATCTTCACAATAACACTACGCAGAATCTCTCCATCTCTTATCTCCTATCTCCAATCTCTCCTATCTCCATTTCACCAACAAGGAATTCTGGGAGCATCTCCGCTCAACTTTGCACAGGCAAGGTGATGGAAGCAGGTTTGGGAATGAGCTCTCTCTGATACAGGAAATGGGCCATTTCTCCACCATTTTTTACTGTATCCGGGGTACCAGGCAGAGCATTCTCAGTAAGGAACTGGGTCCTGCTCAGGAACCCTTATTCTTGGGAGCCATTTCCATGAGGATTGCCTATCAGCATGCGCAGGAACAGCCCCGTGTAGGGAACACAGTTCCATCTTTCATCTGAAGAGTTTTTTTGTTTGTTTTTTGTCTTTTTTAAAAGAGATGTGTTGGAATGAACAGAATCCACATAAGAGAGTAGAATATTTTCTACAGACTCTGTAAAGCAGATAACGTAAGAGAATGAAAAACAATTATGAAAATCTCAGCAGAAAGGAAAAAAAGATACTAAGGCCGGTTTCAGAAACTGATGACTTGCAAAGATATGGAGGGGAATGGCGAAGCGCCTGGGGCAGGAGCACCGCTGAACAGCTACTACTTGTACAACGTCAGTGGCCACGATAGGACGGTTCCAGAACCTGGCAGTCGTTATATCCCAAGGTAGATCTCCTGCCTCGTGCCCGTCTCCTCCGAGAAGCCAACATGAACGCAGCTGGCAGATGTCCACACAGGGAGTCCGCTGGTTACCACAGAATGGTTCTGGGTAGTTCCGCTCAGCTTACAGACAGAGTGCAGAAGGACAGAGCTGTGTCCCATGGGGTATAAGAAATACACCCACTACAAGGCTTCTCGCCTTCATGCAGGTCCTGGCGGGGTTCTCTGGCTTGCCTACAGTCCACACAGCTCAAGAGGACTTCTGCCCTTGCTCTGCTCCTTGGAACATCTACTTGCTCATTCTGCTTACGAATGCTCCTAGCTCTACCCCAAACACCCAAGTTTCAACAGCACAACATCAACCAGAGATTGATGTATCTCCCAAACACCCCCATGATAATTAAAGCCGACTGGGCCACTTCAGAAAGTCTTACAGTTCTGAAAAATATGTTTTCAAAGATTCTATTTTGCATAGTGAACGCACCCACACAAAGTTTCCTGAAAATGCTTTGTTGACACCACGGTGGAAGGGTGTTTCCATAATCCATTGTCTCTAGGCTGGTAAAGACGCCTTTGAGGTTAGTGTTTTCTGAAAGATGCTCCCAAGGAACTCAGAAGCAATCCCCTGCAGAATTATCTCCAGTCTCCCATTTTCCGATTTTCACACTGGAGATGAGTTGAAACTCATCTGCCTACGGCGCTGGTGCGTCACAGTGTAAGCCTCCCATCTCCACTTGCTGGCATGGAGAGGAGCTCTGGTTTCCCAAGAGCTGCTCCAGAGGCTGCAGTGTCAGGCTACGTCAGGCAGGTCTGTTGGAAACAGCGAGATCCCTTACCAGGACGCACACCTCCATAACCAGAATTTGTTACCTTATCAGGCTGATCGCTCCTGTCCCTCAGAAAGACAATTCTTTTTTCAATAGCCAGAGCTTTGACTGAGAAATGTTGGCAAAGAACTAACTTGATTTTGTATTCTTATCACAGTTTTGGATGGTGCTATATATCCTGTATGTGCTTTCCGGTTTCTCAAATTGAAAAATTAAAAAGCAATTGAGAGGAAAACAGGCAGACACATTAATGCCACAGTCCTATCTCCTCCATGCCATAGGTGATGGAGAGCCTAGAATATACATATTGTCCTCCATCTCTGAAGTCAGCAGCATGTATGAGGACACGCAAGTCAGACTTCGAGCTCAAGGAGCGCACGTGACCAAAGGCATCAGCTACGGCGTGAACGTGCACGCACGATGACCAACCACAAATCCACCGCGTGCCCCACAGCGCAGCGTGGCGGAGGTGCTTGGGTACGTAAAGAATGCCTCCTCCCGAAGATGTCCATGGACCAGTCCCTGCAACCTGCCCCAATGTCACCTTCACCGGCAACAAGGACTTGGGGAATGTGATGTTACAGACTGCAAACATGATGAAATTAAGGATCCTGAGCTGGGAAGATGGTGTGGATGGTCTGGCTGCAGGCGATGCGATCACAAAGGTCTCCGTGCGAGGGAGGCAAGGGGGGCAGGATGAAGGAAGGAGGTGTGAGGATGACAGCAGATGTCACAAAGGAAATGAGGAAACTGGATACCACCCTGCTACCTATGAGGATGAGAGAAGAGGGTCGAGTGCGAAGGGCTGTGGGTTGCCTGTAGGGGCTGGAGAAGGCAGGGAGACAGATCTCTCCCTTAGAACCTCCAATGGGAACACAGGCATTGATTTCAGCCCCATAAGGCTCTTTTCAGACTTCTGACCTCCAGAATAGCAAGATCATGCATTTTTTATTCTTTTAAGTCAACAAATGTGGAAATAGAAAACTAATACATCTGGTTTTCACAGCCTCATTCTTTCTATCATACCAATGTCTGCTCCTTTCTTCTCCTCCTTGGATCTTTTTCCCTTTCAAAAAGCTCTATGGTCTGACCCATCAAACATAGCTCTTGAAATACTAAATGTACAAATAAGGAATTTAGCAGTTCTTTTTTATTTCTTTTAAGATGTACTTATTTATTTGACAGGGAGAGGGAGAGAAAGCACAAGCAGGGGGAGAGGCAGGCCCAGAGAGAGCAGGCTCCCTGTTGAGCAGGGAGTCCAATGTGGGGCTCATGCCCTGAGCCGAAGGCAGATGCTCAACCGGCTGAGCCACCCAGGCGCCCCTGAATTTAGCAGCTCTTAATCAGCACTAGAGTCTGCCTCACAAGGTGACCCGTTTGCTGCTAAATCTTAATTGGGTCAAAACCCATTTGATACTGGGAACCAGACATGACCTTGATGCTTTTCCCTTCACGTCTTCTGTAAGAGAACCTTCACCTATATTGTCATCCCTGGCAAGGAAGAAGAACAGCTTGAGAGAGCTATGGGAAAGGCTATACTCAAAAATGGGAAAAAAAATAAAAACCCACAAAGAGGGGGAAAAGAGTAATTTAATGCGATAGCTCCTGTTACAAAACTCCCACCTGTAGTGACGTATTGCTGTGTCAGGGGAACATAAAGTCTTTGTCCTTAGATAGTTATCGTCTAGGTCAGCACTTTGCGCAATTGAGGTGAGCATCAGAATCACAGGCAGGGCTTGTGAAAATAGCTTGCCAGGCCCCAGTCCTGGACAGAAGGCAGTGAGCACAAGCACTGTCGAGAGGGACGGCGAGGCGGGGACAACAGTGGAAATCTGCTGATGGGGGAAGGGAAGCAGCTCGGGGCATCCGCGGCCCTGAAGCTGGCCCTCCCACACTCACAGAAAGGACACGATTCCAGGTCTCAGGAGGGACGAGCGCGGAAGCAGAGGGAGGCTGGGCGCGGAATGTGGCCAGGGGATGGCCGGCAGAGCCCATCCGCGGGCTGGAGAATGTGTGCAGGCAATGAGTGAACCTGGGCAGGGAGATGGGTCCGGGCTAGTTGACGGGAGGACCAGCTGCGTTCTATGCAACTCAGCGCACCCACTCCCTGCAACAGGCTATGTCCTGGGGGCAAGAGGACAAGGAGCAAGAACCATCGTGCTGCAACTTCGGAAGCCAAGCTAAAGACCGAAGGACTGAGTTGGAGGAATGTGTGCAGAGGGAAACAGGAGGAAGGCGTTTGGAGCAGCGATCAGAACTGGGGTCAGAGCCTGAGCTGACGTCACATGCACGGGCAGGAGAGACTGGCACACGGCAGAGGCCAGAGAAGAGATCCAAAGATTGTGTCAGGCAGTTCAGCACAGGTCAGAAAGAGAGCGTCAGAGGAGGTGGAGGGAAGGACGGACCAGAGCTGAGGGTCCAGGGCAGGGAGTCCGCTCCCCACCTCGGGGGACACAGCCGGAGGGAGCCGCAGGGAGGGGGGCAGCTGGCACTTTTTATCTTTTCCAACCGAGCCTGGCTCAACACGTTCCATTTCCAAAAGGCCGGGCCTGACTGCATCCAGGCTACATCCTCACAGCGCACTGGAATTAGGTGAAACCTTGGTCCTAATGTTTCCCTGGGAGCAGTGGAAAACACAGTATTTCTTTCTGAAGCCAGCATTCCCGGGAGCTCCAGAGGAAGAAATGAATTAACAGCCCTGAGCCATTTTCCTTTCCTGGAGCAGGAGAGGCAGAAGTCATGTTGCAGGAAGACTGAACGTTCGGTTTGGGAACAGGCATATTCCGTGGGCCATTTGGACACGGAAACAGAAAGCCCAAATCCGATTCTCAAAGGGAATGGGAACAAAGAGCAGTAGGTACTTCTGCACAGCACCAGGAAACTTCTGCCACCGTGAGCAGAGATGTGGCCCCGGAGCGATTATTGTGGGATTGATGGTGGGGAAGGAAGGCTTCCTGCTGTCTCTGGGAAGACTGGAAATGGACCCTGAATGCCCAGGGGTGGCAGGCAATGGCCCTGGCAACGGCGGCAGGCCAGGAAGTGCCGAGGGAGAAAGATCAGGCAGATGGATCCAAGGAGGCTGGAGGCATGAAGCAGCGTAACACGGCTTTATCGCACTGTCCTCAGCCCGCAGTCCGAGTTTATCCAGGCCATGGGTGATGCTACAGAGCTGAAAGTCGGAGGTAGGTACTGCTGAGGTGCAGAGGCGGCCAGAAGTGCACATGCAGACGTGCACGGCACAGGTACAGGAGGAGGGACAGACGGAAGTACGGGCCGGCACGTGCATGCAGATACAGACATCATAACCGATGCTGGCATCACTGCAGATATATGTAAGGATAGATGTACGTCTAGCTGGAATTACAGTAACAGCCACAGACACGGATTTTTTTTTTAAGAGATGTTATTTATTTACTTGTCAGAGAGAGAGCCAGAGAGCACAAGCAGGGGGAGCGGTAGGCTGAGGGAGAAGCGGGCTCCCTGCAGAGCAGAGAGCCTGACGTGGGGCTGGATGTCAGGACCCCCAGGATCATGACCTGAGTCGAAAGCAGACGACTAACTGACTGAGCCACCCAGGTGCCCTCACAGACACAGATTTTTAAAAAGATAGTTTTAGGGGCACCTGGGTGGCTTGGTCAGTTAAGGACATGACTCTCGATTCGGGCTCAGGTTACGATCTCAGGACCATGAGATCGGGCCCCGCGTTGGGCTCCACACTCAGCACGCAGTCTCTCTGAAATTCTTTCTCTCACTCTCCCTCGACCCCTACCCTCACTTGTGCTTTCTCTCTCTCTCTCTCTCTCAAAATAAATAAAATATTTTAAAAATAAAAATAAAACAAGATAGTTTCAGAAACAGATGTAAGTATAAAAGTAGATGTAGACGCGGGTACACAGATGAAGATACGGTCATAAATGAGGACATGGACCATCTGAACTGGTTCTCCTGGGTTCTCTCCGCTTACCAATGAGAATCGTTAAGGAAATTGAACCCAGCGACATTTTGATGAGCTCAATGCTGTCAGTGGACACAGCCAGCTCTAGGGACTTTGTAAGGATTCTCATACTCTCCCCCGACCCACATAAAGTAAGTGCTGAAGAAAGACAAGATGAGCACGTCGGTTTGCTTAGCACCTAGATGTGTCACGGACAAACACGGTCTTGTTTTCATGGCTACGAAATAAATATTTACTTTAAAGTGCAACATATACTCCAAATTAGGGTTTGTGGTCCTGGTTCTACCAGCTCTAATTAGTCATGATTTTCATTAGGTGTGAAACGTGTCTGTTGCATGAACTTCGCAAGAATATTTAAAAGTCATTCAAAAGCATATTAAAAATCAGGTAGCTATAGCAACCAGCTATCATAATACGATACCTTTGTTTATACAGCACCTGGGCAAAGAGTTTTATAATTACCTTGACTTATTAAATGATTTCATAATCATCTGGCAGGTTCATTCTCTATTCACTTCAAAAGTAAACTTTGAATTTTCTGAGTATATATATCATAGATGGTTAAGGGGATCATCACTTTATAAAAGATAATCTATGGCTATATATTTAATTTATACTTTTTATTGTCAGAGTAAATATAGTTGGAATTTTCCAACTATATTTCAAGCCAGTGTCAATTTTAAATTCTAGAAAATACGGATCATTCAAATTTCTAGTATATACTGTAAAATTCCTTCTCAAGGCTCATTTCGTTTAAATATTGGCCATGTGGACCCTTACACATCATATATACTGTCCCACGTTCCCCCAATTCCCATAAAATTAAATGGGACACAGTTCATATTTTTAAAAGTGGGTACCCTATTAAAAGCAGAAACTGAAGATGGAAATGAACTTGTGAACTAAAAGCAGAAATGAGAATCACCCAACAAACATGTGTTTTCTTTGGGCACCTGGGGGGCTTCGTAAGTTAAGTGTCTGTCTTCCGCTCAGGTCATGATCCCGGGATCCTGGGATCAAGTTCTGTGTCAGGCTCCCTGCTCAGTGGTGAGCCTGCTTCTCCCTCTCCCTCTGCTGCTCCCCCTGCTTGTGCTCTCTCGCTCTTTCTCTATCGGGTAAATGAAATCTTTCAAAAATTTTATCCTCCTTAATGGCCTGCATACAAGCGTGTCTTCTGTTCAGAACAGGGGTGTGGCGTCAGATTTGCGTGCTCCAAGGAAGGAAACGGAGCTAGTGCTGATCCTCGCCCAGAGCCCAGACATTTAGCTGTGCCGTGTCACTGTGAAGAGGAGACAGGATAGTGACGACCTTCACTACCGGAGCAGGGGAGGCTGGAGGCTCAAGGTGAAATGAAAGCCTTGTTCGAGAGATGAAACAGACTCAAAACATAGACAAGAGTTAGAATGTGGTCAATGTATTGGATGCAAAATGGGCCGAGAACACGCATCTGGAACTCTGCGTAGATTCGAAGCGAAGGTGACCAAGGGCTGCGTCGGCCAACAAAGGAAAGCGTCTGCCTTCAGCTCAGGTCATGATTCCAGGGTACTGGGACTGAGCCCCGCATTAGGCTCTCCTCCACGGGAAGCCTGCTTCTCCCTCTCCCACTCCCACTGCTTGTTCCCTGCTCTTGCTATCTTTCTCTCTGTGTCAAATAAATAAACAAAATGTTTTTAAAAAATAAAAAAAAAATGAGGTATAGATTAGAACTGGAGTAAAGAGGTGCTAATAGGTAGTAAGTCTTTTTCTTTCTTTCATACTGAAACCGTCTTAGAAACATAAAAAGATCTCTTGACCTCTTAAAGAGAAGGTGGTAAATCTTTTTGATAATTTTTTCTTTAAGGAAGTAACTGAAAAATGTAGACAATCAGATGCTCAGAGATTCTTCTCAGAATATTATTTACAAGAGTAAAAATTAGGAACCACCTAAACTTACAAAATAAGGCTAATATGATTCATCCATTTGGCAGGCAACTGCACAAAAAATAAATCGGAGTTTTAATAATAATGATAATGGTAACAATAATTAGCTAAGAAAATAGCCATGGATGAGGGAAGCTACTTAAAATCTCTCAAACATTAAATAAAATGTCTGTTAAGGTCATTCTTTAGACCTGAGTCTATCCTTTTGTTTGCAGGACCCAAGTATCTTTAAGACAAAAGACCAGGGACGACTGGGTGGCTCAGTTGGTTAAGCATCTGCCTTCGACTCAGGTCATGACCCTGGGGTCCTGGGATCAGGTCCCGTACCAGGATCCTTGCTCAGTAGGGAGCCTGCTTCTCCCTCTGCCTGCTGCTTCCCCTTTTTGAGCTCTTTCTCTGACAAATAAATAAATAAAATCTTATTTAAAAAAAAAAAAAAGATGAAAGACCAGAGTTCAGATTTTTCCTACAATTTCCTAAACTTTCTAGGGGTTTTAAAATCAACAACAGCAAGATTTTTACCCTGGCTACAGGAGCAACCCCCACAGTACTTTTTCCAACTACGGGCTCACTCTCAGTTTCCATGCATTACCCTTAAATTCAATGGCAAATCTTCGGGGGGAAATCGGGAAAAAGGTTGCATATATTCATGCTTCTCAGAAACAGGGCTCTGGAAGTGGTTTGATTTGCTCATTCTCCCTCAAGCCTCCATTCTAACTATCTTACTGTGTCCTGTTCTCTGTCTCTTAGGAATGGCATCTGCTTTGCTCTACCACCCGCTAACGCTAGGTAGCTTTGTCAGAACCCATCCGGTCTGTAAGCCCAGAGGCTGTGCCTAGTAGGAGTCACGAATGTGGATTTCACTAACTTCATTCATTCACTTTATTACAATAAACACCTATCGTGCATCTTACTTGGCACAATGTCATGTTAACTGGACACAAACAAAGGAATTCTTCCAGGACACAGTCATCCCTACCACACCATCAGGGACATAGGCATGAAATACACAAATTGCTATACAGTTATAATTGAGACAAGTGCCACTAAAGAAAAAACAGAGGGTCTGAGAGGATTTCAGAGCCAGACCTGTTTCGATGCGGTTCCCATAGAAACCGATCCTGAGACAAGGTTTGAACCACAAGTGGTATACTAGGAGGTGCTCATACTCGACTTGGGTAGAGGGGAAGTGAGACGGGGAAAGGAGGGCAGCTGGTGAAGGGGGCACGATTAAGCCAACTCTCATGGAAAGCAAGTACGGCTTAATCCCATCAGCAAACTGTAGAGAATGGTGCAAAGTGCCAGCTGTGGAGTGATCGCACCTGAGTAGCAAGGAAGCCACGGAATCTATGCCTACTTGCATACGTCATCAGTGGAAGAGGCTTCCCAGGAGGTAACTTCCCCAGTGCTCTGACCACCCCCCGCCCCGCCAGCCCCACAGGCATATCCACCTCCCAGGCATCCTGGAAGTGACTGCCACCGTGAACCGTTAAGGTTTCAGAAACAGGAGTCCTACACGGGCAGCATGTGCTACTGGGCATAGCAATCTCATTGCATAAGCACTCTACTCACAAAAGACGGCTTTGGTTGAATGCCAACTCTTAACAGAAACAGATCGAAGTACCAAAAACCAGGATTACTTTGTTCAAAGAACAGAGACTTATCAGTGCAGGCAGACGACACAGACGACACAGAAGAGCGACAGGCATGGGTAAAATGCTTCAGGAGCTCCAAACCCAGCCGGGGGTGGGGGTGGGGGCGGCGGGTCTAGCCAGGGCCTAGCCTCGGATGGTAGTACTGAGTGAAGGAAGAGCCTCTGCGCTCCCGTCGTATGAGGCTGAAGAAGTCCTGCGTGTGGCCTCATCCGGATGCATACTGCCCGGCATCTGAACGGTAAACAGCCTTTCATTAATCCGGGGATTAAATAACACACAACATGACCACGGGGCACAGCATGGGGACCTCGTTTGTTACTGTTGAATTCCCCAGCAAGCACAGCACGGTCTACACACATGCCCGAACCCAGTGCACGGACGCACACCAGACAGATGCCTGCAAGACGGGTCTGTTGTTCAGGATCGAAGGTCTTGCTGGACCCTAGCAAGGGTTCTACGATGTCTCATGAAGGATCTGGGACTGCGGTAGATTTCCAGGCGCATTTTAAAATCTTCTCATTCTGACACTCCGAGAGTGCACGGATGAGAACAGTACGATGAAACTTGAAACAACATCCACTCTTAAGAAGATGACTATCACAACTTGGGAAATGTGTGAAGCCCTGATTCTCTGCGCTACATCACCAACTCCTTTCCTTACACATGTGGAGTAGGTCTATGATTTCCAGCAAGTACTCTACTGTGCCTAAGTGTCACTTTCTTCATCTGTGAAGCTGCACTCAATAAGATTATAAAAGATTAAATAAGTTAATTGCCTAGCAAGAACACTCGACAAAGAGAAAATAGGGAAGAATGTTAGCGGCTGTTGTCATTGTTAACTCCTGAGAGTTGACGGTGTAATTTTATGATCCAAACTTGGAGCCACCTATTAGTAAAAGGTGAAGTTGCTACTAATTATGGAGCCATAAACCTGCACCATTTCAGGAGACGTAGGATGGACAGTCTCCGTGTGTACAATCAACACACTGTAGGTATCAGAAGTTGCCATCAACAACTCAGCGGAAATGAGCGATGATTGATCAGTTGTACCAGTGACATCTGGGGGGTTGGAGGTGGCGAGAAACACCTTTTGAGAATTTCCTTCCACAAGCACATTAAACCTCTACTCCAGGGTGGGAGACTCGACCAAAGATTCAGTGGTGACACAAAACAGACCGTCTGAAATTAACTTGTAAATATATTTTCTACACAAGCGCCTTCCCTTCACATATATATGCGTTGGGAGGTCATTGTTCAGCAAATGGTCAACACTGCGACGTCTCTTGACGGCATGAGCTTATACGACAGCACAGACACGGTAGCTGAGAAGGTAGCCTACAGCACAGAAAGGCCCGTGGCAGCTGGTGAAGTCATGCTTCGAGTGACAAACCACTCATACTTTCCAGGATTCCCCTTAAATACTATAAGACAAAGATCTAGACCTTTCAAACAAATGTCCTGACCATTTTATACATACCTCTGATATTGAAGAAAAATTTCAAAATCTTTGAATGGGCTCTTGACCACCTACTCTGAAAATGTGCCTCTGATTTCACCCCTCCTTTGGTGCGTGACATCTGTCCCCTCTGTGAGTTCTGACCCAGTCTCAAGCCGACCCTTTCGTTACATGTATTAGCAAATAATTGCAGAACATGACAAATCCTTCCGTAGTTGCATAAGCCATTCACCATGAGGGCAAAGATGACCATCTGTTTTGAAATACCATCCACTTCTCAGATACCCCCTTGGACTGTGTTTTTGGACACAGGTCAGTTTCTTGTCAGCCTGTCTCACAGGTGAAATTGTGGGAGTATGGAACAGACGCATCTCCCACTTTCCTAGATGTTTGCATACTGCTCACACACAGTGGCCTTGCCAACACAATAGTGTCAGATTATCTGATGGATGTGAAAATATATCTTAATTTCAATTTGCATTTTCCCAAATACTACTGAATTTACAGCCTTTGGGGAACTTTCCATTCAAAGCCTTTAATCATGTTTCCTTTGATCTCTTTGTCTTTTATTCCACTGACTTGTTGGGTTTTTATATCCTAAACAATAATCCTGAGGTCTGCCCCAAATACGTGATAGAGATAGATGAAAAAAAAGATACATGTATAGCTTTAATGATAACAGATATCTTCATCTATTCTCCTGTATACTTTTAACTTTTAAATTTATGGTGACTTAGGTAATGAAAAAAATTTAATTTTAATAAAAGCGTAATTATAATCTTTTGTTTACAAATTTATTTCTTGAGGATGGTTTTGAAATTTTACTTCTTTCCCTGAAATTATAATATCGATTCCATACAAGTATTTTCAAATCTTTATTTTTCATCTTTACGCTTAATCTGTTGCCATCTATGCTATGAGACAGAGATCCTAAGGGTTTTGTTTTTGTTTCTGTTTTTTTTATTTGTCCTATAAGAAAAGCCAATTGTCTGAACACCTTTTACGAAATCTGAATCCATGAAAAGGAACATATGTGTGGGTCAGCTTAAGTAGTCTTTCTCTTTTATTCTTAAAATTATTTTATTTATTTATTTATTTGACACAGAGAAATCACAAGTAGGCAGAGAGGCAGGCAGAGACAGAGGGGGAAGCAGGCTCCCCGCTGAGCAGAGAGCCCGATGCGGGGCTCGATCCCAGGACCCTGAAATCATGACCTGAGCCAAAGGCAGAGGCTTAATCCACTGAGCCACCCAGGCGCCCCAACATCTGTGTTTTTTATTTCATAATCTCATTGCATCACTTTGCAAAAATCTTGATTATGAATGACAAAAAGAAGCCCTCACTCTGTTCTTATTTTTCAGAATTTTCAGGATCATTCTGGTTACGGTGGGAAGACTGCTATTATTCATAAATATATACATGTTTGCTAAATAGCAACCAAACCAAACCAAACTTACTGGGATTTCTATGGAATGCCCCGTGGGTTTTGTGTGTGTGTGTGTGTGTGTGTGTGTGTGTGTGCGTGTGCGCGCGCGCATTGAAGGGAATGAATACAAGTGCATAAATACAGAACCTTCCGGTAGCCTTTAATCAGCCACAGGCATGATCAGTTGTCGGTTTTGCTCAAGACCCTTTCTAGGGCACTGAATTTAAAAAGCACTAAGTATACCCATACAATGACACATTACGCGACATATCCGAGTTGAAAACAAGTGTGTAGGTGCTAAATTCAAGCAGAGTTGAAGAGAGTGTACAAAACGGTTGACCTCAATTAGGAAAACCGACCCCAAACATGTAAGTCAACCACAAGTTGAACTGAGGGGCGCTTAGATGGCTCAGTTGCTTAAGCATCTGCCTTCGGCTCAGGTCATGATCTCAGGGGTCCTGGGATCGAGCCCCGCATTGGGCTTCCTACTCAGGGGGGGAGCCTGCTTGTCCCTCTGCTCCTGCCCCAGCTGTTCTACTCTCTCTTCCTGTCTCTTTCTTTCTCCAATAAATAGTCTTTATAAAAGAAAAAAAGAAGACGACGACGTTGAACCGAAACAGGCAGTGAGGCAAACGCATGGTAAGCCTGCACGTGCACAGATCACCTAAAATGTCATTTCGATTCAACTGATACCCTTTTGGTACATACACATATTGAAAAAAATAAAAAATGGTATTTTAAAGTTGATGCAGCAGATCCTAGTGCGTAAAAACAGTGTTTGTACCCTTGAAAGGTGTTCAGATGGCCCAGGTCCTGAGGACCTACAGAATCATCTAGAAAAGCCCTGTTTGGGCAGCATCTCTCAGCAGTACCCCCTGCAAAAGGGAAAAAGATTAATTTCCCACTGGTAACCAGTAATCTGTGCACGACTGGAGCTAGAATTGTTCCTGGCCTCCATCATTAATACTCACCAAATGAAAACAAACAAAATTTAGGAGTGAAAAGAACCTCCTGAGCCTTCACGGAGTACTTACTCTACTGCAGCCAGACTTGACATTAACATCTTAATGGCTCTGAGAGAGTCACTTAGGAGCCTAGCTTCATGTAAATAGAAAAAATGTTAATGAGGACAAAATGTGGGTGATTAATAAATGTGATTGAAATGAAATGACCTTCCCTTATTCACTGGGTAATTAAAGTAATCGAGGGAGACCCAGCTGTGATGAGAAATGTCACAGAACAGACCAAAATACAATTAGCTATCATCATTGTGAGAAAGACAGCATTTGATACATTTTGTAGAGAAAACAGTGCTTTTAAAAATTGCTTTTAAAGTAAAACAGGGTTGTTTGGTCGGTGTTTTTTCCCCGTCTGCAGAATGTTCCTACTTCAGGGCAACTGCGGGAGTATGAAAACAGAGGACTGAGACATACAATCCCTGTGGAATAAAAAAGGAGACTGCAAAGATTTCTCTTACGTGCCCCTAGATATCCTTTGAATTCTAATTAGACATTCCCTATCGTGTACAATGTCAATCAAAAAACAGTGGCTCAAAGGCACCAGATCACTTCAAGCTCCTCTGATGTGACTCTTGGGGAAAGGGGATAAGGACTAATGCATTGTCCTTAAAATACCTCTGTCTCTTCTTTTGGCAGCAAAACAAGCAACACTGTCCAAAAAGCTGGGAAGGGAATTAATCCACTCTCCAGGCTCAGTGATCCAGTCTTCCTGTATTGCTGTGACCAGGGACATTTGGGCATTGCCGCCTTAATTCCAGCTGATTAATAAACGTAATGCAGTATGCCGTCATCACCAAATTTCATTACCCAGTACCGACTTCGAAGCTCTGTCCTCGAAGCCGTGTGTCACCTGAGGACACTCACCTTTCACCTGCAGGGTTTCCAGACCTTCCGCACCTGGGTGTCCAATAGATGTCTGGCAAATTCACTTCCCAAACACAAGGGATATATTACCAAAGTACAGACCTGCCTCAACATTGTTTTGACTTAGCGAGTTGATCCCTTTTATGAAATACACGTGAACAAGCTTGACAACGCTGGCTTCCCACAGGAGGATTTCCGTCAGGGCGCTTCTTATTTTGAAAAGATTATACATGCGGGAACGTCAGAGCCACTGCTCCACACGGCACGTGTGTCAGGATCTTCCATTGCGTGAGGTCCTGCTGATCGTGTTTAAACGTCCAGAGAGTCGGGCCGGCAGAAGGATGTGGAGGGCCATCAGCCCTAAAGGACGCTCTTCTTCTGACGCTCTTGACCACCTTCAGAAAACAACAGACCATTCTTCCCTATTTTCATTCATTTCATGGTGGCTTACCTTTCTCCCCATTTTTCTTTCTTTTTGGTACTTTTCTACTTTATCTGCCAGCCTACATCTCGTTTCTCCCTTCCATGCAGACTAAGTTTTCTCTTTCCCCTTTCAGCAAGTTTGTGGGTGATTTTCTGGTATTTTAGCCTTCCCTTTATAGCCCTCCATGCCCCCTTCATTGTTTTGAGTCTACATTTGATGTGTTGACTTGAGTGTATCCGTCCCTTAAACACACGGGCGCTGCCCGCAGAGCAAGCAGGAGCGGCCCGCTGTGGAGGTGGGGTTCCACGAGCAGTCACCTGAATCCCGAGTGCGCGACCAACACAGACGGAGGCCATGCTTATTCCAACAAAGACAGGCGGAGCAGCTATGTAAAGACATAGGTAGGGAGGGCAACTTGGGCAGAGACTGAGCATGAAATAAAGAGTAAAAATGTCGCCCCTGCCAACCTCTGCAATGGTCTGATTTTATGCATTCAGTATTCAAGCAACACAGTGTCAAGATATTCAAGATGAATCACAGCCTCGAACTTTAAGTCTTAAGAATCCTCCTTCCATGATGTCAATTTCCATATCGTCCTTGGTCAGTGCTCAACATGACGTCAGTATTTTCCAAGTAAAGTCTTAGGCAAATCAAAAGCTTCATCCCTGCAGAGTCCCGGCCTGTAAGCTGATGGATGGGTGGCCAGGGGGAAGATTCAACCAGACGTGAGTTCAAAACCTCAGGATAGAATCGTGAGGGTTAATTTTATGCATGCACATGACTGGGCACCCCAGGAACGTGGTCAAGCATCACGGCGGGCGTTTCTGTGAAGCTGGTTTGGGATGAGATGAACGGCAGGTACACTGACTACTGCACACTGCTCTCCGTGTGGGTGGGCTTTATCCAATCAGTTGAAGGCTTGAAGAGAACAAAACGTCTGACCGTCCCCTGAATAAGAGAGAACTCTTCCTGCCTGATGGCCTTTGAACTGGGACATCACCTTTTTCCTCCGTTTGGACTCACCCAGAAACATCAGCTCTTCCTGGGTGTCAGGCTTTGGGAGTCAGACTAGAACGACACCTGCCCTCTCCTGAGAACTACACCTCAGCTCTCTGGCTTGCTGATGAACCTGCAGATCTGGAGACTCGCCACTCTCCACAATCCCGTGAGCCAGTTCCTTACAGTAAATCTCTTTCTGAAGATAATGCACATTCTATCGGTTCGGTTCTCTCTGGAGAATACTGAGAAGGACAAAAGCCTTATGCCCTGTAAGAAACCTTAGAATCATCGAGCACAGCATCCTAACTTACATGTAAGGACAATAAGATCCAGAAAGCCTGAGGAATTTCATGGACGTTAAACCACAAGTGGATGGCACTGCCGACTTTGTTTCTCACATCCTGTGGGGGCTCTAGGGCAGGCACAGCCTGGTTTACGATGGGGAGTGCGCTGGAATCCAGCTCTGTAGCCGTCGGACATCAGAGAAGCTACACGTAGAGGAAGAGGCAGTGATTCTTCTAATCTGAAGAAGTCCACTCCACCCCAGCAAAGAGGACCTGGAAAGCTTCTCTGAGAATACTCTATTAACTTCATCTCATGACAGTGTCTCCAGTAACTCCTCCAGCCACTGAGGTCAAACCCATGTCCTTGGTCAGTTTAATGATGCTGGGACTCCAGCTCTTCAAAAGACTTGACGATGTCTGGGTCGAACCTCTGGAAGCACTGGAATAACCCCCCCCCCCCAAACATGTCCTCGTCTTGACCCCCAGAGTGTGTGACATGTTACTGACACAGCAGAATGAACACTGAGGGTGTGATTAAGGATCCTGAGATGCCTGACGATTCTGGATCATCAAGGCAGGCCCAGTATCACCCCTTATTTGCTCTTCCCAGTATCCTCACTTGAAGAGTCTTTCCAAGAAGGGGCCGCGGGGCCAGGTGTGTGCGCGCAAGCAGAGCTGAGACAGAGAAACGTGCAGGTCAGACCACTGGCTTTGCCGCTGTCCTGGAAGAAGGGGCCACAAAACCAGAGAACACTGGAAAGGCAACCAAGCAAGCAAAAACCAGAGTCTGCCCTAGAGCTTCCAGAAGGAGTGCAGCCTGACTTGAGCACAGTGTAACCCATTCTGGGCTCTGACCTCTACAGCTCTGAGATAGCACACGTCTATCGTCTTAAGCCATGAAGTCAGTATGAGCTTGTTCTGGCTCCTCCAGGGGGCTAACAGATGGGGGCTTGTAAAAATGGACACCCGGGCCCAATCCTCAATGACTGTAATTCACATCTTCCAGCAATCAAAGTTTGTATTCCACAAGTCCTGTCGGGTACTGAAGTACACGGACGGCCGAGTCCCGGTTACGAGGAGCTCCCAAGGAGCTGCAACTCTCTCAACACAGAAACAGAGCTCCTTCCCGATCGAGAAGCTTCACACCCATCCACAAACAGGGCATGGATAGATTCGTCGAGATCCATCAGCCTTTGCCAAGACCACGGAATCCCATTCATTGAGGTTTGCGTACAGTCTGCTTTCCTAAAGGGCCATCTTGGTAGCAAACCCTTAGGTTTTCCCTGCAGCCTTCCACATGTCTGCCACGGATTTGCTTCCTGAGAACCCACTGCTATCCTGTCTTCATATAACAGCCCAAATTTAAAAACTGCGGGGTGCTCGTGATGGGTGCATTTACGATGCCGGCGGGTTTGCCATCTTCTGGGACCCTACCCTGCTGCTCTGAGAGCTCCCTAAGATACAGGGTTGGTGATTCAAGCCTCAAGAACGCAGTGATGAGGCCCACAGTGCAGCTCAGTCTCTGGGTTCATTTGTCTTCTCTGATTGATAGCGTGGTCCATGGTGTGACATGTTTCTATCTGTTTGTCTTCTCCCAAAGAGCTGGAGAACCAGGATTTTCTTGTGTTTCTTCTAAAACACTGTCCCTCCTATTACTCCACAATGTCTGCAGGAAGTTATACGACCCAGGGACGGCCGTGTTGACTGGATTCTGTTCTTTCAGCCCTGCAGCAGCTCCGTCCTGTGTCCTGTGACTTTGTAGTCTCTCCCATCGTCGGTGAGTGTCCTTTCCTGCTGCATGGACGTTTGGCTGGGAAATTCCACGAGTCTCCTATTACTGCTACAACAAACGACCACGAATTATCTGTTTAAAATCACACACATGTATTATCTTACAGTCTGGAAGTCAGAAGTTTACACATCAAAATCACAACGCTGCAAGGGTTGTATTGTTTTGGAGGCTGTAAGACATACTCACTTCCTTGCCTTCTAGATCGTAGTAGCCCCCCCTCATTCCTTGGTTCAAAGCCCCCTTTCCGGGATTGGCACTGCTGTTCCAGCTCTTTCTACCGACACATCTCCTTCCCTTGGCCTGATCCTCCTGCCCACGTATACAATCCAGGAAAAGCTCCCGACTCATGACCCTGCACTTAGTCACATCTACAAAGCCCCTTTGCCACGGAAGGGCCATATTCCCAGGTTCTGCGGTAGACCATGTGCATCTCCCGTGACATGATTCCACCCACACACCAAAGTCACTGGTTTTGCCAGAGGGTAGTTACACCTGCACTGAGTGTAGCGTAATGGATAAACTTGTCAAGTCACTACGTTGTACACCTGAAATTAACCTAACATGGTATGTCAACTACAGTCAAATAAAAAATTTTTTAAGTATTACTTGCTTTGGTCAGAAGAATCCAGGCAGAAGTGATGGTTTGCTACTTCCATGCCCAGGCTGGAAAACGTAACGTGGATGTCCACCCGGCCCTCCTAGGTTCTGTCACTACCATGAGAAGAAGGTATCCCAGGCTGGCTTGCCTTCCAAGGAAGAGTAGAGGTGAGTGAGGGAGACCTGAATCCAACTTACAACTTCCGTCACACCAAACCCGGTAAGTTAAGAACACTTAACCCTGAGTTAACTTGATTGATGCTGGGTTGAGAGAAGACAATGGACTGTGAATTTATGAAAATGGGATTCAGAATATTTTCTTATGTAGTAACATCATGGTAATGACTAGCTGATACAACTGTATTCGGCCCAAAGTTGGAAGCAGAAAGTCTTGGCTGGGGGTGCCTGGGTGACTCTGTCCAGAGCCACTGACTCTTGATTTTAGCTCAGGTCATGATCTCAGGGTCGTGAGATCAAGCTCTGTGTCGGGCTCTGTGCTGGGCTCTCTCTCCTCCTCACTCTGATCCCACCCCTGCTCACACTCTCTCTCTCTAAAAAGAATTATTAACAAATAAAAAATGGAGTCTTGGGTTGTATGAGACCTCTGGGACCCCGAAATGGTAAAGAATTACAGTTCTATGTGTACCTCTGCTTTGACATCCCTTTTATCTACACATAATACTTACTGCATATCCTACTGTCTCTTGCACACTGGAGCGTCTGGTTATATGTGAAGGATTTCCAAGATGTTTGGAAAAAAAATGTATTCTAACTTGAATCTCCTTCAGGGACTTCCTTGCTTCTTCAAGCATGACTCCACAGAAAATCTGAATTAGACCCCGTTACACAGACTTTATTCATTAAGCTGCAGAAAGGAAATGGTCAGACAACACAGGTCTGACTAAAATGACAGTCTGATTTTCTGCTTGAACTGGGCTTATAAGAGTAACTGATCAAAATTTCCAATATACTCGTTGCTCAAAACACTGTCCTGTATCATAGGTATCGCAGTGGAGGTATTTGATTATGGTGGTACAGATGTGACATTACTGGATATTAAGGAAATGAATACACTTGCTTTTAAAATCTGTCGGCACTTGGGGGATGTAGCTAGAGAAAGAAGTTGGAGATTTGAGATTGGGATGCACTCCTTCTTCACATTCAGGGACAATCTCAGTTTCAAACTTCCCAGGCTATATTGCAGATCATTTGACAGACAGTGTGATCTGATTTAGGGGTGAGAATATAAGTACGTGATGCTTTTTTCCAAAGAAGACATCCAGATGGCCAACAGACATATAAAAAGGTGCTCAGCATCACTCATCATCAGGGAAACACAGATTAAAACCACAAGATATCATACGACACCTATCAGAATGGTTATTATCAAAGGGACAAGAAACGACAGGTGTTGGTGAGGATGTGGAGAGAGGGGAACCCTCTTGCCCTGTTGGTGGCAAAAATTAACAAGGCAAGAAACAACAAATGCTGGAGAGGATGTGGAGAAAGGGGAGCCCTCTCGCACTGTTGGTGGGAAAGCAAAGTGGTGCAGCCACTTTGGGGAACAGCATGGAGTTTCCTCAAAAAATTAAAAATAGAAATTCCATATGATCTGGCAATTCTATGTCTAGGTATTTACCCAAAGAATACGAAGCACTAATTTGAGAAGATATAAGCAGTCCTATGTTCACTCTACATAGTCAAGATACGGAAACAACCTAAGTGTCCATGAAGAGATACACAGACACACTGGAGTACTACACAGCCATCAAAAAGAATAAAATCTTGACAGTATGGATGGACCTTGAAGGTACTATGCTAAATGAAATAAGTCTGACAGAAAGACAAATAAAGACAAGTACTGCATGATTTCATGTATGTGTGGAATCTAAAAAACCAAACACATGAACACACAAAACAAATGAAACTCATAGATACAGAGATCAGAATTGTGGTTGCCAGAGGAGGGACGAGGGAAATGAGTGAAGGACATCAAGAGGTACAAACTTACAGGTATAAAATAAGTAAGTCGTGGGGATGTAATGTGAAGCATGGTGACTAGAGACAGTAATACTATATGACACATCTGAAAGTTGCCACAAAATCTTAAAAGTTCTCATCACAAGAAAAAACTCTTGTCACTTGGTGTGGTGGCAGATGGTACTAGACCTATGGTAATCATCTCACAATGTATACAAATGTGGAATCATTATGTACACCTGAAACTAATATAATGCTGTACGTCAATTATACATCAATAAAAAAGAAGGAACATGGTGCTTTGATGGCTCTTGGCAGGTTTTTAACCATTTGTTCTCTAACCCAAGAGGCAAACAAGTGAGCTGTTCATTTTTTAGTCTCAATAAAATATTTTAAGGTGTTTTCCATGCAGAGACAATTAAACTAGAAAGGGACTAACTCTAAAATATGCACATTTCTCTGAATGTTGGATATAATTTTTACTTGAAAAGAACATTCAAAACATAAATGGCAAGTATTCAATATAAAGATCTCAGCTTTTTCAAAATTGTCATTTTAATTGCTAAGGCGAATGCTGAGGCTGATTTAGCACCAGAATCATAATTGACCATAAATTTTCTCTTGTTTTTACAACCATTCCTGTGATACAGAATAAAATTTTAAAGATGAAGCAGTTTCCCCAGAAGAGTTTGTGATGGGTTGAATTGTACCCCCTGAAAAGATGCCCCAGTCCTAACCCCCAGTACCTGTGAATATAACCTTACTTGGAAACAGGGTCTTTCACATGACTGAGTTAAGATGATGCCAAGAGGGTGGGCCTTATTCCACTATGACCGGTATCCTTATCAAAGAAGACATGTGGACCCAGAGACAGACATACCAAGAAGGTAGATGAGGCAGGAACAATGCCATCCACAAGCCAAGGCGTAGCTGAGACGTGAAGAAACTGGAAGAGAAGCATGAAACCGACTGTCCCTAGCAGCCCCCAGAAGACACAGCTCTACCGACACCTTGAGCTTGGACTGCTGGCCTCCTGAACCCTGACAACAAATTTCTGTTGTTTTTTTTTTTTTTTTTTTTTTTTTTTTTTTTTTTTTCCTTTCTTTCTTTTTTTTTTTTTTTTTTTTACAGCTTTATAAACATATATTTTTATCCCCAGGGGTACAGGTATGCGAATCGCCAGGTTTACACACTTCACAACCATAGCACATACCCTCCCCAATATCCATAACCCCACGCCCTCTCCCAACCCCCTCCCCCCATCAACCCTCAGTTTGTTTTGTGAGATTAAGAGTCACTTATGGTTTGTCTCCCTCCCAATCCCATCTTGTTTCATTTACTCTTCTCCTACCCCCTCAACCCCCCATGTTTCATCTCCTCTCCCTCATATCAGGGAGATCATATGATAGTTGTCTTTCTCCGATTGACTTATTTCGCTAAGCATGATACCCTCTAGTTCCATCCACGTCGTCGCAAATGGCAAGATTTCATTTCTTTTGATGGCTGCATAGTATTCCATTGTGTATATATACCACATCTTCTTTATCCATTCGTCTGTAGATGGACATCTAGGTTCTTTCCATAGTTTGGCTATTGTAGACATTGCTGCTATAAACATTCGGGTGCATGTACCCCTTCGGATCACTATGTTTGTATCTTTAGGGTAAATACCCAGCAGTGCAATTGCAGGGTCATAGGGTAGTTCTATTTTCAACATTTTGAGGAACCTCCATGCTGTTTTCCAGAGTGGTTGCACCAGCTTGCATTCCCACCAACAGTGTAGGAGGGTTCCCCTTTCTCCGCATCCTCGCCAGCATCTGTCATTTCCTGACTTGTTAATTTTAGCCATTCTGACTGGTGTGAGGTGATATCTCATGGTGGTTTTGATTTGTATTTCCCTGATGCCGAGTGATATGGAGCACTTTTTCATGTGTCTGTTAGCCATCTGGATGTCTTCTTTGCAGAAATGTCTGTTCATGTCCTCGGCCCATTTCTTGATTGGATTATTTGTTCTTTGGGTGTTGAGTTTGCTAAGTTCTTTATAGATTTTGGACACTAGCCCTTTATCTGATATGTCATTTGCAAATATCTTCTCCCATTCTGTCAGTTGTCTTTTGGTTTTGTTCACTGTTTCCTTTGCTGTGCAAAAGCTTTTGATCTTGATAAAATCCCAAAAGTTCATTTTTGCCCTTGCTTCCCTTGCCTTTGGTGATGTTCCTAGGAAGATGTTGCTGCGGCTGACGTCGAAGAGGTTGCTGCCTGTGTTCTCCTCGAGGATTTTGATGGATTCCTTTCTCACATTGAGATCCTTCATCCATTTTGAGTCTATTTTCGTGTGTGGTGTAAGGAAATGATCCAATTTCATTTTTCTGCATGTGGCTGTCCAATTTTCCCAACACCATTTATTGAAGAGGCTGTCTTTGTTCCATTGGACATTCTTTCCTGCTTTGTCGAAGATGAGTTGACCATAGAGTTGAGGGTCCATTTCTGGGCTCTCTATTCTGTTCCATTGATCTATGTGTCTGTTTTTGTGCCAGTACCATGCTGTCTTGATGATGACAGCTTTGTAATAGAGCTTGAAGTCCGGAATTGTGATGCCACCAACTTTGGCTTTCTTTTTCAATATTCCTTTGGCTATTCGAGGTCTTTTCTGGTTCCATATAAATTTTAGGATTATTTGTTCCATTTCTTTGAAAAAAATGGATGGTACTTTGATAGGAATTGCATTAAATGTGTAGATTGCTTTAGGTAGCATAGACATTTTCACAATATTTATTCTTCCAATCCAGGAGCATGGAACATTTTTCCATTTCTTTGTGTCTTCCTCAATTTCTTTCATGAGTACTTTATAGTTTTCTGAGTATAGATTCTTAGTCTCTTTGGTTAGGTTTATTCCTAAGTATCTTATAGTTTTGGGTGCAATTGTAAATGGGATGGACTCCTTAATTTCAAATTTCTGTTGTTTTAGCCACATGGCTTGTGGTAGCTTGTTACAAGAGTCATAGGAGACAAAGATAGACGTCAATTTAGCTGTCGTTTCTCTGACAGATTACAGATTAGAAGCTATCAATTATTAAAATCAGATGAAAAAGAATTATCCATAAAATATTCACTACCCTATCTGTGTGTGGGGGGTGCGTGTGTGTGCATGCATGTATGTGTGACTAAACAAATACCCATTTCCCGTGCTGAGGTCCTTCACCCATTAAAACCAATGGAAGTGGAGTCTCTTTGTTCTTGTAAATTTAAGTTCCACATGGAATATGAAATGGGCCCCAGATATTTCAGGAATCAAAGTTTAGAAAAAGTGTCAATGTTAAAAATCAAGATAGTGCTTAACACAAGTTATTTACATTCCTGCTGGCTCTTTAAAATACTTAATTTGTCAAATATTCAAGAGAATGTAAACCAAACAAATGGTTTCCTTCAATATTACCGGAATATTGGTTTAGATAGCGCTAATGCACTCAGATTTTCCATGATGCTGTGACTAATTTGGAGTCCCTGGATTAACACTTTGAGAGAGCCAAGACTTTTACTTCTGCTTTCTGCATTTACTTTTCAACTTTAGGAAGCCTTCCTCTCTTTTCCAGTTGTGTTCTCCCTTCCTCCCCTGTCGAAATCTGCTCTCGGGATCGCCTTGGTAATCCTTCACATTATAGTCCAAATGAACTGAGGTCAACGTATTAACTCACCCAGGACCAGCCTGTGCATATCTTGATAAATAAAGTTTTATCATAATGCAACCAAAAGCAGATTTACGTCTAGCTGCTTTGATCTACTGGGCAATGGTGAGTAGTTACGATAGAGTCTATGTGGCCAGCAAGCCTAAAAATATCTACTCTGGTCCTTTAGGGAAAAAGTCTGTCGACGCTTGTTTTAAGACTTGTCTCTCAAAAAAGCAAGACAGACAACATCGTTCCCATGTAATATTTCTATTGTACCTGAAATCTTCAGGACGTCAGAGAGTAAACAACTTGGTTGTATGGGATGTAAACAGTCACAAATTTCTCAAAAAACAAACAAAAATCCGCTTCAGCTCTGAGTGCAATGCCAGCAAGGGGAAACAGGTCAAAATGGGCTCCGAGGCCACATTTCGGGAACTATATCCGAATACGTGTGTTTACGTATAAGGATGTGTGTGTACATCCTAGATCTTGTTCATTTCTGTCCTCCTCCTCTGACCTGTTGGTTTCAGGACATGCAAAATAGTGCTGTACCCCCAAGTCTTAAAGTTGAAGAGGTATGTTTGAGTAAACAGGAACGAAGACCGCGTTTTCAAAGGAAGTCCTTGGCTGATTGGGTTGTACACCATGTGTCAGTTTCCTGAGTCACACCCCAAGTTACTATTGTTTGCTAGGGAACAATCGGAATGCGGGCATCACCGAATCCAAACCCACACACTGCAGTGTTATAAACAGAGATGGATGTGTTCCACGGTCTCCAATGTCGTCTCCGTCCCGACTGCCACAGCTCTTCCTGTCTTTAGATGATGAAAATACCACGCTTACTACATAACCAACACAAAATGCGATTTTCGCCTCTTGCACTTCTAGTCGCCGTCTCGATGAATCAGCACCTGATTATCCTGCTGAATTATGCCTTTGCCACTCCTGGTACTTACCTGTCTCTTGCTTATCAGCACCAGGACCATAAAGGGAAGCCCGATATGAAGGCGGTCCAGCAGAAGTGTGTCTATAACATCATTTCTGAGGTAGTTTTGCAGTCGCTGAGCAATCAAGACAGAATTCCCAACAACTTTCGCACAGATTCGGGTCAGAGGGCATTCCCAGTAGGAAGGTGCAAAATTCCTTGAATTTTATACCTACTGTGTGTCCAGCACTGTTCTGTGTTCTCAGAGTATACAATGACCCGTGAACAACACGGAGGGTTAGGGATGCCAACCTCCCACACAGCCAAACATCCATAGAGAACTTCTGATTCTCCTCACACTTAACTACCACCAGCCTACTTTTGACTGGAAGCCTTACCAATAACGTAAACCAGTCAATTAACACGCATTTTGTATGTTGCGTGTATCGTATACTGTACTCTTACGACAAAGTAAGCCCGAGGAAGGGAAATGTGAAGAAGAAAGCTGTAAGAAGTGAAAATGCATTTACACCACTGTCCTGTCTTTATAGAAACAATCCACGTTCAAGCGGATGCGCTCAGTGCCGACCGGTGTGTTGAAGAGTCAAATGTAGGAATGTCAGATGAGTTTGCTAAAGCCCCTTCCACAGCTGTTACAGAGCGGTTCGCCCGTCAGCTGCATTACCACTGCGTCTTGTTCTGGTCCGCCTTCTCCTTTCCTGTTTCTTGTTTTACATTTCACCAGTGTCTCTCCGTTGCCTCAGTCTTCTCCTTTCGGTAACGACGTTTTAGCGTCGTCTCTCCATTGTCTAAGTGTTCGTTTCAGTGCTTCAGGTAATTCAAACTCACACTGCTGTCCCAGTTCCAGACTTTCAACGATGCCCACTTCCCTAGTCCCTCGCCCAGGAGATACTTATTGAGAAGTGTTACCGTCTTCTATTACTGTGCAACAACTGTCCCCATACATCGAGTGGCTTAAAACAACCACACTGATTCCTGGGGTCAGGTTAGGTGGTGATAGTGCATCTCCCTTACCAATAGTCCTAGTGGGGGGAAGCGTAAGCAGAGACGGGAGGATACGGTCCCTGGACGGTCAGCTGCTGCCGTCCGTGGACTGGGAACTCAGCTGGGAGCCTCCGTTCATCTCCGCAGGGGCCCTTCCATGGAGCTGCGTGGCCTTTCTCGGAACTTGGCACCCAGGTTCCAAAAACAAGTATTTCAAGTGATAGAAAGTAGAGGTTGCCAGTGTCCTTAGGCCTAGACATGGAGAGTGGCACACGGCCTCTTCTGCTATATTTTATTGGCCAAAGACAAACACCTGACTTGTCAATGAGAGATGTATCAAAGGATTTGCGGTCAAATAACACACTGGTTGATTAATGGAAAAATGCTGAGGGTACAATGAACAGAAAATGTGGGGATATTTCCTAAGTAGGAGTTTAGGCAGTTAAAATAAAACACTTATACGGAAACAACAACAATAAGAAGCAAAGAACACAGCTTAACTGCTGAGACTGTGGCCAACTGAGGGAGCCGTGTCCCAGAATCCTCGTTCAACCATGAAACACTGCCCATTTCCACCGTCTGCCCTTCCAGTCATCAAGCAAACCAAACACCCACGCAATCACGTACCGGGCCAGAGTCAGCAGCGACACCCTGGTTTCATCATCTGCAGGCCGCCCTTCATCTCACTCTCTCCGGCACCTGTGGTCTCCTCGCTTCTGCGTGACAAGTCCTAGAAGAAGCCTCCCAGTGTCTCAAGCAAAGACATACTTGCCCCCCAGCCTATCTCTGTGGGGGCTGATGATAAGAGTCCACTTCTTAGGAGTCCCCCTTGCCAGACTGGGAGTTTCCTCAGCTGCGGCCCCACTGACCAGGTCCCAAGCAGCTGTGGCTGAAGGCAACAGACACGGAGACGTTCTCATAGGTTCTTCCTCACAAACTCATTCACGCTCATCCTTGTGCACATGCTCGCTCATGGACATTCTGATGCACACATACCCAAACGCAAAAGAAATTCATACTCTGAGCAACAGGCTTCAAACCCTACTGATATATTTAATATGGTGTCCTTTACAGGTGTATGTAAAGATGGAATCATACATACATGTCACTTGAAAGTCAGTTTGACTATAATATGTAAAAATCAAGATCAAGAAAATCAAGAAGGATCAAGAATCATCCTCAAGGTCTAGAAATGATATATTTTTATATTGTAATTAGCCTCGAAATAGGGGGAGATTTTATTTTTTCAAAAAGGATTATGTTTATTTATTAGAGACAGAGCACCAGCAGGGGGAGCGGCACAGGGAGAGGGAGAAGCAGGCTCCCCGCTGAGCAGGGAACCTGACGCAGGGCTTGCTCCCCGGACCCTGGGAGCATGACCTGAGCCGAAGGCAGACACTGAACCGACTGAGCCAGCCAGGCGATTAAATAAGGGAAAATTTTAAAGTATTTTAAAGTATTTGCTTATGCCAAAATTCACTACCTGTTTAGTTCAACTTCTACCTGATTTACTTGTCTCATCTGGCTTTTCTTAACTGAGGTCAACCAATTTGTTCCTCTCTGACTGAACACAGCGCTTCTATAATTGTTTTAAACTGCGGGACGTGTTGTGTAATGTGTGATTTTATGTGCCTATTGGTAGACTCAGCCCTCCTAAAATTCAGTACCTCAGGGCACCTGCGTGGCTCAGCTGCTTGAATGTCCGACTCTTGATTTTGGCTCTGGTCACGATCTCAGGGTCCTAGAATTGAGCCCACTTGGGGCTCCCTGCTCAGTGCGAGTCTGCTTGTCTCCCTCTCCTTCTGCCCCTCCCCCTGCTCGTGGTTTCTCTCTCTGTTGAATAAATAAATAAATCTTAAAAAATAAAATAAACTTCATTGCCTTCTCCAAAAGGAGACTGGAACAAAATTAGCAGCTACGCATGCTTGTGGTTGATAAAATGCACTTCACAGTTGTTTATTTCTACTTTCATATTCATTCACATCTATTCAATTACTAGACACTGTACTAAAATGTGAGAGGGCAGACACACACACACAGACACGTGTATTTACAAACCCATTTGTACTGATGTATGTTTGCGTCCTCTATGACTTTATCAGCTAGACGGACATAGAAAACATATAGTTTGATAATAAACAAAAATGTGTCTACACCTCAACTGACCAAGGAAGGCATTAGGGCCAATTACAAATCTGAGCGGTTCTTTAAATGGCTTTTCACACAGTTATCAAGAAGACGTTAGATTAAGTGTTGAATCACGAAATTCTACTCCTGAAACCAGGACTACACTGTATGTTACCTAACTAGAATTTAAATAAAACTTTGAAGCAAGAATAATCACAACAGAAGAAGACATTAGAAATGAAAAAAGTGTCCAGATATAAACCACAAACTTGGATTTGTATTATTATTTGATACCCAAATAATTTAATTTCAGTTACCTATCAAATCAGAATTATGAAATTATGTAAAAGTGGACTACTTAATATTTTTATTTAATTATGTTAAGAAACATGACTGGAAGAAAAAGCTGCCCTCACACCTGCTCACACTTTCACTGTATTTCTGCGTCATGATGGCTATGAAGCCTACCAAGTACGGCTTCAACTGTTAAAGAAGAGATGTAGAAGGACCGAGTTGAATTTACCTTCGGAAGTTAATTCAGTGCCCAACAGCACATCTAAGATCTCCCAAAATGCAAAGCAATCAGCTCTTCATTTATGAATTGGTCACCCTGAATCTTTCCAATACAGCTCTGTCCACACACACAGAAAGTGATTCAAGCCAACGGAATGACACCAAATTACTCTGAATTCCTGCTCCTTGACCCAACTGTGATATTTACGGTATCTGCCACAAATTCACAGTGATGTTAAGGTACTCCTGATCAATGCATCAGCACAGAATCAATCGTGTGACGTCATAGGTACCCCGGGAATACATAATTTAGACTTTCTGTGCAAACAGGATGAAAAGTTGGCATAGTCAAAAATAATAGCAAACTCATTATACACATTTAGGGCTAAAATACAATCAGAGATTCAGGCAAAGTGTTGGAATACATTTTCCATATTTAAAGTTCATCTTTCACTCCAGGGAATTGAAAATTATAATCTTTTACAGTGTATTTATAGGATATGACACCCTGCTACGACCCCTGAGAATAATGGCTATTCCTTGCAGAATCTAAAATCATGGGGCACCTGGGTAGCTCAGCTGGTTCTGTGTCTGCCTTCAGCTCAGATCACAGTCCCAGGATCGAGTCCCGCATCGGGTTCCCTGATCAGCGGGGAGTCTGCTTCTCCATCTCTCTCTGCCCTTGTCCCTCCTCGTGCGTTCTCTCTCTCTCTCAAATAAATAAAATCTTTAAAAAATAAAAGAAAACCATACAGGTACTTAAACGCTGCTTGCAGTACATAGTAAAAGGGCATCTTAAGTGAAAGGACAACTCTTCCATCTACAGAACGTCACCCTCTGTCACTTAGATTCAGATATGCCAGCAATGTGACACTGTGATAAAGCCTTGTACATCTGCAGGAGTCAGGGTCATTAGGGTTGACAGAGGGGTTTGTAAACGTTTTAAAAACTATGTTGTACTTTATCACAATAGGGTAATTTTCTGTTCTGATTCTATACTGCTGCATTTTTGTATTATCCAAACCAAAATGGATCACTCCATTATCAAGATGCATAACCAATGTTTCGAAATACAATTTATCAGACACATTTTGAACTCCATTTATTCTCATTTGTGGCTCAAAACTGCAGAGTGGCAAAAATCGTAATCTGAAACCAAATATCCTATTCTGCGCCTCCGCACAAGAGAAACTAAAGGAAGCAGTTCAAGGTTGTGTTTTGAAAGGAGAAAAGAGAGAATTCTGGGTTGAAAAGGTCCAGTAAGACCATTTCCTTATATTGCCCACCTGGGAGCCCCACCCCAAACGGCACACTCGAACTGATCAATAACTTGAAATAGTCAGCAGTGCAACTAGTAGGAAGCACGAATGACAGAGCGAACGCAACAAGTACTGTGAAGTGTGCACGGACGCAGAGTTTGACACTGGACGTCGGAGAGGGTGTGGATCCCTCCAGTCAGCAACCTGGGAAGTCCCCCCAAAGTTCTCCAAGGAGAGGACTGAGATCCAAGTTCGAGGACGTGCTAGAGGAGAAGGAAATGTTCCTTCCAGCGGTGGTTCTCTGCCCAGGGGACACCGATAGCAATGACTGGAGATATTTGTGAGCTGTCACAACTGGGGCGTTGCTATCAGCACCCAGTTAGTGGGTGAGGCCAGGGGTGCTGGTAAACATCCTACAATGCCCCGGACACCTCCGCTTCAACAAAGAGCAAGTGGCCCCAATGTCAGTAGTGCCGAGGGGGAGAAATCCCAGTCTAGTGACCGGACTCAGCAGGCAGAGCGGGGGAGAGAGGAGGTGTCATCTTTACAGGCAAATTTTTTTCTCTTGTTTTTTTTTAAGGTTTTTTCCTTTGTTATTGTTGTTGTTAAATTATTTATTTATTTATTTATTTGACACAGAGAGAGAGAGAGGGAACACAAGCAGGGGCAGTGGGAGAAGAAGCAACAGCCTTCCTGCTGAGCAGGGAGCCCAGGGCTCAATCCTAGGACCCTGGGATCATGACCTGAGCTGAAGGCAGATGCTTAATGACTGAGCCACCCAGGCGTCCCAACTGTTCTTTAAGTTTTCATTTAAATTCTAGTTAGGTAACGGATAGGGTAATACTGGTTTCAGGAGTAGAACTGAGTGATTCATCACTTCCATACAGCACCCAGCACTGGTCACAAGTGCCCTCCTTAACTAAGCCCCTCCCTGATCTAGCCCATCCCCCGTGGACATGCAATCTCTACCGTGCACAGAGCAGCCTTCTTCCCAGGAAGCCTGTGGGACATGATGTTCCTAGGAAAGGGAAGGAGATAACAAGTAACCCATGACAACACAACTCCACTTCTGAGGGCTTTGCTGGGAACCCCAGAAGCCTGATTTTTGAAAAGGAAAACACAGTGAGGGGGCACAGAAATGACCACTTTGGAGAGAATGTGCTAGATACAACACAGGCAAGGGGGAGGCTGTTCGCAGCTTCTGCAGTGTCCCCTGTGTTCCTCCCTGCCCTCGGTGTCTTCTCACAGTTTCCACACAAACAGGGGGTCCCTCTCAACAAGACCCAGCAGTGGGAAAGGGCTGTATGTCGCTCTTCTGTGTATGTGTGGTGGGTGCGGCATGACAAAAAAGAGAAGTACGTGTATGACCAGAAAATTCATCCAAAAAAAAGAGAAAAACACACATGTTAACCAAAGAGTTCTCCAGAGTCTCAAATAAATTACAGAGAATAGAAACAAGATTATTCTTTAAATTATGAGACAACGCAAGGAGATTTCCTAAGTGAAGTTTAGTAAAGAAATGGAACGAACACAGAATGTAAGGGAAAACAACAATTAGAGTGACTATAACTGAGAGTGAATTCAAAAGCACAAGCTCTAAAGTTGAGTTAAGAAATATAGCAGAAAGGAAGAGAACAATGGTATAAAAATAATTATGAAGATGACTACACGAACACAGCACAAAGGGAGTCCATGGGAGCATAACCGATATTCCTACAGAAGAGAAGAGAGAAAATGCACTGAAAACCAATAAGAAAAGACATTCCATTCTGGAATAAACACTTGAACCTGTTGATAAAGAGGACACTGCCTCCCAAGAAATTTGCTGTGGAATTATCATCATGAAGACATGGCGAAACTCATCAACTTCAAACACAAAGACTCACATGGAAATGTGGGCAGAAAAATAAGTGGAGGTCTGTGAAAGGGGAAAGACTCAATTTGATCTTAGACTTCTGGACAGCAACATGGAGTATGGGAAGATGACAGGGCAATGGCTACAAAATGTGGAGAGTAAGAAAGTGTCCTCCCCAAACTGTGTGCTCAGCCAAGCTGTCCTTCAACTATAAAAGCAACATACAGACATTCTGCAGCTTTGAAAAAGGCTGAAAGAATATAACACCCGGACGCTGGTCTTCATAACATTCATGGATGACAAAATTCCAGGCAATAAAAGATACATCAAAATAAATAACTCAGGAAAGGAGAAAAGATGGTTAAAAAACAAAAACAAAACAAAACAAAAAAATAAAACAAAAAAACAACTGAGGTTAAGAATTAAATAATTTTAGGGGCGTCTGGGTGGCTCAGTGGGTTAAGCCTCTGCCTTCAGCTCAGGTCATGATCTCAGGGTCCTGGGATCGAGCCCCGCATCGGGCTCTCTGCTCGGCAGGGAGCCTGCTTCCTCCTCTCTCTCTCTCTCTGCCTGCCTCTCTGCCTCTCTGCCTACTTGTGATCTCTGTCTGTCAAATAAATAAATAAAGTCTTAAAAAAAAATAAAAAAAAAAAAAAGAATTAAATAATTTTAGATCCAGGAATGAAATGATGGTTATATACAAAAAATGTTAAAATAATGCAACAGAAAGCCAAGGATTATTAGGAAAGTTACAAAGAGGAAGTTGTATTGTAAAAACCCTTTTATTATTTATTTATTTGTTTATTTTTAAAGATTTTATTTATCTATTTGACAGACAGAGATCACAAGTAGGCAGAGAGGCAGGCAAAGAGAGAGAGGAGGAAGCAGGTTCCCCACCAAGCAGAGAGCCTGATGTGGGGTTGATCCCAGGACCCGGGATCATGACCTGAGCCAAACGCAGAGGCTATAACCCACTGAGCCACCCTGTAGTAACCCTTTTAACAAGAAGAGAAGAGATGATGGCTGCAGCTGAAGTACGTGGTTAAAAAACAGCATTAAACAAAACTTTTTATGTTTTATGTTCCTTCATCATAATTTGTGCATTGGTTATATGGAAATGACAACTTTTTGAAAAAAAAATTCATCTAACATTTAATGATTTCTTCACTTTAATCTCCACTTACTGGTTTTAGTTAAATTTAGATAAAACGATATAATCCTTATTTTTTATTTGTTAATTTTTTAAAGATTTTATTTATTTATTTGAGAGAGAGAGAGCATAAGCAGGGGAGCAGCAGAGGGAGAGGGAGAAGCAGACTCCCCACTGAGCAGGGAGTCCAATGCAGGACTCCATCCCAGCACCCTGGGATCATGACCTGAGCTGAAGGCAGACACTTAACTGAGCTATCAAGGTGCCCAATATAATCCTTGTTATTAAAAATAACATGTGTAAAATTTTAAATGTGCTTTTCCCTAGCTATCTATCATTTAGGGACAATTTATGGATCTTTCAATCTGGATGTTTCTGAAGACAGATGCGTACAATCAGCAAATGCTGACCAGAATGATTTCTGGGTGGTGGGCTTTGGAGTGAGTTTCTTAGAAATGTATTCTTTTCTGCATTGCTTTATTGTTTTCATAATAAAAATGTATCCTTTAGAGTAAAAACAAGTCATTGTTTTAATCGGAAGGGCAGACGGAGACCACATGGCCCGTGAAGCCTATTTAGTATCTGTCCCTATAGAGAAACAGTCTGTCACCCCCTGCTCTACCTCTCTGCTTGCTAAGAGAGACACCAGCCCCTCGTACACCAACCAGGCAGACTGAAAGCACGAACCTGGCTATTCTCACTCAGCATGCCTGTTTTCTTCTGACTTGTGTAGGGGTCTGTTCCTGAGGATTCGGCGTTTTTATAACTAGAAAGCTTATGTGCACCACAGCTGACACACACACCATCCGCTTCCTCTCTAATGACACCAAGCAAATGCTCACAGATGGTTATGGTCCTGTCACAAAGAAGCCACACTTCTCTCGAGCCACCAGACAGGAAGGTTAAAAGGGCAAAAAAGAACCATCATGATTTGAAGCTGAAAAGAATCTGAGCTGGGCTCAGTGAGACAGAACATGAAGATTCTGAGTAATAAGAGAAAAAAAGTTCAAATGTCTGCTTTTGCAGGACGTTTGATTATAGCGAGGTATCCATCCCACTTCTTTTCAGAAACACAAGCCCAGACAAGGTGTATCTGGGTGGAGAGAATACTATTCTCTGGACATTTTTTTTTTCCATCTCTTTGAGAAATAACCATGAGTTATTCTCAAGTATGGGTAAGAAAGAAAATTAGATAGCAGCTTGCATAAACACCTAAGACTTCAAAAGAAAAGGACACACACTCGTTTTAGAAAGGCGGAAAATGAGAATTATGGAGTGGTTCTAAAAATAAGCCAGTAATAATTTGGGTCCAAAACAGATAGCAGAGAATGAGGAAGTTTTCTAAAGGCTGCCCTTCTCAGTCAAAGCTACTGTTACACAAGGAGTTGTTTTTTTTTTCCACCCGTGCCTCTCCCCACGACTTCTGTCATCATGTAAGGAAAATTCTACCCACTTAAGCTTTTCTTGTGCAGTTAAGTGGGAAATCTTGAGGTCTTTGATGTTCACTGGAAACTAAAGTGGTTTCCAAATACTCCCATTCCTGCAGTCCTCACGGGGAAGTGCCTCCATCCTCCCATGGAAGAAGCAAACATGCCCATCATGACAAGCTGCCCCTCCCCTCCCTGCTGTTGCCTAAAGTGTTCAATGCAGTTTATTGGAAAGGGTCTTTAAAAGCAATTTATGTTCCCGTTCCTTATTCTCTAAGGCGGGCAATCTCTCTCATTGCTGATGATTAGCTTCCTATCGTTTCTGTCATGTGCTCACTGAAGCCTAATAAAACTGGTCTTTAAAATAAGATTTTGGGCGACATATAGCAATGGCACAGAAATCCAAAATGTAGCAGGAGGTGGGGATAAAACACTCAATAACTCTGTGGGCAGCGGCACTGAGTGGAAAATCTGCAATCTAGTGATAAACAGGCTTTAAGTATCATTAGTCATATTTGTATATAAAAACCTTCCATAATACATCAAAGTCAATGACTCATGAGTGCGAGTGCCAACCTAACAATTTGGCAATTGTTCTTCAGGGCGTAAGTGTTTTTGTCCTAAGAGTGAAAATGGATGCATGGAAAATAATTCGACAGAGCATCTAAATTTAAATGGAATAGATTTTCATTTTAAGTTTTAACACTGGCCATTCTTCCTTTCTTCATTGCAAGGACAATCGTGAGACTGTGCAGACATTGACGGAACAGATAACAAGAGAAGCAATAATCCATCAAACAACGAGTTGAAAATTGGAGCTATTTTTCTTCCTTATTTAGAAAACAATTCTCCCTTTCCTTCCAGGAAATAGCCCAGCTAAAACTGCTTTTTAGAGGCAACACTATTTATTTTATATGAAATGGACCTTCAAGCAGAGTTTACTTGTCTTGTTATGGTATTCTCTGGTTCCTGTGAGAGGCTAATCAGGGAATATTTTCACCAAGAAACTGACACTAATTGGTGAAGAAGGTAGCAGATAAAATACGCTTTATTAGGAAACCACTGTCATGAGAAAACCAAAGATCATTACACATGGATCAGATTCCCTTTGATGACGTTACCACCCTAGTTAAGCTAGTATTATTTTCATAATGTAAATGTGGGCATGTGAGAAATGAAGGACACATTACTTCCCTTCAGTTTTCACTCCTGAGTCATAAAACTATGAAATCCTTTGAGGTAAAAAGACCCTCACTAGTTGAAGGGATGGCAAAAGATGGATGAACCATACCCCAGAGGCTAGATATGATTCTACAGGCACCTCGTTACCCCTACACGAACCTAACTACTCTTGAAATTTACCCAATAAACCATCTCCTAAAGAAAAAACCGGAAGTTCAATTGTGAGTCAACAAAGTTGCTACAGAAATGTTCAAAAGCCAAAAAGCATGGTGGGAAGATATTGGTCAATGAGTCAGACGTAACCAGCCTTCCATTCCACTTATTCCTATTACCAGGGGCTGATTTCTCTAGAGTTCAGCTTCCGTGTGATGTGAAAATAATAATGGTCTACGACCAGTGTTGTCGTGCAAAATGCAAAAACAACAACAAAACAACTTAGCAAGATCTGGAACATACCGAGCATCCTCACTATGGTGGGAACGATTATTATTGAGGTTGCGTGTCTGAATCTGGTGGGACCATAATCCAACAAAGTGTGTCACAGTCCCTGTCCACCAAAAGCTTATCAGCTAGAGACATAAATGTAGGGGAAAAAATGAAAATGCAAAGGCTTTATAGTTATGTGCGAAATGGGTACTGCAGTCAGTAAGGGGGTTACAGTGAAATAAGACCATGAATGGAGAACTGGGTGATCAGCAACATCTCCTGTTGAGGACGACCTTGAGTTTGGATTTGATGCTCTTGCTCATCTATTAGATACAGGTTTCAAGGGCCAACAAAACAGGGGAACAAAGGTGTTAAGTCAGGGGAGAGTTAGCCTTGTCATGGAACACCCAGGAAGGCTCAAAATTCTGCAGTTTCCTCCCCATTCAAAGTGTGTTTCCTGGGCCAGCAGCACTGGCAACACCTGGAAGCTTGTTACAGATATGGAATCTCAGGCCCATCTTAGTAGGTTGTCTTGGACCTCCTACACAGACCAGGATCTTGGCAAGATCCTTGGGTAATGCATGTACACACTTACATTTGAGAAAGGTGGACAACTTCTAGAACCCAGAATGCACCTACAGCCAGTCTCTCCAGGAGCTAGGCTCCAAAGAAAGTCCCAGCATACCTTGTCTTCCTGGATGGGCACCTGCTCCATGCATCACCAGGGGCACCTTACTGCCTTTGCCTTCATTTTTGTCTGGTCTTGGAACTGGCTTTGGCCAAAAGAATGCCGCCCAAACGCTGCTCTTTTCTAAAACCCATGGAATGCACAAAAACAAGGGCGAACGCTAATGTAAACTACGGACTTTGGGTGATAAGGACTTGTCCATGTAGGCTCACCTACCATAACAAATGTGCCGCTCTGGTGGGAATTGTTAATAGCGGGGGAGGTTGTAAGTGCCGAGATGGGGAGGCTTTGTGGGAACTCTATACTTTCCACTCAATTTTGCTGTGAACCTAAAACTGTTCTAAAAAAATAAAGTTAACTAATAATAATAAAATGATGCTCTGGGAGTTCCAAGCCCAGGCCAGGAGCTTCTCGTGTCTTGGAACCCAGCCACCATGCTATTAGAAGCCCAAGCTATATGAAAAGGCCTTTTGGAAGAGATTGAAGGTACACTGAGAGACGGCCCCATGGCTTCTGGTCAGCAGCACCAACTGGCCACCATTTGAGGAAGCCATCTTGGACAGCACAGCACAGTCAAGACCCAAGATGACTGCAGCCCCAGCCAGTATCACACGAAACACAAGAACCACTTTTTGGAGCCCAGTCAATGTACAGAATCATAGAATAACAAATGCCGTTGTGTTAAGCTACTAGGTTTTGGGTATGGTTTCCTATGCTACGAAGTCATGGAAACAGTCTTATTTGAGAGTTTATGGCAGCACATTTCTATCTGAAGATAAACTTCCACTAAAATTACTTAGTTTGTTGATTATTAGCAAGTGTAAGTTTATTCTAGATAAGGTTCTTGTCTAAAACAAGTCCTGATGTTATGACCCAAAGAAGTAAAGGGGATAACAGAGCAAGAGGGAACAAATGAAATCTTAGAGGACATTCCCTGTCATGAATGAGGCTCTTTTTCTTAAAAGGAACATGACATACCTACCTAAAATGTGGGCGAAATAATTTGAGAAAAAAGTTTAAGAACTGAAAAAAGTTTAAGAAGGGGTTTTCATTCTCCTGAATCAACCCAATAAGATAATTGTGCTCTCAGGCTTTCAATGATGTTCTGTTACTATTTTTTAAAAGATTTTATTTTTTAATTTGAGTGAGAGAGAGCTAGAGAGAGCACGAATGGTGGGTAGGGTAGGAGCAGAGGGAGAAGAAGAAGCAGGCTCTCCACTGAGCAGGGAGTGGGGCTTGATCCTGGGACGCCGAGAGCGTGACCTGAGCCAAAGGCAGATATGTAGCGGACTGAGCCACCCAGGGGCCCAGTAACATTCCTTTACTAATTTAAAGCATCTACTTACCTGAGAAATAAAAACAGGACATAAATTTTGCTTACATTTCTGGAAAACATGCAACATGTGAAATGTGAGTTTCTTAGCAGAAAAAAAGGCATAATTTGGAATTCATTTCTCAACCATGGAGATGCTGCCTAGTGTTTTCAGAAATGACGACAGTGATCATACTGAATTAACTCTACGTGAAGTAATTTACAAGTATAAAGCTTCCTAGAAAGGATATACATTAGTTGTATGGCACACTGATTAACAAGCAAAAATCATAAGAGTCTGTAAAACTTTTATCCCACTATTTTATTATCTATGCTTTAGTCACGTCAAAATAAATCATCACGCTGTCATCAGAGGAGAGGATGGCTCCAAGCCCAGAGAATGGAAGGGGCGCGCACAGTTCCGAGAGTGTGGCCAGGCCCTAAGCCTCATTCCGTCATACGTGGGAAGAGGGTAAGAACAGTCCATACCCACCACACTGGGATTAGGACTAAGTAAAGTAAACCCACATCCGGTACCCCACTTAGTGTCTAATGTGTCATGAGGGCTCGACGGAAGTGGAGAAATTTGGGGATGAACGAGAAATGCCACCTTCACCACCTAAAATCCTGCAGCATCCTTACGGGCATCAGAAATGAAGGTGATTATTCTGCGGTCCTCCACGCACGTCCTCCAGCTTTCCGGAAACGCCACTGGAGAAGGGGAAGTGGATGAGGTATTCATGCTGCCTTCCCCACACACGGGAAGGCGCTGGGATGGACCATGCGCACAAAACAGAATTTGGTCATATCCTGTCTCCTCAAACAGCATGCACTTCTCAGGCTGCTAGTTCACTCAGTCAAGCTGGGGACAAGGTTATCCGTACGGTCACGTCCCGCCGTTTTGCCGGGGGTGCGTCTGGGGAGCAGCAAGGACTCCAGCGGCCAGAGCAGAAAGAGAGGAAAGGAAGCAGGGAAGGAATAATGGAGGATGAAGGAAGATTCCACACGTCCGTGCGGAGAGCAGCGAGGACTCTGATTGTTACTTGGAGGGAGGACTTTGAGCGCAGGGACTGTGTGATCTTTGAGGAGGAAGGTCGCCGGCCGCTGTGTCACACACAGCACAGGACCCAAGGCAGAAGCCAGGGGGCCCGTTAAGAGGCTGCTGCAGTCACCCAGGTGAGGGAATGGGGGTGTGGGGGGCCGTGGGGATGGTGGCTGGATGCTGGGCATACCGTATTTTAAAGGTAGAGCCAACAGCACTCTGCCATGATGAGATGTAGAGTGTGTAGGAGGGACACAGAAGTCAAGAATGACAGCAGAACATGTGGTCTGAGCTAGCGGGACTGACAGGGACACGGACGGAGACGCTGCTTGTCAACACCCGCAAGGCAGGTGATTCTCCTCCCTGATTCTCTTCCCTCCCCAGAGCTGTACTCCGTAACGCTGCAGCAAACACGGAACCATTGCTCCTGGGCAGCAGACATGCATGATATTGAACCGAAGGCCAACAGCACTGGAACTCAGGCCTGAAGGACGCTTCTCTAACGTGTGGGTTTTCTCCCTAAGGAACATCACAGTGCTTCTGCGTTTGGAGCACAACGCTTGGGAGCTGTTTGAAATGCGAGCACAACCATGCACCAGGGACAACAAAAAGGACACTTGTGTATCGTAGGAGCGCTGAAACGAGAAGGCACAGTGCAGCCCTGTTCCAGCTCACGTGGGGACACAGGTCAGGCAACTGAAACCGATCACTGCTCTGCACACACCCACCAAGGACCGTGAAGGCCATGCAAGTACTGATTTGGGTATTAAAACCGAATTTTAGTAAGCAGACGAATCTGCAAATACAGAATCCAAGAATAATGAGGGTCGACTAGGTGTACCGAGTGCTCTGATGATGATTATTATGGACCCAGGAGGAAAGAAAGAATAATGGACATCAGGGAGAAGAATCGCAGAGGACGCACAGAGGAATGGTTTTCCTCGATTCGCCCTTTGCACCCACAGACGAAGACCCGCTTACCGACTCCTAAAAATGCCTGACCTGGAAGTCAGGTTCTCGCATGTCAGTAGAGCAGACGGATTGTGTGGGTGGAAAGACACAGCACCCACCCAAGGATAGAGTGAAGCTTTGTGCATAGCCGTGGGGCCCGCGGAAATGCTGGGGAAAGGAGGCAGCTGGCCAGGACTGAGACACCCTCTGCGGCCACAAATCACGGCCACCATGCTTACAGCCCCAGTGTCATCAGATTTTCCAGATTTTCAGAGGAAGCTGAAAATCATGTTTTTCATGAAAGGGGGGGGCAGTCAACTAATTCAATTTATAGAATACTGCCTGACCAATTAAAAAAACAAAACAATCTATGGTCCCCATTGGGCTTAGAATTCCTCCCCGGTAGTGGCAAAAGGCCTCATTTCCACTGATGTTTTTATTTTGATCTCTTTCTTTCTTTTTTTTTTTCTTAATTTATTTGACAGACAGAGATTACAGGTAGGCAGAGAGGCAGTCAGAGAGAGGAGGAAGCAGGCTCCCCGCTGAGCAGAGAGCCCTATGTGGGGCTCGATCCCAGGACCCTGGGATCATGACCTGAGCCGAAGGCAGAGGCTTAACCCACTGAGCCACCCAGGCGCCCCTTTTGATCTCTTTCTACATGTATGTTTTATGGAGGAAAAAGTTCCAGAGTTGGGCTTCAAAGAAACTAAACAAAAATGTATAAAAATTCACATCCTCAGAACAGAGTGATATATTTGTACTTTGCCTTGTATCTGTAGGGCATTTCCACAGCATTAACTCTGCTTTTTCCTTGTCTTTTCTTTTCTTTTTTTTGACATAAGCATGATCATGGACTTTAAGCACTATACAGGCTGATTGAAAAATGGGTAGATGCATTTAAAAAATAAATCTACCAGGATTTACACAAACAAGTACTATTTTATTTCACCAGTGATCCCTGGAGGGCCTTCACCGTTTTTCAATTTCTGCTCTTAATCCTCATTCTTGGAACTGGTTTGCCAGTGACGCCATGAGGCCCGCCATTTCTCCTTCACAGCGAAACTAATTAATGTGAGCGATGACACACCCCGGGACGTGGGCTCCAGAGGCTGGGAGAAGCCACGGAATAAGCAAAGATCTGTCTGAAGCATCAGATTTGCCCTAAGCTTTGGTATGGAAAGTTTGAATTTGTGTGCTAGGAGAGTCTGTCTGTTGTACATGAAAACCGATAGCTTTTGTTATTGGGGAGTTAGCACTGACTTTAGGTCAACGGGGGCAAAGTGTATCCCTAAGGTAGAAACAAATCATTTCTGGCTGGAATATGTGATTCTGAGGGAGTGTCAGTGGAATCCTACCTTGTTTTTGCATAAAACTGCTTTTCACCTTATGGCTCAGTATTTCTTCCTAAGAGCTAGCTGTGTTGGTGCTCTACCGCTACTGAACAACTTGCCATAGACCTAGCAACTGAGGTAACACCTATTTACTGGTTTCACAAGGCGTCAGGCAGCCATGCCTACAGAGAAGCTCCGTTTCCTCTTCGAAGCTTGCTGGCCCCCTCCACACTGCCTCTCACACATCCAGTATCTCTGAGGCCAGGAAAACCTCAGTCCCTTTCAAGGGTTCGCTCGATGAGGTCATGCCCACAGGAATAATCACCCTCTGATTTAACAGCACCTGACCAGTGGCCTAATCGCAGGACTAATCTCCCATCCCAGTCACACGTCCCACCCACCCTCTAGGTGGGAAGGTCAGAGAAGCTGTGGATATGCACCAAGGGGCAGGAATTTCGGGGCCACCTTGGAATTCCATCCACTAGAAGAGGAATCTGTCATTACACATCTGTACATAAATTAGCTGTTGCTATTAATTATTTTAGAGTCTTGTTACAATTATGATGACAAAGACAGCTGAATAAAAAGGGAAAAACTCCTTATGGAGAAATCTACATAAACAAACATCCAAACTCCTGGGTGTTACGTGTGCCCTTGCCCACACACTATCTGGAGGCATACAAATTTACGTTGTTATGGTCCACCAGGATTAAAATAGGAAGTTTAAATTGTAAATTTTAAATAACATATAACAAAATAATAAGGTAAATTTACAATAGTCTGTAATCTAGAGAGATTCTGAGAGTCATGGATCGATACCCAGGGAACCCATTCCTAAGTCTTCTGTCCAAAACAGAAGTGGGTAACAGATGGTAGGCAGAGAGGTCTACACAAATGACTGATTGTCCTTAAATGCTTCTGAAAATGTAGCTTTAGGGGTGCCTGGGGGGCTCAGTCAGTTAAGCTTCTGCCTTCGGCCAATGAGATTTTAAACTGATCATGTAGAACATTCCTTCCGTTGCTGGTGAGAGTACACAGAGCACAAGCACTTTGGAAAACTGTTCAGCAATGTGTCTCAAAGCTGAACATATACAAGTCTGGGATCGTGTGCCATAGAATTACAGGACACGAACACCAGAAGGCAAACAAAGGCAGCAATCTTTGTAATGGCCCCAAATCGGAAACAAATCATCGGTAGACGGGCAACCTAATCACTGCCCATCAACAGTAGAAAGAAGAGAAAGTAAATTGTTATATTCACCAATGTCATGCAATAGAGCAATGAAAATATATAAATTCCATCTACACAGAACAGCATGGCTGAATTCCACAAATAGAACTTCAAGCAAAAGAAGCCAGAGATAAAAGGGTTCGTATATAACATCCCATTTATATGAAATTCAAAAGGAGGGCAAGCTTTAGCATTTGAAGTTAGTAGAGTGCTCACCTTTGGGGAAGCGGTTAGTCACTGAAAAATGTAAAGGTGGGAGCGTGTCTGAAGTGCTGAAAATTTTTTATTTCCTACTTTTTATGTGAGTAGTGGTTACAGACAAGTGTTAATTCCAGAAAAATTCGCTGAGCTGTACAATCATGATATGTGCACTTTTCTGTGTGTTTTCATTCAATAGAAAGTTTACTTAAAAATCATTCACGCAGGACTAGACTATTGATAACGTCAGAAGAGTGAAGTGAGCCCATGCACTTGGTTGAAGTTTTAAAAATACACTGGAAAGCTGGAGTGCCTGGGTGGCTCAGTGGGTTAAGCCTCTGCCTTCGGGTCAGGTCATGGTCTCAGGGTCCTGGGATCGAGCTCCGATTGGGCTCTCTGCTCTCCCTCTCTCTCAGCCTGCCTCTCTACTTGTGATATCTCTGTCAAATAAATAAAATTTAAAAAAAAAAAACAACAACAACACTGGAAAGCTCCTCACAGGAGACAGAACCTGGAGTGGAGGTTAACCTCACACAGTGTCGGCTGTAAGAGTACGTCAGCATTGCTGGAGCGCGGCTTCGTGGCCTCGGAGCACTGCCCACACGGCCCAGAGTGCAGAGAACAGCGCAAGCACCCGCACGTCCTCACTGGCTGAAGGGGCAGGAAGTTAGCTGGAAATCAAACAGGAAACCTCGGGAGCACGAGAACTTTAGGATTCAAATCCAAACTCCGAACATAACCTGTCTAGCACCGGCAGCAGCTCCACTACGAAAGGACACGGAGATCTGGGTAAAAGGTCACAGCAACAAGGAGCAAAAATAAGCCAATTTAAAATATGCCATTTCCTTAAATGAGGGCACAAACGTGCGCAGCCTGGACAACAGAAAGCCTGAGGGGTCCACGTCCACAGCCCCAAACCAGAAAAGCAGCTGGAAATTAACAGGGTCTCTAGAAGCGAGGAAAGCGCGGACAGGAAGCCTTCTATCTTCCCAGAGACTCGGCAGACTGTCAGTTCTCACAGGGAAGAGCCAGAAGGCTGGGGGGTGGGGGGCTGGGGGATGCAAGTGGAAAGAAACGAAAATGGGGAGGTCTAAGCGAATGCACGTGATGGAAAGACAACGTGCAAACCAGAAGAAAATGTCTGTCAAGATTCAACACAGGCTGGGCCGTAAGACAAGTCTCATGGGATTTAGCAAGAATGAAGTAGCTCAGAGTATGTTCTCTGTCCACCGTGGGATGAACTCAGAGAGCGACACAAACACGGCTAACAGCTGGATGGCACACAACTCACTGGAAAACACAGCATACCAAAATTCACAGGAAGTTCATGGAGCGGTGCTTAAAGGCCCATCATGACCTCCCATGCTGACATGCAGAAACAAAAAAGGTCACTGATTGATGACCTAATCCAGGAGTTGGTAACTGTTATCCTAAGAAGGCCAGATCATAATTATTTTAGGCTCTGAGGGCCATATGGTCACAGCTGCAACTACTCAACTCTGGCATCGTAGCACAAAAGCAACTGCGGACAATACTAACGATGAACGACCATGACTGGATTCCAATAAAACTTTATTTACAGAAACAAACATTGGGCCATACTTGGCCTATGGGCTATAGTTTGCCTATCTCTGATCTCAAAGCTTTCACTACAGGAAAATGAGAAGCAAAAATAAACTCATATTAACAGAATGAAAGAACATAGGCAATGGCAGAAATCAGTAAAATACAAAACAGAAAATAAAACTAAAAGCTTACTCTTTGAAAAAAAAGTTGATAAATTTCTCACTAGAAATATCATGAAAGAAAGAGAGAAGAGAGATATATACAAATTGCCAATATCAAGAAGTAAAGGGGAAAAATCACCAGAGAGTCTGTAGAAGTTAAAAAGATAATTTAAAAAAATTATAAACAATTTATAGCCATAAACTCAACCATGTCAATAAGATGGACAAATTCTTTGCAAGGCATAAATTATCAAGATTCTTTAAGAAGAAATAGAAAACCAAGTATATCTATTTTAAAATATTGGATTCATATGGCACCTAGGCACGACAGCTGGTTAAGCATCAGACTCTTGGTTTCAGCTCATGTCATGATCTCAGGGTTGTGAGATCAAGCCTCACGTTGGGCTCTGAGCTCACTGTGAAGTCTGCTTAAGTTTCTTTTTTCCTCTGCCCACACCCCTGCTAGCTCAGTCTCCCTCAAACAAATAAATAAATTTTAAAAATTGCATTGATAGTAAAAAAAAAAAAAAAACCTGACCAAAGATTGCACACTCAAATGGCTTCGCTAGTGAATTCTTTAAGAGTTTTGAAAGAAATAATACCAATTATAAAAGATTAACATCCAAAAATCGTAATATCAACCTGTTTTTTACTTTATAATCATCTTAAAAGAGGCAAAAAAAGCATCTGACAGAATTCAAATTGATTTATGATTTTAAAAAAAGTCTCAGGAAACTAGAAATAATAAGGAGCTTCCTAAACTTTATAATGGACATCACTTAATGGTGAAAGATTTTCTCTCTCTCCCAAATTGGAAACAAAACAAGGAAGTCTTCTCTTACTACTTCTACTAAACATTGTGCTTTAAATTCCTAGCCAGTACACTTAGGCAAGTAAATAAAAATAAAAAGCACACAGATTTTTAAGGAAAGCATTAAAGGTTTCTCTCTCATCACAAATGACCTAATAATATATATGGAAAATCCCAAGTAGTCCTTTTAAAAGTTAACAGAAAGAAGACATGAATTTAACAAGGTTGTAGGAGACAATGTCTATACACAGATTGTATTTGAATGCAATAATATCTCTTTATTAGAGACGAAAAGTTGAAAATGGAAATGAGATGACGGGAGCTGCCCATGAGGATTTTATTTTTAGATGGGAGAAATAGCCGGAAGTTCTGTTACAAGTCATATCCAGTAGGGAGAGAGAAAGAAAGTGCTGGGGCACTGCAGTGCAGTCAGCGAGAGAGCATGGCATCTAGGGCAGTGCAGTCAGCGAGAGAGCATGGCATCTAGGGTAGGAAGGCGGGAATTGCGTAAAACGTGATTATCTTATGGATCATGTCAGCTGGAGTGTGAGGGAAGCTGTGGAGTAGAGTCAGGGGCAGTGCACTAGATCCTGGCATGTGTGTAGATGTAACTGGGGAAGGTGGGCTTCTTTTCCCATTGCTTCCATTCTGTCAGCAAAGTCAGAAGCAAGATATGGGCAGGAAAATGGGAGAAAGAATTGTGAGAATTCTGAAAGGCAAAGGCAGAAAGCAAGAAACAGCTAAGTGGGATTCGGAACCATAAAACGGTCTTAAGAATCCTAATATGAGTTACGCCTGGCTGGCTCAGTTGGTTAAGCGACTGCCTTCGGCTCATGTCACGATCCTGGATTCCCAGGATCGAGTCCCACAGCAGACTCCCGGCTCAGCCAGGAGTCTGCTTCTCCCTCTGACCCTCCCCCATCTCGTGCTCTCTTATTCTCTCTCTCTCTCAAAAAGAAAGAAATAAAATCCTTTTAAAAGAAATCTTTAAAAAAAAAATCCTAATATGAGGAGCACCTGGGTGGCTCAGTTGGTTAGGTAACTGCCTTCGACTCAGGTCAGGATCTCAGGGTCCTGGGGTTGAATCCTGTGTTGGGCTCCCCGCTCAGCAGTGAGTATGCATCTCTCCCTCTGTGGACTCTCTTGTGCACTCTCTCAAATAAATAAATAAATCTTTAAAAAATTATCATGGTAGGGTATCTTGACAGTGTTAGGGTGATTCCTTGAGGTCATGGATTCTGGAGACCAGACACTGCTTTTCCTCCGCCCACGTTCAGCTGCATGTGGACGGAAAGGGTGGAGAGCAGGCAGAACTTTTAACGTCCTCAGAACTGTCACTTGGCCGAGCAAGTAGAAGGAAATAGAGAATATACACAGCGGTAATGACAGACAGGGACTTTATGGTGCTTGTGGAGAGCAGAGAAGTCCTCAGAGAGTTGAAGGATAGTAAAGACAGTAGGACTAATGGGCTGGAATTCCCAGTGAAGTCAAAGTAATATTGGGTATATTATAGGAGGTATGGGCTGGCAGGATGGAAGGTGGTGATAAGACAGAGGGACATATGAAATAGTGATTTTTGAGGGCGTATAGCTATTGGTAATAAGAAATGAAGTGAGTGGAAAGGACAGAACAGAAGACACAGTCATTAAAGAGAAGGTTAAGGAAGAGAAATTCACGGGGGACCTTGATAGCTCAGTTGGATGAACATCTGACTCTTGATTTTGGCTTCAGTCTTGGTCTCAGGGTCATGAGTTCAAGCCCCATGCTGGGGCTCCACTCTGGGCTTGGTGCCCACTTAAACAAACAAACCAAAAAAGAGAGAGAAATTCTTAAAAAGTGATATATATGATACATATATACATATTATATATAATTATATATGATATTTATTTTGTTTTATATATAATTTATATACTATATATTTATTATATATCATATGTAATAAAACATGATATATATGATATGTGTCAAATATAATGTTACATGTAAGAGGTAAATTTTATGTATATAATAATATATGTTATTAAATGACCAAGAGTTAAGAAAGAAATTATGTTATTCTGTTATACTACTATGTTATTATCTATATTTATATATGCATATATACATATTATTAAATGACCAAGAATTAAAACAGAAGTTATATTAAAGAAATAATAAAACCCCAAGAGCTAGAGTCACACAAAAATGACCATGAATGACCCAGATATTGTGGAATTATAGCAAAGATGATGGGAAATCAGAGATATATTGTGATGACATGATCTTCAATTAAGAAACACTTAAGACAAGTGAAGAGGGAAAGATCTGGTAACTGAAATAGTAACAAAATTTGAAATCCAAATGAAGACCATTAAGATCCTAAGATTATGGGAACCAATCAAATGGAGATTTATATGGAAGAAATCAATACCCTTCAAGCTCCCTTCTACTTTCAACCATTTGCGGTAACAAATAAGGTAATTTGACATGCATTTTTCAACATTTGCTCTGAGTCATTTCAGGTTTAGTTTTTAAAGAAACAATCCTGTCGGTTAAAAAAAAAAAAAGTCCATCAATCTCTACTGAAAAAGATTTTAAGGAGTATGTCTGTAAGAGGTGCTCGCCTGTTGGCCCTTTCAGTGGATAGGGTAAGTGACTTGTTTCTCAGCAAATACACTCCCCCAAAACTTCTCCAAAGTGACCTAAAAATGTCACACAGCATCCTCCAAGCAGTTTAAGAAAATCTGTACTTCTTTCCTCAAAGATTACCCCAACAGTGCGAAAGCATTAAATCAATGTTATCATTTGCATATCAAATTCAATCTTTCTTTTCAGAAATACCGTGACACCAAACATGATCTTTCTTTCTGGAAATACTGTCACACGAAGACCAAGAAAAGGAACTGCCTTCATGCTATACCTGATAGCGAGTGTTAACCTGTCGTCATTTCAGCCAGTTTTTCATGAGCCATAAACTCAGTGTAATAATATTTTAGCCAATAACAAAGAGATAGGCAAGAAATTTCCTGGTGAAAAGTAATATGAAGTATCATTTTTCCAGTGGAAATACGATGACATAGAGGAGAAAATGTGCATGAATTTTTTAAATTAAAAGAAGCTGTGGAGAATCTCGACATTTTGCACATGTGATTGGTTGTCTTAGCTCATTTTCGTCAGCAGTCGTGCAAGACATGTCCCTACCCCAAGCTTGTAGGTTGACTTTCTTTCGTCGTTGAGTTCATTGTTGGAAAGATGGAGGACCAAGGCTCTGCGTTAACTCCTTTCGTCACTGACCTGAAAATTGCTTCAACCTCCTCTTCTTTTCCTTCCTTTTTCCTCCCCAGTCTTCCCTGCTCTGCTTCTGAAGGGAAGTGACCTTACAGGTGAGGCTTCAGAGACTCCAGGAAAAAGCCAGGTAAAGGCAGAGGCAAAGGTGGGAGTAGAGCAACGGGTTCAGATGACAGGAAAAGGACATGGATCCTGGACACAGGGGCTCCAGAAAATTCCAACTGACCATCTGCTGACCAGTGCTCAGTATAAGTGTAATTGGTTGAGAGCTACAATTATATATTCCTGAAGCGTATGTGACATGGGTCAAATCTCTACAAGCAAGTATGCATTTCAGAACCACTCACTGACTTTAAACAGCAAAAATGTAAAAACTATACAACCACTAATAATAATCACATGTTGATACTGCTTACAGCTCTGTAAGTATTATCACAGATGGTGGCAATGTACAATTACCCACAGACTACTTACAAATTTGTAGGTTTTCTAGACCTTTGGCATTTCTTCATCTCTCTGCAATTACCTCGTTTTGGGACATTTTACGGTATCTCACTGCCTTTTTTTTTTTTTTTTTTTTAGCACTGTGGAGAAAGAGAAGATCCCAGTCAGTCAAGCTCACTGTGTACTAGCAAGCCCCACAATGGTGACACTCGAAGGAGGCTTCACTAGTAACTCCAGTGATACTTCTGGATTTCTGAGCTGCTTTCCACTCATGCATCCCTCCTATCATTTAAACATAAGGGGAGAAATTATTTCTAATGTGTTTCTCTGATAGACCAGAATCATGCCAAATATGACTCAAAACTGTCACAGAGCTCCTGCGTCTTCCTACATCTATAGTTCCTAGAAAGCCACATTGCTGAATGTTTCTACCACTTCTACCTGCAAATGCTACCTTCATTCTCTCCTGTTTTCCCCATTTTCACTTGAAATATCTTTTTGCTAGCCAAACTCCTCCTACAGAAAGGTCTTGGAATTCTTATACCCATGCTGGAGGCCGTATCCATCACAGAGAGTAATAGTAAGATGTGAAATAGTAAGATGTCAACTTGGGACCAGAAGTGGAAGGTCAATGAGAAGAGTGAATTTTTATTCTGTTCACTACAGCTACCAGAGAAAGTCTGTCCATAACTCCTATTAGGGAAAGATTTTTCCCCCCCTTTCACTTTTTCTTCTTGTGTGAGTGAGTATCAAGTAATAGTTAGTGGAGTCTAACAGTGTGGCAGAACTTAAGAACGAGACCACTTAAAATTTCAGTTCAGATGGCTCCTTCAAACGTGCATTTACCTCTCATTGCTCTGATCTCTACATCTCACCATTTATGATTTGAATATACTGTTCAGATTGTTCATAAAGACACATCATACACCATAGAGTAGCAGGGGATGTAGCGATAAACAAGAAAAGAAGAAAAACAAGTAGCGATAAACAAGATAAAATAAGAAAATATGCAGGCATCCCATCTGCGCAGGAAGCAGCTGCTCAGATAGAGGAGGGAAGGATGGTGGGACAGAGTAAGGATGACCACAGGTCTGCCATGGTAGCCCTTGGTCAGCTGAAGACAGATATGAAATTACCTGTGACACAGGAGTTTGCAGGCAAGAATGAGAGCAACTTTCTGCTTTCTCTGTACATGGAGCCATGCTTCAGGGAAAAGTGTTGGAAGGGAATGTTCTGAGGAAGCAAATCAAAAGCCCCAGTGTCCCCCTCACCCCGGTGTCCCTTCCTCTATCCACATAATTCTCCAAAGAGGTAACATAAAATGATGCATGATAATACAAAGTCATCCACCTGGAACCACACAAATCTACGGCAACAAAATAAGAACAAAAGATTTTAAAAAAAAAGCCAAACCCACAACCCTTTCCCCAAAAAGCAGAGGAAAATGGACACTTCAATCAAATCAACATCTTAAATAGTCCATTAAATTAATTCAACTAAATATGGATTCTCTGAAAGTCATCTCTGTATAGTACAAAGAAAGCCAACTAACCATGAGAGGAGAGCAAGAGAAGGAACAAAGAACTACAAAAAGAACCATCAAACAAATGACAAAATAGCAGGAAGTACATACCTATCAAAAATTACTTTGAATGTAAGTGGACTAAACACTCCAATCAAAAGACAAAGAGTGACAAAATGCATTAAAAAGCAAAACCCATCTTTTTGCTGCCTACAAGAGACTCATTTCAGACCTAAAGACAACTGCAGATTGGAAGTGAGGGGTTGGAAAAACACTTATCATGCAAATGAATGTGAAAAGAAAGTTAGGATAGCAATACTTAACATCAGACAAAAAGACTTTAAAACAAAGCCTGTAATAGGGGGTGCCTGGGTGACTCAGTCAGTTAAGCATCTGCCTTCAGCTCAGGTCATGATCCCGAGATTCTGGGATCCAGCCCCACATCGCATCGAGCTCCTGGCTGTGCAGGAAGCCTGCTTCTCCCTCTCCCTCTGCCCTTCTCCCTGCTCCCTTTCTCTGTCAAATAAATAAATAAAATCTTAAAATTTAACAATTCTTCTATAACAATAGAAGGATATAACAAATGTAAATGTTTATGCCCAAATACACCCAAATACATAGAGCAGTTAATAACAACAAAAAGGAAGTAATTGATGGTAATACAATAACAGTAGGGGACTTTAATACCCTACTCACAACATTGGGTTGATCATCCAAACAAAAAAACAAGGGAACAGTGGCTTTGAATGACACATTGGATCAGATGGATCTAACAGGTATATTCAGAACATTCCATCCTAAAACAGCAGAATACACATTCTTTTCAAGTGTACATGGGACATTCTGAAGGAAAGATCACATACTAGGCTACAAAACAAACCTCAACAACTTCAAAAAGTTTGAAGTCATGTTAGGCATCATTTCTGACCACAATGCTATGAAACTACTAATCAACCACACGAAAAAAATCTGAAAAGAGCACAGATACATGGAGGTTAAATAACATGCTATTAAACAATAAAGGGGTCATCCAAGAAATCAAAGAAGAAATAAAAATAAACACTGACAAATGAAAATGGAAACACAAGGTCCAAAAATCTTTGGGATGCAGTAAAAGCTGTTCTAAGAAAAAACTTAAGAGCAATACAGGCCCACCTCAAGAAGCAAGAAAAGTCTCAAACAAACTAAACAAGCTAGAAAAGTAGAACAAACAAAACCCAAAACCGAGAGAAGAAAGGAAATAATAAAGATCAGAGCACAAAAATAGAAACTAAAAACCCAATAGAACACATCAATAAAACCAGGAGCTACAGCCTTGAAAAGATCAACAGAAGTGATAAGCCATTCGGCAGATTCATCAAATTAAAAAGAAGAGAGGACTCAAAAAAGCAAAATCAGAAATGAAAGAGGAGGAAAAAACAATACCGTGGAAATACAAAGGATTATAAAATAGTATTATGAAAAATTATGTCAACAAATTAAACAACCTAGAAGATACAGATAAAGTCCTAGAAACACATAACCTCCCAAATCTGAATCAGGAAGAAATAAGAATTTTGAACAGACTGATTAGCAGTAATGAAACTGAATCAGTCATCATAAAACTCCCAACAAACCAAAGTTCAGGACCAGACGGTTTCACAGAATTCTACCAAATTTTTAAGGAAGAGTTAATGCATAGTCTTCTCAAATTATTCCAAACAGTAAGCAGATGAAAGTGGGGTGGTTGGGGCCGGGTGGGGGGGAGGTGGGGAGACATGTACTTTTCTCACTGTACTCTATGTGAGAAATCTCCTCACGGTGATGAGGGAGCAGAAAGCAAGCTGAGAACAAAAAATGAATGGGTCAAGGAGGAAATTAAAGAAGAATTAAAAAAAAAATTCATGGAAACAAATGAGAATGAAAACACAACTGTTCAAAATCTTTGGGACACAGCAAAGGGGTCCCCGAGAGGAAAGTATATAGCAATACAAGCCTTTCTCAAGAAAGAAGAAAGGTCTCAAGTACACAACCTAATCCTACACCTAAAGGGGCTGAAAAAAGAACAGCAAAGAAAGCCTAAACCCAGCAGGAGAAGAGAAATAATAAAGATCAGAGCAGAAATCAATGAAATAGAATCCAAAAGAACAGTAGAACAAATCAACGAAACTAGGAGCTGGTTCTTTGGAAGAATTAGTAAGACTGATAAATCCCTGGCCAGACTTATCAAAAAGAAAAGAGAAAGGACCCAAATTAATGGAATCATGAATAAAAGAGGAGAGATCACACACAACACCAAAGAAATACAGACAATTATAAGAACATATTATGAGCAACTATACACCAGCACATTTGACAACCTGGAAGAAATGGATGCATTCCTAGAGACATAAAACTACCAAAACTGAACCAGGAAGAAATAGAAAACCTGAACAGACCCACAGCCAGTAAGGAGACTGAAAGAGTCATCAAAAATCTCCCAACAAACAAGAGCCCCAGGCCAGACAACTTCCCAGGGAATTCTACCAAACATTTAAAGAAGAATTAATACCTATTCTCCTGAAACTGTTCCAAAAAATAGAAATGGAAGGAAAACTTCCAAACTCATTTTATGAGGCCAGCATTACCTTGATCCCAAAGCCAGACAAAGCCAGACATCAAAAAGGAGAATTACAGACCAATATCCCCAATGAACATGGATGTGAAAATTCCCACCAAAATACTAGCCAAAAGGATTCAACAGTACATTAAAAGGATTATTCACCACGACCAAGTGGGATTTATTCCAGGGCTGCAAGTTTGGTTCACCATCCGCAAATCAATCAGTGTGATACAATACATTAATAAAAGAAAGAACAAGAACGATATGATACTCTCAATAGATGCTGAAAAAGCATTTGACAAAGTACAGCACCCTTTCTTGATCAAAACTCTTCAGACTGTAGGTAAAGAAGGTACATATGTTACTATCATCAAAGCCATCTATGAAAAACCCACAGCGAATATCATTCTCAATGGGGAAAAACTGAGAGCTTCTCCCCTAAGGTCAGGAACATGGCAGGGATGTCCATTATCACCACTGCTATTCAACATAGTACTAGAAGTCCTAGCCTCAGCAATCAGACAACAACAACAAAAAAAAATTCAAATTGGCAAAGAACGTCCAATTCTCACTCTTCGCAGATGATATGATACTTTATGTGGAAAACCCAAAGACTCCACTCCAAAACTGCTAGAACTCATACAGGAATTCAGTAAAGAGTCAGGATATAAAATCGATGCACAGAAATCAGTTGCATTTCTATACAGCAACAGCAAGACAGATGAAAGAGAAATTAAGGAGTCAATTCCATTTATAATTATACCCCAAACCATAAGATACCTAGGAATAAACCTAACCAAAGAGGCAAAGAATCTGTACTCAGAATAACTATAAAGTATTCATGAAAGAAGTTGAGGAAGACACAAAGAAATGGAAAACATTCCATGCTCATGGATTGGGAGAACAAATATTGTGAAAATGTCTATGCTACCTAAAGCAATCTACACATTTAATACAACCCTTATCAAAATACCATCAACTTTTTTCACAGAAATGGAACAAATATTCCTAAAATTTATATGGAACCAGAAAAGACCCCAAATGGCCAGAGGAATGTTGAAAAAGAAAACCAAAGTTGGCAGCATCACCATTCCAGACTTCAAGCTCTATTACAAAGCTGTCATCATCAAGACAGCGTGGTACTGGCACAAAAACACACACATAGATCAATGGAACAGAATAGAGAGCCCAGAAATAGACCCTCTACTCTATGGTCAAGTAATCTTTGACAAAGCAGGAAAGAATTTCCAGTGGAAAAAAGACAGTCTCTTCAACAAATGGTGTTGGGAAAACTGAACAGCCACATGCAGAAGAATGAAACTGGACCAATTCCTTACACCACACACAAAAATAGACTCAAAATGGATGAAAGACCTCAATGTGAGATAGGAATCCATCAAAATCCTTAAGGAGAACACAGACAGCAACGTCTTCGACCTCAGCCGCAGCAACATCTTCCTAGAAACATCACCAAAGGCAAGGGAAGCAAGGGCAAAAATGAACTACTGGGACTTCATCAAGATCAAAAGCTATTGCACAGCAAAGGTAACAGTCAACAAAACCAAAAGACAACTGACAGAATGGGAGAAGATATTCACAAATGACATATCAGATGAATGGCTAGTACCCAAAATCTATAATGAACTTAGCAAACTCAACACCCCAAGAACAAATAATCCAATCAAGAAATGGGCAGAGGACATGAACAGACATTTCTGCAAAGAAGACATCCAGATGGCTCCAGAAGTGCTCCACATGACTCGGCATCAGGGAAATACAAATCAAAACCACAATGAGATATCACCTCACACCAGTCAGAATGGCTAAAATTAACAAGTCAGGAAATGACAGATGCTGGGGAGGATGCGGAGAAAGGGGAACCCTCCTACACTGTTGGTGGGAATGCAAGTTGGGGCAACCACTCTGGAAAACAGTACGGAGGTTCCTCAAAAAGTTGAAAATAGAACTACCCTGTGACCCAGCAATTGCACTACTGGGTATTTACCCTAAAGATACAAATGTAGTCATCCGAAGGGGCATGTGCACCCGAATGTTTAGAGCAGCAATGTCTACAATAGCCAAACTACGGAAGGAGCCTAGATGTCCATCAACAGATGAGTGGATAAAGAAGATGAGGTATATATATACAATGGAATACTACGCAGCCATCACAAGAAATGAAATCTTGCCATTTGCAACAACATGGATGGAACTAGAGGGTATTATGCTGAGCAAAATAAGTCAATCAGAGGAAGACTATTATCACATGATCTCCCTGATATCTGTACTCAGGAATTTGAGAGGCAGGGCAGGGGATCATGGTGGGCAGGGAGGGAAAAATGAAACAAGATGGGACCAGGGAGGGAGACAAACCATAAAAGACCATTAATCTCACTTAACAAACCATGAGTTGTGGGAGGTGGGGGGAGGAATAGGGTGGCTGGGTTATGGACACTGGGAGGGTATGTGCTATAGTGAGCATTGAGAAATGTGTAACACTGATGATTCACAGACCTGTACCCCTGAAGCAAATAATACATTATATGTTAATAATAAAACAACAAACAAATACACACACACACACCCACACACACACAAAAACGTCCCTTTTTCCTTAACTCCAACTTCCAAGTATTGAATCAGTCACCCCTCACAGTCTTGGAACAGCAGCCCCTTCTGCCCACAGGTCCTGTCCCTATGCTTTAATCAAACCACCATTTTATACAAGTCTCAAGAATTTTTTCGGCCGCAAACTCCTCCAAACCTCACCAAAAACATTTCCCAAAACAACATCCACACTACCTAAGATATTGCATAATTCAAACCAGAAAAGAAGAGATCCTTAATATGGAAGACCACCGTGCACCACCCAGACCTGATTCAACAATGGAAGTTTCATATGGGAGGGGAATCCAAGCATGTAGCAATGGACACCTGCAGGGCCTGAATGCTATTTTTTCCACCACACACACACACACACACACACACACAAAGACTTCCTGGGGAGAAGTCATGGAATGCAATGAGAAGTAGTTAGCAGCGGCATGGGCAGGTAATAACCTAGAGAAATAGAAGAAATGTGATTATAGGGAACAGCATTACAGTGTGACTCACTCAACAAACCTCTTTGGTTTGAGGTTATTTGTCACTCAAGGCCCGCTAACCGGGTGTCTTATTGTTCCTCCAACAGGGCATGCATATGGCTGCCTGAGGGCCTTGCCAGACTCCCCCTTCCTCCCGGCCTCCCGCAGCGTTCTGGGGCAGGCTCCTTCAAATCTTCGGTGAAATGTCAAGGAGGCCAATCAAGGTGGACTGTGATTTTTTCTAAAGAATCCGGAGAAAGGAATTTTCATCAACTGCCATGTTGTTCATAAAGAACTCAGCATGCATTTGGAGAAGTATTAAAATAGCTATATGTTTATGAAGGAGAACCAGAAAGGGGAAAACCGGCGGGAGGGGGGCCAAGAGAGCCTTTCGGAGGAGAACTCGCAGCAGGGTGCTGCTGAGCGTGCAGCTGGGCCCGTGTGCTCGAGGGCTGCAGGGGAGCACCCGGGAGCACCCATCCTTCTTATGCACAATCAGGCCCCTTAAACGCAAATGCTCGTGGCCAGCGCCCTGGGTCTAGAACCACCAGGGGATAGCTGTGATGATCACTGCGGTGGGTATCTCACTGAGTGTCAGGGAGATGATATGCACCACACACACAACCAGTATTACCAGATTTTCCAGTTCTCCAAGAAAAGCTGAAAGTCCGGATTTTAAAATGTAAAAAATTATTATTTGAAAGGTTGGCAAGCTGTTCAAAATTTTTAAATGCTACAACCCAAACAAAATATTTGGGTTTGGAGTTGCTTTCTTATATTCAAGTGAAGAAACAATTCACGATTTAGCGATACCATGCACATCATGATCTGCTAGAATTTAAGACTTAATGAATTCTGCTCCAAAACGTATTATTTTGCTCCAAAACGTATTATATTTGCTCCAAAACGTATTCTGAAACACATTCTTGTCTGAAAACCTGTGCTCTTGTCAGCAGGGAGTTTTTTTTGTTTTTGTTTTTGTTTTTGTTTTAGATGCTCTTCTGAACTAGGTTGATGGTTCTGTCGCTAAGAGAGGTTTATTTAATTTGTCAGGGTCAGTCACGGTAGCTGTATTTGGTTTGTTTTTCAGGTTTTATCCTAATTCTAAATGCCTCCTACATCTGGGTAATTCATCTTTTTTGGTGACGATGAAAAAGAAGAGAAAAAAGTCCTATGATTATCCCAGGACTCAATCCAACCATATGTCATTGCTAAAGAAAAGAAAATCAAGCAAATTTCCCCAAACCTATAATGTAAAGACGACAGATACGATAGTGGGCGCAGTGGAGCAGAATCAACCAGAAAGCTCTACAATTAAAATTACATGAGTGATGATCCGGTTGAGAAGTATAAAGGTTTTTACAGTATGCTTAAAATGGAGGAAGCCTAATATAAAAATCCAAATTAGGATGAGGAAGTGCATGAAATGATAAAGGTATTTTCTTGCTTCTGTAGCAGGAACACAAAATGAGTCCTGAACTCTTGACATTGGTGAAAGTATGCAGGGGTAGAGAGTGGTTTAACGAGAAAGGCGGAGACTGGAAGCACAGAAAACTATTGTCTCTTGGTCCAACGCAGGTAAGTCACAGCATTACGGAAATTTAAATACATGGGAATTTGAGTATGACAGTAGTATTAATATTAATGCCTGGTTAATATTAATAATTAACTTACTAATTATGGTAATTACTATCAATGATAGCATTATGCAGAAATTAATACTAATTAAGATTAAGAATTTTAATAGTATTATACAAGAATAAACAAAAAACCTTTTGGTCTTGCCTGGCATTTCATCCAGGGGAAAGGCAAGAATAAACCTAGTAAAATGAGGGAATAAAGCTAAAGGTAATTTGTGAGTTTATCCTATGGAACTCTACTTATTACATATGATGATGAAACTTTTTAAGTTGGGACACAACATAGCAAGATAAAAATCGTCCTAATTTTGAAAGGCCTGCATTAATGTTGGTAAAAATTTCTAATCAAGTTGGTACAAGTGTAAAAGAAAAAACTAATCCTATCTCTTAATGCAAACAAAAACCACAAGCGAACTATTAGCAGAAATCCGATGCAATTTTATTAACTAAAGCATCATCCCCAAGGAAAGGAAGTAGCCTAAGGAAAGCTATTGATTGAATCATTAACCATTTTAATAGCAGGCCATTCTTCCATGTGGACTGAAAGAAAAATAGATGGGGGGGTCTGGGTAGCTCAGTGGGTTAAGCATCTGCCTTCAGCTCAGGTGATGGTCCCAGCGTCCTGGGATCAAATCCTGACTTGGGCTCTCAGTGGGGAATCTGCTTCTCCCCCTCCCTCTGTCCTTCTCCCCTGCTCATGTGCACACTTTTTCTCTCAAATAAATAAAATCTTAAAAAAAAAAAAAGCAGTGGATGAAAGTCATCTCCCATTCCTCATGAAAACTCCTTCTTTAAGGCAGGATATATGTACCCATCCCCAATACGTCGAACAAGCAAAACGATAAACCACACACATGCGCACACACAAGCCAGTGCCCTGCTTAAAAGAAACATGGAGAAAATATACATAATACTAACAGAAAGGGGATTAATTTCCTTAGTATATAAAGATTTCAAATCAATCTTAAAGATTCAACAACTCAATTAAAAGCAATGAGCAAAAGATGTGTATAGGCAGATCACATAAAACAGCAATGGATTATAATCATGAAATGATAGCATAATTCTGGTTAAAGAAATGTCCCTTAAAAACAGAATTTCATTTTCAAAGTCCAGATTGTATTAATTGATGTGGGAAACAAACAAACGCAGAAGAAAGATCATTAACTCTCCTTACTACCTACACCCCACTGGGAAGTCCTTGAAACAGGCAGAGTGCCATTCCTCTAGGGACTCAACTGCCTCAGTGTTAATATTTGCTAAGGGAAAAACAAAACAAAACTTTGCTAAGGGCCAAAGGCAATCCTAGCCTAAGCCTCCCCTCCCCCAGGATCCTCTAAGTCTACTTGAATGTATAAAAATTCCCTCGGGAACTTCCTTCATCTCTAACCACCCCCCCCCCAAGCATAGGGCCCACTGATACACATCTGAGGGGTCTCACAACTAAGGTTTTATTAGACCTTTTCCCAACAACAGCTACCCCTCTCGAGGTCCTGGAAACTTTGCTTCCAAAAGTCTCAGAGACTCACGCCATCCCTGACCCCCTCCCACCTTGAAAGGATATAACAGGTCTCCCCTCCTGACATCAGTGCAGCTCTGTCTGCCCATGGGTCCTGTCCTGTACTTTAACAAAATCACGTTTTTGCACAAAAGACATCTCGGGAATTCTTTCTCGGCCGTTCACTTCCAGCCCTAACATAATCTTTCCTGTATCATTAATAGGTACCGTTGCATATCCAGTTGGCTGGCTCGTGAATTAACAGGTTTTCTCATATACCATTGGACAAAGTGATGGAGAAAAGCCTGGAAAAATGTCAATCGTGCTCCTGATTTCATCCTGCAGGCAAACTCCTGAGCTCGCACACTTGCGCTCACGGCAGCATTACTGGTACAATTAAGAAACTGGGAACATTAGAACAGATCCAGCAGTGATGGCAGAGTCGGGTGTACACAGGAGGCAGGAAAGTTACTCTTCGCTTCCAGACGCTGCAGACGTCCTGTTCACGCCAGCGCTTGCGGACAGCACTCCGTCTGGCTCAAGTCGTACGGCTCACAGCTCCCTTCCCCACGTTTCTTCCCTTAGAAAGCACCCCTACACCCCGTCTTCCAGTCCCAGCCCTAATCTCCAGGGGTGCTCCAGCTACGTTGGGCACCAGAGAAGGCAAGAGCCATCTGATTGAGTGGGAACGCAATACGGAAACGGGGAGCGACCTGCGCATCTCCCGGCTCTCCTCTCCTTTGCGCTGCAGCACGGGCACACACAGCCCATGCATGGGATCGTGTCTCCAAACGCTGACGGCAAACAGTGGAAGCTGCTTTCTAGACCCATCCCGTGACCTTCGGGGACAGTGCTGAGACGCGGTGCTGCAGCTTCCCAGCGGGGCTGACCTCTCTGCCGCCCTCTGCCCCAGGACCTAGCCTCTGACCACCTCGGCTAGGTTCTGAACTAGAGAGGGGCTACTCTCCAGTGAGAATCTTTAAAGGTCCCCGGGAGATTCCCCACCAAGGATTTACCACGCCCTCTCACACCCTCTCTTGCATATTGCTGGAGCCATCCTGGAACCGCGCCCTCTGTCCATCATTCAGCCTGTCCAACGCACTTTGCATTGCTTTTCCAGGCAAGGGAACAAACCTCTTTCCTCTCGCATATGCCACAGGCATCCCTGTCTGGTGTCTGACAGGGCTTCGTTGAAAGTAGCAGTTTACGTTCTCTCTGCTTGTCGGTGCGTCTTTGTGGGGCTTCTGTGTGTGCATGTACTCGCGGGTAGTGCGTGTAAGTGTGTATGCATGTAGGTGGTTGGCAGCCGGGGAAGCACATCTCACCACGCTCTGTCGCGGGTTATTACTAAAGCGACACGCGTCACAGCCAGAATATTCACAAATGTGGCTTCTTCACGCAAGAGCGCGTAGGATATGCCCCATTTGCAGAAGCAACGTACACATACATATACACATGTTTCTGCTTGTACATAGATTTTTAATTTTAAAAAAACATTTAGAAGTCTGCTAACAAGTTCTGGGAAGGGCGGCTCTAGATTACTTTTGAATGTCTTACTTTCCTTTTTTCTTTTTTTTTTTTTTTTTGAAGATTTTTATTCATTTATTTGACAGAAAGAATGAGAGACAGCGAGAGAGGGAACACAAGCAGGGAAGTGTGAGGGGGAGAAGCAGGCTTCCCTCTGAGCAGGGAGCCCGATGTAGGGCTCGATCCCAGGACCCTGAGATCATGACCCTGAGCCACAGGCAGACGCTTAACGATTGAGCTACCCAGGCGCCCCTTATTTTCCTTTTTAATGTTTTTTACATATGTACTCTTTTTTTTTTTAAATAAAATATAGTCGATAAAAATACACCTAAAAAAAACACAAAAGAAGAATTTGTAAATGGCAGGAGGGAAAGAAACTAGGAGATATCCTTAGTCTTTTTTTCTGGTATCGATTGTCCCAGCTGTGCTGGCCCCTTATGCTTCAATCGTCTAAAGTCAGAAAGCGTGAATGCTTCCAAGACGGTTACTTATGCTGCTAGCACTCTCCTCAAGGGTGAGTGGGAAGGCATTTTCTAGGTAAGCAAACTGCTGGGTAATTAGTGTGCTGAGCAACACACTTACAGAAATGTTCCAGAGAATGGATGTACTCGGAAATAGAATGAACCGTTGCTATAGGAGATTGTCCAGGCAAGGCACATGTCTATGAAAACAAGCTACTTCCGTCTTAAAACTATCCTTTGGGGCAGATTTTCAATGCTTTCACAAGTCATTCTAAAGAACTCAGGGTCTTTTTGATTTGCCTCCCCCCAGGACTCATCAGTGCCGCCTGAGGGGTCCCTGAACAATGCCCACCTATGAGAAACATCATCTGTCAGTCGGTGGACCCCCACTTATCCCACTTTCCATTGCCAGAGACTGCAAACTCAGACACACACATCTCCCCCTGCCCCAGGGACTATCCTGCTCAAGCTAACTGAAGCCTTTTTCTGTCTTTCAATGCCCCCTATGAAGCGGCCACTTAACACTTTATAAGGGGGAGACTCCAGTCAAACGTGGCACCTGCAGATCCTAAAACACGCTCTCACCCAGAAGGGCATGCACTGTTTACAAGCAGTTCACCTTAACGCCACCCAACCAATACTCTTGGTCAAAACACAGTTCCAAATAGGAAACTCAGGCAAGTCTTTATTTAAACAGATCATAAACTCTGGGGGAATGTGCGTGTTTTCCTTCTCTAGTTGTTGCTCAAGGAAAGGGAAGAGACCGAGTACCTCTCCCACCACTTACCATGGAAATGGCTGAAGAGTCTCTGACCACAGCAAACCATTATGGCTCTCATCATGGCGTCAGTCAGTCTGTCCAACTGGGACCAGGCACATCTGGGTTCCTTGCAGGCAATGTTTTAAACAGCATCCCTCCCAAACACAACACCATAAGCATCACCAGGGAGAAACTTGCCCCCAATCTGGAGCCCCATTCAACAGCTCATGGCAGGACTGGTGGGAAATCAACCGTTTTTAGGTTCTCTGTGTTTAGGTTCTTAGTGGCTTCGGCATGAACTACAATGACAATTTAGCTTCCTGAAATCCTATCTCTTACTATCTGACTTAAAGATAATGAGACACATAACTACTTCAACTTTTCTTGCAAGGTGCCCTTAACACAGCTAAGCTAAAACATTTAGCATTCAGCACATCTGTCCTGGTCCCAATTATCCCCCATTATGTAACCCGTGTCTCTCTTTCTAAACATTTCCCTTTCTAAACGTGTGAGAATGTCTTCTTCACGTAATCAGAGTAACTCGCCCTTGCAGGCTGAGTTCTCCCAGCTGAGCAATGGATAATGTCCAAGCAATTATACTATGAGTCTGTTTTCACCAGAAATGGAATGAAAGAAGAGAATTTGTCAGGATTTTCTACTGTGTTTTTTCCCTGCTCACATTTAGATTAAACCCTGTGTTGAATGTGTATAGCCAGACTCTTAAATGATTTTAATCTTTTTGACATAAGTTTAAGACAGAGTATGTCTCCACTGAAAACTCAAAACAGTATCAAATGTAAGTAGGCAGGAATGTTCATGTGCAAATTTGATCTCTAGAAAGATCTTTGGTTATGGACATCAGTGCTTAATGTGTAAGATTTTTATAAGCTAAAACTCCCCAATTCTCTCACCAAAAAAGAACATTTAAATAAATCCCAAACACAGTGCTTTTTTTTTTTTTAATTATTTGCTTATTGGAGAGAAAGAAAGAGCATGAACAGGGGGAGCGACAGGCAGAGGGAGAAGCAGGCTCCCCACTGAGGAAGGAGCTCAATGGGACTCAATCCCAGGACCCTGAGATCGTGACCTAGTGAGCCAAAGGTAGATGCCTTAAATGACTGAGCCACCTAGGCGTCCCCAAGCACAGTGTCTAAAATTTGACAGCAGTCTATTTCCAGTTACAAAGAAATCCTTCTTTGAATTTATAGATACTTCTTTCATTGGCTAATGAAAATTTTCCCTATGTTAATTAAAATTATTTTTCAAATTAAATAAATTTTAGGTGTACTGTTCCCTTTCTTCAACTGGAAAGATTTCACTTAATCTCCAAGGATACAACCCAAACAAAATGGCCAAGGGCTAAAGTATAGAAATATCAATGACTAGCTTGTACAAGAAGAAAACTAATATGGAGGTCTCTGTTACAAGGCAATGATTTGGCAATCATGATAATGCAAATATATAAGTAAGCATATCATATTGCTGAGGATAGAAAATTTTCTTGAAGATTTTTATTTATTTGAGAGAGAGAGAGAGAGAACAAGTGGGATGAGGGACAGTGGGAGAAGCAGAACCCTGAGATCAAGACCTGAGCCGAAGGAAAACACTTAAAGACTGAGCCACCCAGCACCCCAGGATAGAATATTTTTTGCAGGCAAAAAAAAAAAAAAAAAAAAGAGCAAACCTTAAGGAGCGACTGGTGATTTTATCATTTGATCAACACCTTGGAGGCACAGAAGAAGCTGACCTCACGTATAATACAAAAGAGAATATGGAGTGATCCAACTTCTACAAGATCTTGGTATTTTTCATTCCACTGGGTCAAACCCTGCCTCCACAAGTGCCTAAGAACAAGGAATAATCTAAAATATATTATCTATATAATATAATACAATATAATATAATATAATATAATATAATATAATATAATATAATATAATATAATATAATATGAGATATTATACCTAATAATCTATATTAGATTTTATGATTATTACTCATGCTAATGAGTTCACCCTGAGATAGAAGGGCAAGCATTTCAAACCATTCAGCCACTGTTGAACACACCAGATACTCTATATTCTGAAAAAGTAACCGATAACCTATGATTGCTAGTGTTTTAGCAGACACCATGCAGGGCATCCTGACAGACCACACACCAGGATCCTGGGCAGTCAATAAACCCAAGCAGGGCTTAAGAAACATGGAAACAAAAGAGGCTGAGTGTAGTGGCCCACACACCCAGTGCTGACATTATTTATAATTTTGACTCATTTCAGTCCTATATTGGGAGATAATTCTATTTTCAAAGACAGTTGGTCTTTATTCTCTCTGTTGAGTACTCCTTTCAGGGTAACTCCAAAGTGTCTTTATGAAATGTGCTTCCATTCACTGCCTTTGAATTTCTCTGGCCAGAGTTGACCTTTCTATGCAACGACGGAGGGAAAAATCATTACCATGCCCAATTTTAATTCTCATGTGCTTGATCCTACAATTATTGTCCCTTGAAAATATGAGTTTAACCTTAGGACATTGGCAGAGCCCATGTTATTAACTCATGGGTTTTACTCTAGGACCGTGAAGGAGTTCTGAGAAGACCTCTGAGAGAACTTGGACTTTCTCCAAACCTTGGCCTTTCTAAATCTCTCCACGTTTTGTCCCTACAGTGTGGAAAGAACTTCTTTTTCTGCCTGGCTTTTAGTTGCAGTGGTTCTCTGTTTTAGCCATCCCAGTCTAAGCTAAACCAGGAGGTGCTCTGGTTTGCAGTTGAGCCCACTGTTCCTGCCGCTCAAACTGTAAATGAATTTCCCAGGAGAGAAAGGTAGGCAACTCGCTTGGTCAACAAAGCAAGATACACTGACCGGCCAGAAGATCTTTGCAAGTCATTCTGTCCACTGAGGAAGGGGCACAGACAGATGGTGAAAATAAATGAAACTGGCAACCTTCTCTGTTCCACTGGAATTACAATTCCTCTGAGAGATAAGAAATCTCTTCCCAGCCATTTTTCTCATATTATATGAATCTAGGGACACTCTTCTGGGGAAACCTCTCCCAGGACACATCACTGGAATGTTAACTTTGCCAAAGCCTTCTAGCTTTGTCAGAATAGGTCCCTTGGAGATATTCTCCCTGTGCAGTCTTGAGCCTAGTTTTTGTCGTCACAAGATTTTTTTAAAATTTTTTATTTTTTATAAACATATATTTTTATCCCCAGGGGTACAGGTCTGTGAATCACCAGGTTTACACACTTCACAGCACTCACCATAGCATATACCCTCCCCAATGTCCATAACCCCAGCCCCCCTCCCAATCCCCCTCCCCCCAGCAACCCTCAGTTTGTTTTGTGAGATTAAGAGTCACTTATGGTTTGTCTCCCTCCCAATCCCATCTTGTTTCATTTATTCTTCTCCTACCCCCTTAACCCCCCATGTTGCATCTCCACTTCTTCATATCAGGGAGATAATATGATAGTTGTCTTTCTCTGATTGACTTATTTCGCTAAGCATGATACCCTCTAGTTCCATCCACATCATCACAAATGGCAAGATTTCATTTCTTTTGATGGCTGCATAGTATTCCATTGTGTATATATACCACATCTTCTTTATCCATTCGTCTGTTGATGGACATCTAGGTTCTTTCCATAGTTTGGCTATTGTAGACATTGCTGCTATAAACATTCGGGTGTCGTCACAAGATTTTTAAATGAACTGAATGTTGGACAACCAGCATCAATACTTCTTTTGTTTTCTTTCATTTTGGAATGCACAAATCATGGCAGATTATCATAGTTTGCTTACGTAAGGCAGCTCACGTACAGTGGTGTGTGTTAGCTGTAAGTGCATGTATGCATGGGTTTATCTCTAATATATGTGCACATGCGTGTGCTGTCTTTTGCCCTCGTTCCTCCTCCCACCCTCTGGAAATAGCCATTCCAGTACACGTTTGTTGTACATGTTCATGTAAAATGTCTGTCCTTGGTTTCAGCCATAGATCCTTGTCTACATATTTTGTTGTCACGTGTCGTATAATGGCACAATTGTGTAATAGATTACATTCTACTTCTCACTTTTTTTTTTTTTTTTTACTCAACCCTGTGCTTTCTGGATCTGTCCATGACGTAGGACCCACACATACGGACTGCTGCATAATGCTCTGAAGTATGCAATTTCTGCACCCTACGCATCTCATCTCCAGTGATGTCTCCAGTTTCTGGTCGGTGCACACAACCTCAGAATGAACCCACTTGGACAACTGTCCCAGCGCTCTGAGAATTTATTTGGCTTATATACTCAGAGTACAAATTTGAGTCGCAGATTACTTTGATACTTAATTTGATTAAACACTATATATTTTTATACTGTTCCCAAATGAGGCTTCCTATGGTATCCTAGTTGTCTACGTTTCGGCCTTAGATTAGAACCATGCTATTTTCATTACTATGGCTTTTGTGTATGTCTTAACATCTGTTAAAGCAAGTTTTTCCTGTCCAGTATTTTTGTCACTTCTTGTCATTTTCATGGAAATGTGTTCTTCAATACAAATTTAAATTAGGTTCATCAAGTTTCTAAATAAATCCAACCAAAATACTGAATTTAAAGATTAATTAGGAGAACTGACATCTGTCTAACATTAAAACTGTATCATTTCAGGAAAGGAACGTCTCTTCAGACATTCAGACTGTCTTCTGTCTTTATGGGAATTTTACATTTCTCTCCATAGACATACAGATCCTTGGTAGTTTCTGTTGCTGTTGTGAATGCTGTCTTACATTGGATTATATACTCAAGTTGCTGGTATAGAGACTTGCTTCCACAATTTGAGAGTTTATCTTGCTTCCAGCAAGATTGTTGAACTCTGAGTGTAACAGTTTGTCTACCGACTTTGTTCTCTATGTAAATAACTGTTTCATCTGCAGATCTGCAGATGATATAGTATAAGAAGTCCTGTTCCATACCGTAAGAAAAGGAAAAGAAGTGAGAAGTGTATACTGGACCATTTCCGTTCTATCTAAATATAATATCTAAGCTTATTAATTATATCATTCAGATTTTTTTATAATAGTGGTTTTCTGATTGAACCACTTCTCAGAGGAGTATGTTGCAGTCTTAAACTACAATCTGTTTCTACTAAATCTATTTTCCCTGAATATGTGTTTACAGTGATAGAGCATTCTTATAGTAAAGCTCCTTATACAATGTAGTATCCCTCTTTGTTCTTTATGATGTTCATGTCCTAGAATCTACTTTGTTAGATTTCAAGTTTGTTACCCCAGGACTCATGGGTTCATAACTGACATCCTGTTGTTTCCATGTTTTCTCTATCTTTTGACTTAAGCATGACTCTTCGAGGCTACAAATGGTTGAATCTTATTTTGTAATCCATTCCTGTAGCCTCCATCTTTTAACTGCTGAGTGTAGCACATCTAAATTTTTTCTATTGATCTGTTCCTACCATCTTGTGTCACATCTCCATTTGCTATCTTTAATCTTAGTTTTCACTCTCCTTTTCTGCTTTCTGTTGGATAGGTGAATTTTTTTCTCTTCCTTAGCTGATGCAAATGTAACACCTTCTATTTTTCTTCTGTACACGGTCACTCTTTGTTAGGGTCCATATTCACTACTGAGTTTTTTTAAAAATACATTTATTTAATTTTTAAAAGATTTTTATTTATTTGAGAGACGGAGAGAGAGTGAGCATGAGAAGGGGAAGGTCAGAGGGAGAAGCAGACCTCCTCCTGAGCAGGGAACCTGGGACTCCAGGATCATGACCTGAGCTGAAGGCAGTTGCTCAGCCCCCCAGGCACCCCTACTATTGAGTTTTTAGACTTATTAGTATCTAGGTCTTTCCCCTATTCTGTGTTTAAGCAAGTTCTCATATTTGTTTGATCTGCTCACTGTGTTGCCTACTGTTTGGTACTGTCCAAAAGCATAGTTCTGAGTTAAGACATCCTTTGCCTTTTCTTAAATCGGTCTTGTTAGACGACACACAGCCCCTAACATACATGACCCGCTTCTATATTTGTTGCAGCCTTCTCCTGGAGGTGAGCAATTCCTCTCAGGTTGATTTCAAAGTGGATTTTTGTCCAGCAAATCTTTTGAAAACCAGCACGCCTGAAAACATTTTCAACACACTCTCACATTTAATTGAAAATTGGGTTAAATATAGAGTTTTTATGTTCAAAGTAAGGATAAAGTATTACCCTGACAATGTCAGTCTGCTCAGGCTACCATAACACAATACCGTCGAACATTAAAAACTAAACAACAGGAATGTGTTTTCCTACAGTTCTGGAGGCTAGAAGTCCCGCATCAAGGTGCCCGCCAATTTGGTTGCTGGTGCGAGCTCTCTCCCTGGCTTCTTGCTGTGTCCATCCTCACACAGCCTTTCCTCAGACACAGAGCAAGCTCCCTGTCTCTCTCGGCCCGTAAGGGCACTAATTTAATTCCATTATGAGGGCTCCATTCTCGTGACCGGATCACCTTCCCAACACCCCACCCCCACATATCATCACACTGAAGTCAGGGCTTCACCATGTGAAATCTGGGAGACAAAAATATTCAGCCTACAAGACTTCTTAGAGTCAGTGCTGATGTTGAGAATTATGTTATCAGTTTGATTCTTGTTCTTTGGAAGTCTACTACTTCCTTCTTTGAACTTCTGGAATGCCCTTTGTTTCATTATTGAAAATTTTTAATTCAAATATGCCCAAGTATATGTTTTCCTTATTTATCATGTTGAAAACTCTTTGAACCGTTTCCATCAAATACCTTTAATCTTCTTCCTCCTCTTCTTCTCCTCCTCCTTCCTCTTCCCCCTCCTCCCCTTCGCCTCCTCCTTAGTCCTCCTCCTCCTTCTCCTTACTCTCCCCTTACTCCCCTCCTACCCCCCTTCCTCTTCTTTTCTAATAATGGAGTTTCTGTTCCTTACTTTTTTCAAAGAATGCTTCCCTTCCGTTTTTTCTTAGACTTTCATCCATTTTTCAATTTGTTTTCTTCTTAGAGGTTGCACTTTGGGTCTCGGTTATGTGAGTCTGTGAGTATATATTACTCTAGGACAGGGTTCTCACCCAGAGGCAATGCTGTGCCCCACGAGACATCTGGCAATGTCCAGAGCTATTTTTAGTTGTCCCAACTAGGCTACGGGAGATGCTACTGGCATCTGGGGAGTGGAGGTCAGGGATGCTGCTCCACGTCCATCAAGGGACAGGTCAGCTCCACAACCCCCACAACAGAGAGTTATATTTATATGGCCCCAAAGGCCACTAGTGCTAACGCCGAGAAGCCCTCAGTTAGGAGTCTCAGCGCTCTGTCTACCGGAGAGGCTAAAAGCCCCTGGCCGTGCAAACCACTGTGGGCCCCTTCTTTTCCCTCAACAACACCAGGCTATCCTCTGGTCAGGGTTTTCTCTAAGGCTCTTATCTAAATTTCATGTCCCGAAGTTCAGGTTCACCACTCCTGGGTGTTCAGAGAGGGTGTGGGCAGAGGAGGAGATGCCCAAGGAGGGCAGGTCAGAGCCAAGGAGACCTCTTTCATCAAGTCCTCACCTAGTGACGATGCTGTGCTGCCCTGATAGGATCACCCATCCTAAGGATATTGGTGGCCTGGCTATTGCATAGTTTTCTTGTAGCAAAGGCGGCAGGCAAGGACTGCCCAACCCCCACCCAGCCCCTCCCCACCCCACTCCCCGCCAACACACACACATACCCAAAGCAATACTGCGGAGAAGTAAGAGGAGAAATTAACGTTTTCCACTAATTCTCTCACTAGCCTTTTGGAAGCCTGGTCCTAGCTTGGTGAAGCACCTCCCACCCGTCACCCCCAGAGAAGTGCTAATCCATTTCTAAGAAACTTCAGGGAGCTCTGTGCTTTTTATAGGGTATGATCTCTCTTGCAGCCTTTCCTTCTGCTTCCATAGCCGTCTTGGTTGCTGTTGACGTTTCATGGGAAACCCTACCAACTTTCAAAGTATTAATCGTAGGTGCCTGGTAAAAACTAAGATATTGAAGTGAATATTTCTATAAAAAGTCTATTCTTCTTTAATAGATGATATACCAGATTGTTCTAAACATGTTTTTAATGTTGTGGGATATATTCTTGAGTTGTTATTTCCGCCCATTTTATTATTTTTCTCTTGACTCTGACAGTTAGCATACACATGAATATTTAAATGATAAGAAAACTAAATGTTTTTCTCCTTCCCAGTTTCTACTGGATACTGTTTAACATCACAGGTCCTTTTATCTCAGAGAACAGAATCCCATTCCTAGCCACTAATAACATTAATCAAAGCAGTCTTTTATGACATGTAAATAAATGAATTTTCCTTTACACACACAGGACAATAGAGACGATGTGCAGAGACTGCGTATTCATCACAGCGATATATTCCCGTTATCACACTGCCATTATTGAGCCATTGGTTCAGGGAAAGTAAACTGCTTGGAACGTCAAGATACGGAGAGAGCAGTATAAAGAAAGAGAAAGGCTTATGGAAATTCAGAGATGGCTTTCATGGCCCATTCCCTGTTCTATTGTTAGAGGTTATTTACACGGCTTATAATCAGACTTAAGAGTCAGACTTAACATGGATAACAGTTTTTCATAAGAAAACAGTTTTTCGTAAGAAAGCAGTTTTTCACGTCTATGTATGATATACATTGCAAATAACGCATCTTAGAAAAACATTAAGAACAAGCCTACACTCTCTTTTTTTTAAAAAAATTCTCTAAGTTTGTTTATTGTATAGCACAAGAGAGTATAATCTTCTTAAGCATTCCTGGAAATACTTCTTAAAAAATAAAAGACTTATCACAAACTTATAGTTGGTTTAATCAAAATGTACCACAAATATCCACATCAAATCTGCTCTTTTTTTTTTTAAGATTTTATTTATTTATTTGACAGAGAGAAATCACAAGTAGGCAGAGAGACAGGCAGAGAGAGAGGAGGAAGCAGGCTCCCTGGTGAGCAGCAGAGAGTCTGATTGGGGCCTCGATCCCAGGACCCTGAGATCATGACCTGAGCAGGCAGAGGCTTTAACCCACTGAACCACCCAGACGCCCTACGTCTGCTCTTTTAATGAGATTTCTATACATTCAAATGCATAAGGGGAAAATGATTTTATTTTTTAACCATCTATATATCTATTTATCTTTCCACCTATCATTTATTTTTGTGGTTTGGTATATAATCATTTCCCATAAAATGTCAATTGAGACCAACTGGTAAAGTACAGCCACTTACTTACAAAAGTCTAGAAAGAGTAACTGTGGATGCAAAGATTTTTACCAATTCTAGTATATCATAAGCACTGGTGAGCAGAAAAAACAACCACCCAGATTTGATGAAAGTAGCACACAGACATTTTTAGACTAAACCGAAGAGGAAGCTGATTATCTGTGAACATTTCCTTCAAACTCCTCTAATGTAGTTCTACAAAGTATAGTTTAGGACAAAAACAAGTAGGAATTCAAAACTCTTGCATACTTCAGATTAAACGAACACTAATCAAGATAAAACAATTGTCCTCCTGCTCGAATTTTCCATTTTGATCCTTTGGTTTAGATCAAGGGACCAGCCAACTAGTACCCTCAAGTCCAATAGGGCTCATCGTCACTTTTATAAATAAAGTTTTATTGGTACACAAACACATCCACTTAAAGATGAATTGTTTGTGACTGTTCTCATACTACGGTGTCAGAGTTGAAGGCATTTGACCCACAAAAGCTAAATTTCCTATCTGGCCCTTTCTGGAAAGAGTTTGCTGACCTCAGGCATAAGCCATGAATGAATGAACATTTTGAAGTTGCTGCCATGTTGTCTCCACTGTTAGCTGAACTCTTGGTGGTTGGAATGTTCTCCCCACCTCTGTAAGGCAGTCTTGGCACCTGCCTCATGTTTCCTATATGACGAACCTTGTTATTAAGTACTCTCTTCTCCCACTGTGGGCTGACACGAACAGTCTTTCCTGCCGTGGCAACTGCTAGCAACAACTTCCCACTGATTCTGCACTTTCATTCTATGTGCACAAACATTCCCTTTGTGCTAAGCTTGGACAAGCAGTGATTCGTACTTTTTTTGGCAAAATGAGAACCGCGATTAGAATCAATGATATCAAATAGCGGCCATCAGTTACAAACGCTTCCAAAAAACTCTTTGCAGCAGTGTTATATAAATGGGCATGACCTTGATTTATTAGGGAACAGATGGGTGCATAGTGAAAGGTATTGATTTTTCCATTTTTTCCCAGATAGTGGTAGCATACAATTGATGTATGGTATGATTAGCGCTGTTATGGTTCTAAGCATTTTTTAATTGCCATTGTTATCTTTCCAATAACTCATGTGTTATTTAGGGGTATATTTTTAAATCCCCAAACACATGGGACTTTATTAACTTATCTTTTTTATTGTTGATTCCCAATTTATTGCCTTGTGGTCATTCTCAATGGACGGGGTATAAGTTGTGTATGTATAACATAACTGGCCTCTTAATGTCATTGCTAAAACCTTCCATCTACTTTCTAATATTCTGTTATTTCGACCCACCAATTTCTGATAAAACATGTTAAAATTATAAACTGCTAATCAATGTGTCCACTTCTCTTGGTGATTCTGTTAGTTTCCGTTTTTGGAGGTCAAGGTACATACATTTTGTATTGCTATATCTTCTTAATAGACTTGCCCTTTTGTGTTTATCACATACCATCTATTCTACTAAAATCTGTGCATTAAATTCTATTGTGGAGTATTGCCATTCCTAGCTTCCTTTTTATTAGTATTCTTCTTAATTTTGTTTAGCTGTGTCATTTTTATATAGCTGGATTTTTAGTAGATTAATCCATTTTCACTCACAATAATTACTGTTATACTACGGCTTGTTTCCACCATTTTATCTTGTGTTTTATATATTGTCATTGTTTCTCTTTCTTTACCTTTTTGTCCCTTTCTGTTTGTTTTTTAATTTAATATTTCTTCCTTTTATTTCTTCTCAATTTGGGTTGTTTATCATGTTTTATACCTTTCGTGGTTGTTTTCATTGTTACATATTTTTAAAAATCTGTTACATATTTTAAAATTTTTGTTTACATATTTTAAAAATTTAAAATAAAATTCGAGGTTAATTAATTCTTATAAAATCTGAAGTTATAATTGTTATATGTTATATATATAATATATGATAATGTAATATACTATATGTTATATATATAGTTAAATAGATATTTATATATAAAATCAGTAATTGTATACTCCATCAAAATACTGCATTCCTGCCCTGTTATTGTTGCCAGAGATTTTATTTTCCACGTTTAGTGCAAAATGTGATTTTTACATTTAGCACTTAGCTAAATTAGTTGCTATTATTTCCATCCACTTCTGTACCCCTTGCTTCTTGATCCCCATGTCTTCTCTCTTCCCTTCACATTTGTCTTTAGAACGGAGAACATCCTTGAATGTTGCTTTCAGTGCTGGTTCTATAGGTCTACGTACATAAACTCCGGCTGTGAGAAAAAACGCCGATATCTGAGGCCTCTTCTTGAACACTAAGGCGGGAACTGCTTTCCTTCTAGCCTCGGTGACCGCAGACGAGGAGCGCACGGTTGGCTGCACTGCCTTGCCCTCGCAGGTGACTTCATGTTCCTTTGGGTAGCTTGGGAATTTGTCTTCAATCTCCGTGGTTGGCAACTATTATATGCCACGGAATGGACCTGGATGTATCCTTTGAGTTCACAGACTACACTTCTGATCCGAAGACTGCAACTCCGAATCGTTTTGGCTATGACTTCACTCCTCTCCACACAAGCTCCAGCCAGTTATCTCCTATGAAACTGTGGTGAGATAACAGTAAAGGATCTCCAGCTGGGCTCCAAATCTGACAGCGACTCTTCTGTATTTTTATATTTCTTTGTAAAAATCTTGTTCCTCACCATCCTCTTTGGTCTAATGTTGTAACAAGATCTCATTACCAATTTCTCTTTGCATGTGTGTAGTAAGAGTTTATCCCCAAAACAGTTTGGTTTTACTTACGGATAACTGCCAAATTTTTCCACGATCTCTTCTTATGCTCATTTCTGCCTACCTCAGTAACTTCCCTGCCCTTTTAAAAAGGACGGTTTCCATTCATTCAGGCATCTTAAATACATTACCTGTAAACTCTCAGACTGCTCTAAAGCAGTCTTTTCATGTCAAGTTAATTGCATTTTTAAATGTTGGTTTCATGGACTGTAATAGATTCTTACGATGCGTTTCTTCCCAAGTGTTGGACGTTTGGACTGTGGCTCACTTGGAAGGTTGGTTTTTGTTTTTGTGTCTCTTTTCTTTCCTCTTTCTCTGTCTCTCCTCTCTCTAGCTGACTCCTTGTGTCTAATAATTTCATGGCTGGCTGAACTCCCAATTCCTCTACAATGGTTCATGTTCTATGTCAACTTGGCTGGGCCACGGTGTCCAAATACTTGGCCAAACATTTTTCTGCACGTTCTATGAGGGTGTTTTTGGATGAGATTAATATTTACATTGACAAACAATGAATAAAAGAGATTCCACAATGTGGGTGGGCCTCATCCACACAGATGAACACCTTAATAGAATAGAAAGACTGACCTCCCTTGCGTAAGGAGGAATCCCGCGGACAGATGGTCTTCCGACCTGAGAGCCGTTTCAGCTCATCCCTGCATCTCCAGCTTGCTGGTCCACCTGCAGATTTTGGATTTGCCAGCCTCTATAATCATGAAAGACGAATTCCTTATAATAAACCTCTATGTACATGTACACATCCTGTTAAGTTTCTCGGGAGTATAGTGACTAGTACATGTCCCCTCGGCCTGTCACGATGAGATATAATAATGGCACTGCAGGGCTGCTCTTGTGTGACAGGGACATTCAGCTAGAGCAGATCTTGTCCCTGAATGACTGGATGACTTGGTCCAGTCTCTGGTCTCTACGTGTCCTTAGCCCTGTCTAAACCTGGCTAAAGGTCCTAACCTCAGGCTGTGGTCAGCAGGTCTTCTCTCCCCAGCTTCTTCACTGGGGCAGGGGCAGACTCTCACTGAAGGTCCTAATCTATCATCATGAACCGGGATGCATGAACACTGTGACAAGAAATTCACAAGACACATCTGCTGAGAAGTAGCAAGTATGGATATAACCGTCTTTGTCCCGGGCTAACCAAAGGATCAAAAGGGGGGATGACTTCTATGAAAATATACTTTGGAAAATACCCTACGAGGAAAAAGAACTTCATCTAGAGGACCGGAAGGAAGAATATCCTGGTGACTTTCTGCTGTAGAAGACTTTCTGCAACTGACTGGAAATGGGCATCATTAAGTCACGGTTTCTACAAAAACCACTTGTCACACAGGTTGAGATTAAAAGATGATGTGTTGAGCTACAGAGAGATGGTGTTCTCTGCAGAACACCACTCCACCCTCCCCAACCTCATTCTTTTAGCACTCAGATGAAACACTTCTTCTGCTTTGCCATGCTCAGACCTCACTCCTGCCCACCACACTACCACTGGTATCATCATGGCTTACTTTTTCTCCCCTTCCCTCCCTGTAAGACCCTAGACTTACGCTACTGACACATTCCACAAGGTACCGTTATAATTTATTTACCATCAGTGTCACTCATAACGAAAAGGCCATCTTTTAAGGGTTGGAGCTTCCTATCTAATGGATATTTGAGTTGGCTGTGCCTGGATCCATGCTTATTAGCATCTGATTCATTCCCCAGGAAATATTTTTTGAATGGCTGACTGGCTTCTCTTCATCCTGAACAGGCGTGCTATTCTGGGGCCTTTGTGACCTACATACAAAACTATTCCTATGCGGCTTTATGGATGTACATTAGGATTTACAATAAACATCTGATTGACTGAGACATGCCCCTTCTTTGGTGCGTGGGCAGTGTGTATATCCAGCAACAGCTGTTGCCGTCCTCTGCAGACCCCGCAGCATTCTTCTAAGCGGGAGCAGCTCCGCTCAGCCATCCATGCTCTGCTACATAGCCGATGGAGGTCTATGTTTATGATCCTTCCCCTCACTTCCCACGTCATCTCACTGGAAATTTGAACAAATGATTATGGAAAAGTAAGTTTAAAATACCACTGCTATGTGAAAACTTTTATCATACCACCTCAAATCAGAAAGTCAGCAGGACTCAGACAAGGAGTCAGCCATCTGATGTGACTGTAGAAAGGCCTGCACCGATGACAGCATCCCACCGCCTCATTAGGAGGAAGGGCCCATGACACCTTAGCCAGAAACAGAACCTTATGGGGGTGGAATCATCGCTCTTACAGCAAATATTCTCTGAGGCCATTACAGAGTAACTGGAAGGAGTTCTGGAGGAGGGCCGTCCCGTCCCCTCAGGTCTTCACAAACCAGCCACTAAAAAACTCTTCAGAGCCCCGAACCATCGCCTGGAAACGCACTAAAGAGGAGCGACATGACGTACAACACTCTGTTCAGAACCAGCACCAGAAAACATGATGGAGTAAGAAATGAAGAAATGGAGAATTGACGGCAGGAAAGATGCCCCTTCACATTCCACTGTGTGCATGTTATGTAATGTTTTCAAATGGGTGAGGAGGAGGGGAATAAAGGCATCACCATGTAGACATCTGAATGGCTCAAGGAAAATATCAGATTCTAAATATAAATTTTAATACTTATTTGTCTCTACTAAATTTGCAACGGCTTTTCAAATAATTCACCAAAGCAGATTTGTGTCAGTGTTCACAGAAGCATTCTAAGCTGTGAGTGGTAGATGTGAAGCAAGTTCTTTCCAATATTTTATCGTAAGATTTTTAATCTAAAGACACAAAGACTAGTTGAAACAACAACAGTATCAGCAGGAAAGGAAGACTGGGGGTTCTCGCTGAAGAACAAGAAAATACTAAACACTTTAATGCAACACTGATTAGTATTTTCTCTTATTATAATTCTCATTGGCTCCCGCTAGATCTTCGTTCTACCAAATACAACCTGAGCTGTCCATCTTGATGCAGCAAACCTAAGGCCAGTAGGATGTAGGGCCCTGGAGGACCGGTGTGTAGATGTCCTCTTCTTCCCTCATTGTGCCCTTGACAGCACCAGCCCTTCCAGTAACCCTCTGCTATCGGTGCATTTGCTAAATTACACAGGTATTGATGAGTTGCAAATATCAAATAGCTAATATCAAGAAGTCTTCCAAGTTCAACGCATCTGGAACCTCTGCTCGAATGAGGGAGGAAGAGGATTCCCCTCGAGCAGAGTAGCGTCCGGGCTGGTATTTCGTGCTCATTACAAAACCTGAACGGTGCCAAGGAAAAAGCTGGTTCTAACAGAATCACTGGCCAAGCACAGGAGGCCCCCGGCCTCAGGATTAATGGCTGCACCATCAAGGACGAGATGTCAGCATGGCTGGGACCCTCTTCCTGAGCACAGGAAGTGAGCCGTCCACACCAGCACGGCCAGGAGCGTCAGTGTCGGAGTAAGCCCGCACGGGAACAGCAGCCCCAGAGCAGCGCATGTCTACAGACTGGGTTCTGCGCGCCATCTGGAAACCCGGCTGGGTTCTGTGGCTTCTCCCTGAAACCCGTCATGGGACTTTCTGGTCTGTATACCTGCGCCCGTCTGATTATCACACAGTCCAGGGAATTCAGGCCTCAACGTATGTATTCTGCCTTTTGTGGCATCTAGACGCCCTCAACCAAAATAACAGCAGAAACGGATGCGATCCAATACGGAACAGCACCGACTCTCACGAACCGATGAAATCCTTCAGAATCCACTTAATGTTTGTCTGCAAATATTAGCTATGCCGCCCTGGTTGAAGCTGCTTGAGAAGGCTGAGCTGTGCTAACACAATTAATGTGCTCATTATATACATCTTCATCAGCAGGGGAAAGGTAAATTCCAGGGCAGCCGGGGATGGCATTAAAAATTCCAAAGGAGTGGGTTTTACAGCAGTGAGTGCTGAACCTTTTTCAGTCTTACTGTCTCTTCCCGTAGTTCCAGTGTTATTTAATTCATCGTCAATGGCTATTCTGTGTGCCCATGTCCACAACACTAACCTTTTATAATCCCTTAACAATCCCATTACAGCCTTTGGCTGACAGTTTGCCAGCCCGCGGTGAGCTTCTGGATGTGGTTCCAGGCTGGTGAGTCAGAGAACCCCATGATGTAAGCGTGTTCTCACTCCATTACATCATGTCATAAAGTCGGGGGTCTCTGCACCCCTGCTTCTCCTCTCACCCCCTTCAATATGCATCCTGAATGCTTGTTGTTGTCTCTCCCACGGCATGTGAGTCTCTGGGCAGAGCGCCGTGCTGTTCCCTGTGTCAGCAAGATACAATTTCTATCTGTTGAGAATGTACCTGTCCTCTCAACCCCACCTCTAATGCTGCCTCCTCCATGCAGGCTTCTGTGATGTGACAAATCCCATGACTCCTCACACTCCCTCCAACGACACTGATCAGCTTCATCTGGGCTCCCTGTTTGCTATTCATAGTCAAACCTCCTTTCTCCAGCTCTCTTTAAGAGAAGGGGATTAGCCTTCTTTGTGATTCTAAACTCATTTCTTCCCTGGGCTGTGCCAGGCTCTGCATTCTGATTATCGATTTGCCTTGCTAGTGCAGGAGCGCCTCTAGGGAGATCATGATCTCTTTACTTGTAACAGGAGGATTTAAGGTCTTCCCTACACGGGAACTGCTGCTCCTCCTGCAGCACCGCAAGCCAGAAACGCCACTGATAGAAAGAAACTGTTTTCCATTGAGTGTCAGTGTCTCCAAATGCCAGCTGCCCCGGGGGAAAGATGAGGCCGTGTCAGCTGCAGATTCTGTTCGTGAGACGGTTTTCCTGGGATGAAAGGAAAGGGGGAGGAGCAACCCACCGACTGGCCACTTCCGGCAGAAGAGAAGCCAAAACGAAACAGGTCAGAAATGAAGTCGGAAGGATCTAGAACGAAGTAACCGATGCCACAGGGCTAGCTCGGCAGTGGGGGCGCCATTCTTAGGAGGGGACTGCCTGCAGGTTCCTCAGTGCCCGTCCCCCATAGGGCACTGTGTGCAAGTCCTCCAGACAGCGAGCGAGTGGGGAGCACGAGTCATGACCAGCCTGTCTACGGGTTCTCGAGCCCACGCTGCGCTCGCTGCTCGTCTCTGCAAAACACCTGAGATTCATCCACCTTTTCCTTGAACGTGAGGCCTGCCATGATGCATTTGATGTCAGTTGCTAAATTTCTTCTTTTCTTCTAAACTGGATTTCAAGACCCAGGGTGTCAAGACTGAGAGCCCTTGCAACACTATCTATTTAACTATGAGGATAATTAGAAAATGAAATAACTGCACGTCAGAGGCATGGGGAAAAACCATGACAGCCCAAACTCTTCCTTGGGCTAAATTTCTCCAAGAGCCCAGTGGACTTGCTGACAGCAGGAGCTCAGCAAAGGCAGACGCGTCTGTCTGTGCCAGAGAAGAGGCAAGAGCAGGGCATGACCGGGTAACAGCGTGGGCACACGGCCAGCAACGCACGCCTTTTCCTGATGGGTTTGCACAAACCAGGGCAGATGCCCGAGCTACAGTGGGTTTCCCTACGGAACACATACAAAGAGCACATCCTAAAACTCGCCACTATGTGCTTCTCCGTTCACGGAAAGTGTAGATTTAATAGCTGTAACAAGAGATGGAAGGTTCTCAAGGCTCAGTGACTCATTTCACTTTCGGACAATTAAGACAAAAGAAATAATTCTATGAAGTGTGCTTCCCTGCACACGGGCAGAAGCTAACCCATGTGCAACAGTGCACAACACACTCACATGCAGGTCATTAAATGCTACAGGGAAGCAAATCATCAGTGCAGACTACACACCTTTTGCTGCGACTGAACAGGGCCTCCAACTCTGCCGACGGGGAAGGAGCCCAGGCAAGCAGGAAGGGTGGTGTCCTCAGTGGTCAGTGCGGGGCGTGGGGGCTGCCTGGCCATGGTCGTCCTGGCGAAGGAGGGCAATCACAGCACCTGCCACTGAGGTTGGTTCCACCAGGAAACCACTCTCGGACCATTGTGGGACACGTCTGTATCTCCCTCTTCTCATTTATGAAGAAAGGGAAATGATACCACTTTCGGGGACGTGTGATAGAGACATTGTAGGGACAAAAATGAAAACACATAATAATAGAAAAGATCTCTGGAAAACTAACAGTAAAAATAATAAGCCATACTTTGTGGCATGTGGCTACGGACCCAAAGTTGACCTCTGCACAGAATAGTCGCTCACCCCGTATCTGCTGCATCTGCTGGTGACTGCTGACCTGCCAGCTGCTAAATGTAGTGAATGCTTGGCAATCACCACTCATCTCCACTCTCTAAGCTTTCGTGTGGCTCTGGTTAGTTCTTCTCTGCAAAACCTCTCCTTTGCTCAACTTGTACTCTGTTGGTTCCTTCCCATTCAACCCCAAGGGCGGCTGCCGGCCGTGTTTCAGCAGGCTGTGCACTGCCATGGGTCTCCAGGAGTCTTGTCCCCAGGCCATCCCTCTGCTCCCACGTCCCAGTTACTAGGTTTGTCCCTGGCTCCTGGCTCTTCCTCTCCAGTTCCACCGTCTCCTTTCAACTCCACACCACACTTCCACAACTCCCATGATGCTTCATCACCGTGTCCTTAAAGCAAACGGTCATACGTCCAGTCCCTGCCCCTATAGGAGTCTGTTCCGAGAGTCCACAGTCCCTATGTTGTTATTGGCTATGAAGGACCATCGTTGTTCTCTTTCTCTTCATCCCCTGACCTCAGCAAACTGATCACAAGCCGCCTAAGTTTGTCTCGGACAAACTTCTTAAATCATTCACTTTAGTCACATACAAGATTCATACTTTCATCAAATTATTGCTGAAAACCACTCTGTTGATTTCCATGACCTGCAGGTTTTTCTCTTTCGAATCTAGTCTCTGTACAGCTGGAGATGGATCCTTCCGCAGCTGCATCTGGTCCTGTCACGATTTAATGCTCTCCCCTCCCCCAGCGGCTCCAGAAGCCAAGCCCGTATTCATTAGACGACTGCCATGAACGGGCTTCAGTAAGCTCCCACTGCAGGGAGCACGGTGCGGGAGAGCCCCAGCCGCATAAGCCCTCCGTGTCTGCACTGAGCCTCCCAGGCACTGCTCCCCACGGGTGATTCAGCACGATGGAAATACTGACCCAGACCCACTGCTGGGAGATATGGCACTGCTGTTGGGCTCCAGGACTCCCCAAAGGCTCGGCCAAAACTTCCTAAGAGCTCGCCGCCCAATCTTCTTTCTCCTTCATTTGGGGTCAGATTTTATTGAGGCCCAGAATCCTCTCCTTCTCAATTTCCTTTCACATGGGCATGTCCTCTTGTAAGATCCCAGAGAGTCTAATGCTGCCTTAATGTCTGCTTCCTGGCACACTCAGAATAACACACATTACAAACACTTACTTCTTTTTTTTTTTCAAGCAGTTATTTTTGGTTTTGCAAATTCCCACTAGCACCATAGAGTGAAGTCTTGTGTTCTTATGGGTTGTTTTTTTTTTTCCCTCCCTCTCTGTCTTCATCATTGTCTTGTCTTCTGGATCCGTTCTTACTTGTAAATAGAGCATCACTTACTTTTAGTTAAATTAGGTGCCTGTCCTTGGTAATTACCTGTCATACCATGTACCATTCTCTATTCCATGTTATAATTTCACAATTATAATATATTGCCATTCCTTCCCGCTGTGAGAAGGTGAGCTTTTCGAGGGTATGAAGAGTCCCCTGGAGAGCCCTGGTATTTAGTCTCTTGGACAATATAAGGCACTTGTGACTCCACATTCTCACAGTTAGCTTTTTGGTTGCCTACTGCTATGTAACAAATTCCTCCAAATTTAGTGGCTTAATACAGCAGCCACTGCATTAGATGTATGATTCTGTAGGTCAGGAGGAATTCAAGCAGAGGTCAGAGGGACAGCCTCTTTCTGGGCTCTGATATCTGGGGTTTCAGCGGGGGCGGCTCAAACAGCTGCAGGTGGCATGGGCCACAGGTCAGGGGTCTTGGTTCTCTGTGTAGTGTTTACAGGGGCTGTAATGGCTCCTTTCCTTGCATATCTAATGCCTGGACTGGGATGGATGGAATGGCTGGGGGCCGGCCAGCATCACTTTCTCTCTCTCCATACAGCACCCCTAGGCTTCCTCACAGCCCAGCAGCCCGGGAATCGTCGAGCTGCCTACAAGACTGTCTTACCGAGGGAAAGAAACAACTGCTCCAGTAGAAACTGCAAAGAATACTCAGACCAGGGGGGGTCAGAAGTCCTAGAATGTCACTTCTGCTCCATTCTATCGACCGAAGCAAGCACAAGCCAGCCCCACTGAAAGGGATGAAGGAATGGACTCTTCTTCATGAGGGAATATCATGTACACGGAGAAGAGCGGGTGGGGGTCATCCGAAACCCAATGACCTACGGACTCCCTCCTAACTTACGCTTATTCAGAACGACCTCCCTCCTTAGATACCCATCTAAAGCATGCTGTCCCCCACGAGCTGGTCTTTGTCATGGTGTTTATTCCCTTCAACACATCTATCAGGCTGTGACTCCTTGTCTATGAGTCCGTTATTTATGGACTGTGTGTTTGCTCAAAGACGAGCCCCACGGGGACAAGTTCACCACTGCATTCCCAGCTCCCAACGCAGAAACACAACACCTACTAGTCATTAAGCGTGCAAACCAGAGAGAGACTCAGTTGTGTGACGGATCCATAAAGGGCAAATTTGCCCCAAAATAGACAGTTTCTACACGACAAGGACTATGTTTTTCTGAATCGTTCTCAGTGCCAAGGACAACAGAAAGCTGACACAGCTCAAAAAAAAAAAACTTGTGGAGTCATAGTAATAATCTTGGTTCTTACCCAAAAAGTCACTGGAGGCCCATTCTTTAAGTATTTTTAGTGGGAACCGTGTTACATGGCCAGAGGGAATGACCCCAGGGGCCATGCTAATACTCCCACGCTGCATACTTGTTGAACCTGCTTCAGGACGGAAGTACCCTGCCAGCCAGTTCCCCCCATGGCAGTTTATCTCAGAGTCTCAGCGAGAGGCTGGGATAGTGAGAAAATGCCAGGCAACGAACCAGGTAATTGTCCTTGTGCAAATCACTCACTGTCTCTGAGCCATTTCTCTAAAATGTAGTATTGTACCCACAGAGTTATTTTAAGTGAGATAATACGTATAAAGAACTGATTGCCAAGTCTGCAGGAGGTTAAGTGTTGAGCTCATGGTATTTTCCTACTCTCTAATGCCTGCAGTTATAAAGGTACGCTATCTCTAATACTAAAAGTCTACACCTTATGTATTTGAAAAGCTTTAAATCTAAGTGAATTGATGGGTTTTATCTTTTATTTTCAAACAAAGAGGAAATGACAGGACATGAGAAAGGGCCACACAGTGTTCCAATTCCATTTGAAATAACAGAAGTGAAAATACGTTTCCATTAAGACATTTTACATTGGCTTGAAAGTGACTCATAACTCGTCCTCAGAAATGGCATTGGCCACACTTGATCAGTATAGCAAGGCTGTCAGAAAAAAACAAGGATGATTTTTGTTTTTCTAAACCACACTGACTCATAAAGGTTAAAAAGAAAGAGTGTCTGGTTGTCAAGTCACACGTGTCATCAGCTTATTCTATCTTTCTCCCTCCTCCTCCTAAGCTCTGACTCATCCACAAAATACTAAAAAGTTGTACCAAATAAGAGCCAGATGAGGAGAGAATTATAAAATAAAAGTAATTCCTTTTCGCAGATAAGATTTTTCTCGCCAACTTGTGGACAGCTGGAAGAGAGCTGAAGTATGTTTCAAGGTCATGCTTAGATTACATTTATTTATGCTTTCTCTCACCTCTTACTAATGAGAGCAAATTATCTTGTTGCAAATAAAATGCGTAGTGCCAAAAGGTAGAGCCCATTTACTTTTTCAATTTTTTGAAAAGATTTTATTCATTTACGTGACAGAGAGAGCACATGCAGGGGGAGGGTGCAAGGGAGAGGGAAAAGAAGGAGCCCTACTGAGCAGGGATCCTGATGCAGGGCTGGATTCCAGGACCCTGAGATCAGAACCTACGCCAAAGGCAGATGCTTAATGAGCCCAGAGGCCCAGGGGGCTCCGATGGTTAAACAACTACCTTTTACTCAGGTCATGATCCTGGAGTCCCGGGATCGAATCCCACATCCGGCTCCCTGCCTAGTGAGGAGCCTGCTTCTCCCTCTAACCTTTCCCCTCTCATGCCCTCTCTCTCTCATTCTCTCAAATAAATAAATAAAATAAAATCTAAAAAAAAAAAAAAAGAAATTACATTTCTGAAGGAAAGGAAAGAGGGGACACTGATTCTTTGGGGTGGGCAGTGCATACAAGGTACAGAACTCATACTATTATTTTAAAATCTTCTTTTAGACAATCTAAGCGCTTTTGTTATTGGTGTTGTTTTACTGTACCAAAGCCATTTACAAAGATCTACTCTTTGGTTTAGGTGATACTATAGGCAAGGGGTCGGCGAACGTCTTCTGTGAAGGGATAAACAGTAAACGCTCTGCTGTTACAGCAGGACAGCAGCCAGAGGCAATACATAAACGAGTGGATATGCTTCTATTCTAATAAAACTTTATTTACAAACACAGACGGCCCACCTTACGTGGCCCATTCGTGGTTGTCTGCTAACCCCTGCCATAGCACAGCATAAATCTACACTTCCTGAAGCAGACACGGCTCTGCAAGTGAGAAAGAGAAACTAAAATGCACACGCACTGCCGGAAGCAGCGAAGAAAAAATCAAAATAAGACGTGAGTTTTGCATGTATGTTTTAGTAGCTGCCAGGGACAGACACCGTCTCCTGCTACTCCTTCATCGTCACCCCCTCCCGACCCCTGGAACCACTGATCTCATCACTCATGGCTTGTGTTTCTGGGAATGTCAAGTAAATGGAATCATAGTATCCGTCGTTCTTGGAAACTGGCCTCTCGCTCATGAAAGATGAGGAATCCAGAATTCACCCAGGTTGCTGCATGTGTTGATAGGACGTTTCATTGTATCGCTGAGTAGTAAACAACTGTATCCAACCGACGTGGGTGTGTGTGTGTGTGTGTGTGTGTGTGTGTGTGTGTGACAGAGAGAGAGAGAGAGAGAGAGAGAGAGGAAAGGAATTTACGTCACAGAGGCCAAAACTGGGAAGACAATGGACTAGCCTCTCAAAGACTGTCTCTCTCCAAGCAACTTTTTAAAACCCATTCATGGGTTCCAGTGTATTTCCAGCTTTTGCCTATCACAAAGCTGCTAGGAACATCTGGGTACTGGTTTTTGTGGGGATATAAGTTTACATTTCCCTAGGATAGATTACCAAGTACTGGTATTACTGTGCTGTATATTGAATGCATATTTAATTTTCTACAGAAGTGCCAGTCCATTTCCCATTATCCAGGTTTTCTAATCAGCACACTTACTCTTCTACATTAGGACGTAGCGCCCTTCAGTGAAGGTCCCACATGTGCGGGCTTAGGGACCTTGAGCCAATTCTGTAGGACTTAACCCTTTCGTACTTTAAAACTGGGGTAACTTCATCTGAGTTAATGAGACGATGCTACCATAGCACTAAGGTTAGTAACCACACTGGTGGCCCCCCAGCATGGCAAATCTACCCCTACAGGAACCTGGCAATGAGTGCAGACATGTTCACTGTCACAACGGAGGGAAGTACCATGGGCATCTGCTGGGTAAAGGCCAAGGATGATACTAAACTTCCTACAATGCACAGGACAGGCCCCTCGACAAAGAATTACCCATTCCCCGATGTCACTGACGGCACGACAGAGAAACCCTGGCCTACACAGAGAAAACACTCAACAAACACTTATCATCATCACCATCAGTATTAAAATGGACATTTATTTAAACTCAGCATATACTCAACTCACTCAACAGGGTTGGGCAAGTACATCCCTCAAAAAGAATGGTCACTTTGAAGGAAAAGGAGTAGTTCTCTATAAAGCCAAAGTCAAGAAAGTGAACATATAAATAAAATAAATCACCATGGATTTTTTTTCCCCAAAAAATTTCCGAAGAAAAAGTTAATGTCCAAAGATTTTCTGAAGCTTCCCAGAAGAGCTTACATACGCCTAGAATCCTGATATGGTTATCCTTGATGTTAAAAATAACATCAAATATTTCTACATTTTTCACCACAAAAAATTCATCTTCAAAGTATTAAAAGACACAGAAAAAGAAGCACTTACAGGTCAGTCATTCATCAGGTCAGCTTCAGTTGGGCGCGCGAAAGAACCCCCGAAGATCTAAGCGAAGATGGGGGAGCAAAAGGAAAGTCCTCGACCGCGCCTATGATGGAGGAGGAATTCAACAAACACCGTCCCCTCCGGTCCTCCTCCCCGGCCTTAATGCTTCTGGTAGAAGCAGAGAAGCGACGCGCAACTGTACGTGCACGTAGCTTCCCCGGCGCACTGTCACGGAGCGCCGCCGGTACGCTGCCACTTCCCCCTGGACACTGGTCTCTTCACCTCAAACAGGTGCGATGAGCCACCAAAGTCCCTTTCAAGTCAAATATGCTCTGGGGAAGGTCTACTGCCAGTCCCTGCTAGGGCGGGCTGTGGAAAGAGGCTGGGGAGAGACGTCCACCGTTCCTCTCCTGCTTCCGTCCCACACCTACAGTAGCAACCCGGGTCAGGTTAGGCATCCCAGGGGTCCGGGGTACATCAGGTGAGTGCGGGAACTGGCGGACTGGTGAGTCTCCAGGGAAGACACGCACTGAGCTTGCGTCTCTGTGTATTATTTAATGGTTTAAACACAGAATTTATTCAAAGTGCATCAAGCAATCCTTGATGACCTTTAATGGCCCCCCTCCTTACATGATTCCCCCTGCACAATCTCCCCACAACATGCTTGCATTAAAAGAAAACAAAACACACCAAAAAACCCACTTACATTCTATTAAGAAGCCCAAGGAGGGGGACAAATGTCCTGAAAACAGTTGTATTTTTTTTTAAGGTATTATTTATTTACTTGCCAGGGGTTGGAGGGAGGAGCACGAGCAGAGAGAGCTGCAGACAGACGGAGAAGCAGACTCCCTACTGAGCAGGGAGCCCCATGCAGGATTCCATTCCACGACCCTGGGATCATGACCTGAATTGAAGGCAGACGCTTAGCCCACTGAGCCACCCAGGGAGCCCCACAGATGAATTTTAAACAAGAGGAGCCACTGGGTCCCTACGGCACAAAGGGCACTGAGCAGTCCTTGAAATAACATAAACATGATCCAATTGGCACTTTTTTGTTTGCTTGCTTTTCTTTTTCTGGTTTTTGGGGTCTGTAGCAATTTTACTAAGATAAAATTCACACGTCTATACAATTTCCCCATGTAAGGTGCACAGTTCAATGGTTTAATGCGTTCAGAGAGTTCTGCAGCCATGACCACAATCGATTTTATTTTTTTTTTAAGATTTTTTATTTATTCATTTGACGGAGAGAGACCACAAGTAGGCAGAGAGGCAGGCAGACAGAAAGGAAGGGAAGCAGGCTCCCTGCTGAGCAGAGAGCCCAGTGCGGGGCTCGATCCCAGGACCCTGAGATCATGACCTGAGCCGAAGACAGAGGCCCAACCCGCTGAGCCAGCAGGCGCCCCTCCACAAGTATTTCACCACCAACCCCAAAAAACTCATCCCCCTCCTTCTAACTCCCCCACTGTCAAGTCCAGCTATGCTGATAACCATCAAAGAGAATTTCGCAAATCCTTTAAAAGCTACTGAATGTTCATTTTTCTTTTTGAAAGTTACTGACTTTTTGTTCTGGGTTCTGGCTGCATTTACTGCAAGGTAAGGACTAGCTGAGGGATGAACCCAGCCTCCGGCCCAAAGTCTAAGGCAACAGTGAAGAGCTCAGTTCTCAAGAAAATTACTACTGCAATATAGTGTTTTAAAATTAAAATGAATCCAAAAGCCACAGCATTGTAAATAAAGGCAGAACACCCTAATCATTTCTGTAATAAGATGTTATTTACAAAAACCGGCAGGCAGACCACCGGCATAGCTTACCAACTCAATTTCTGAACATACTGCATTACAATGTTACGTATGTTACGTATCTGTTTGTGTGTGTGAGACAGAGTGTGCACCCACATGTGTGCATGTGAGTGGGGGGGAGAGGCAAGTGGAGGGGGGAAGGAGAATCTTAAGCAGACTCCACACTGAGCGCAGAGCGCCACGTGGGGCTCGATCTCACAACCCTGACATCATGACCCGAGCAAATATCGAGAGTCTGACGCTTAACCGACTGAGCGACTCAGGAGCCCCTAATGTTACAAATCCTGATGCCTGAGTGTTTTTGGTGGCCCCTTAAGTTTTGCACCTTACACAATGCCCCACTCTCCTCAGTTTTGTCCTAGCCCAGACACTGTTTGCATTTTTCTCCCTTGATTTGCCCTTTGAAAATGGAGTAGCGTAAAATAATTCTGAAAGGTTGGGGAGATTGGTAGAAGAGAAGGAAATCAGATGCTCTAGGCACTGTTGGGCCATCAGCCCCGAATAATGGAGGCACTGCGTGTAAACATTTGCAAGGACTCAGGTCGCGGACCTGCCAGGTAAACACACAGATCTCCCATCAGCGTGACGCTTGACAGGGGCATCAGGGAAAACACACGCTGCCTGAGGTATTTATGAATGACTTTAGGGACAAGGGAAGTACACAGGTAGTAAAAGTTGCTGATGAAAATTTATTAAGTTAATAAAAATTATGGAGGAACATAAAACGCAGAGTAATCTAATAGGGCTCTGTGAACGAGCCACCTGATAAAATTTAACCCAGAAGAGAATAATTGAAGGAATAAAGCCCAGCAGTACTTGAGAAAAACAGCCAGCAACCAAAAGCCCTAAGAAGCCCTTGACGTGGCAAGATCCAAAATGTGTTCCAGGTGCTGGAAGGGTGTAGAAAAACTCAGAGACACACGGCTGTACATGCCGTGCCTCAATGAACCTCCTCCTTATATAACTCCGCTACAACAACCTCTCCCTAGAATGGCTGCTTTTTGAGCAACTGGTACATTTGGTTAGGGACCCGAAGATGGGGAACAAACGTCCTGAATGTATCATATTTTATTCTATTTTTTTAAAAGATTTTTTTATTTGACAGAGCAAGAGCACAAGTGCCAGGGAGGGGGAGAGGGAGAGGGAGAAGCAGGTTCCCTGCTGGACAGGGAGGCAACGGTACGAGGCTCGTGACCCGAGATGAAGGTAGATGCTTAACCGACGGAGCTACGCAGGGGCCCCTGTCCTGAACAGTCATATATTAATGAAGAGGTAGAGTTAGGTCAATGCAGCTCAAAAAGAAGGAGCTTCAAGAGACATATGCAGAGGAAACGTGTCAAAATTTGGGTCTTTGCACTCAGAAAGTTTAGGAGTCAAGACTGTTTTATCAAACGTGGCAGGCGTACGAAGAGTAAAGAAGAATGATGGTAAAGTAGGACCCCGCGTGCTCATTCCTCATGAAGTACGAGAGAGAGAGCGGATGATGAACAAGCAAATTAGACGGGCAAGTAGAGGAAAAGGAAATGCTTCCTACAAACGGCCCAATCGATAGGCGTTATTGACATCCAGCGGGGAGCTCGTGCTTGGGATTATGATCAAAGGAGCCATAAATAGGTACATTTAAGCAAGGGCGGAAAAGAACACAGCGCCAGGGCCTCTAGGCTCCACAGCAAGCACAGGAACGGGAAAACCATCCTCCAGAGGATCGTGTCTGAGCTCCCAAAGCTCCCTGGAAACACAGAAGAGCCTGAAGACACTTCATGTGTAGACGTATGCTGGTTTCTCCTTCTCCGCGCCTGGCTGCCCTTCTACCGGATTTACCCTACTTATGCTCTCACGGTCCAGTCTGCGCAGGCTGTGCCGCGTGGGCGCCCGCGCCTTCCAGCTGCTCGCTGTGTGGTAAGGACCCCTGGTGCAGGACAGGGCACGAGCCTGCGCGGCTTCCCTGAGACTACGCCCAGCATGACTGAGACTTCCCCCAAAGGACAGGGACACGCTTGAGATCCTGTCAACATCCTTGGTCAAGCGAATGAGGCTTTTGCCTTCCGTACACTGGGGTTTCAGCCTTAGGACGGCCCGACACGTTATTTTCAGCGTTTCTCTAGGGAGGCAGGAGCACGATGTCCGTCGTACAGACCGGACCCCAGAGACAAAGGGAAGCATGGCCCAGCAGGATTTTGTTATTATTGTGCAAAGACACACGTCATGTAAAATATACCATTTCAGCCGTTTTTAAGTGTGCCATTCAGTGGCACTAATGCACGACTGTGCAACCACCACTTTTCCCGAATTTTCTCATCACCCAAATCTTCAATCTCTCTTTAAAGATTTTTTTGTGGCAAAGTATGCATAAAACTTGCCACTTGAAGTGTGCACTGACATGGCATGAACCATTTATGCACATCACCATCGACCACCTACAAAGGGGTTTCACCTTCCTACGCTGAAACGCTACTTGCCCTCAATGACAACCCCACCCCCGATCCACAGCCCCTGGTGACACCATCCTACTTTCTGTCTATATGGATGTGACCACTCAAAGTACCTCCTAGAAGTGGGGTCAAACAGCACTTGTCCTTCTGTGTTTGGCTGATCCATTTACCGAAACGTCTTCAGGGTGTGTGTCCCCCTGGTAGCATCTGTCAGAACTTCATCCCGAGCACTGACTGCATTCTGTGTGCACGTAGCTCACACTTCGTTTATCCGTGCATCCACCGGTGGACATCGGCATTATTTCACCTTCTGCTTCCTGGGAATAATGCTGCTGTGTACGTCCAGATATAGTATCTGAGTTCCTGTGTTCCGCTCTCTTGGATATGAACTTAGAATTGCTGGATTGTGTGGTAATTCTAGTTTGAATTTTTGAGATCTACATGGGAGTTTCAGTATTTTCTTCAACAGCAGGAAATAAAAGGTGAAAACCCGTTACCCTCATGTCCATTAGTATGTAATTTTAATAAAGAGATACTAAACCTACAAGAATTTCCAGGGGAACCATGTGAAGAGCTATAAAAAAAAAAATACAAGGTATCTGAAAGGGTAAAAATCCAATCTCTGTAAGAAACCCCCTTCCTGGGGGCGCCTGGGTGGCTCAGCGGGCTAAAGCCTCTGCCTTCAGCTCAGGTCATGATCCCAGGGTCTTGGGATCAAACCCCGCATTGGGCTCTCTGCTCGGTGGGGAGCCTGTTTCCTCCTCTCTCTCTCTCTCTGCCACCTTGTGATTTCTGTCTGTCAAATAAATAAATAAAATCTTAAAAAAACAAAAATCCCCTTCCTGGTGCTGGACAGATTAATACTGATTCCTTACAGAGTTGCTGAAAACGCAGTCATGTCACAACAGAGGCATTGTCATTCTTTGGAAATTAGTTTCAGAAACACCTTGTTAAACTTTACTTCTTCTGGTGAAGAAGTGAATTATATACTACTATTTTTAGGGATATAATTGCATGAAAAAAATCCTTATTTTGAAAATGAAAGCCCTGCCACACCTACACACAGAGACGAGAAGGGAGAAAGACTAAACTCTCCTTTATTCCTCCAATCTTTGAGCCCACACCTGCACTAAAATAACCCCCATCCCACCCCACCCTGGAGCTGCTCTACAAGGCTTTCTTTGCTTTTCCCCATTAAATGTAATAAAATCTCAGGGGTAACTCCGTGCTTTTGCCTCCCCAGTAAGAAGGGAGTCATTTATCATCTGGCAAGCGTGGTGTGCAGTCTTCCACACATGGATTCCTGCTTCAAGCTGGGGTCAGGACAAAATGTCAGCTGCGCGTCCCTATCTAGTAACCGCATCAGGTGGTGAGGTGCATTTTGAAAAGTGATAACAGCGGTTGTGGGAGCTGATCTGATCCTTAGTGACAGGGATGGGTCAGCGCCGGGGAACTCGGCGTTGCTCTTCCAAACGTCATCTCTGAAGTTCATTTTGGAGTTGGGATCTCCATGATGGCAGGGGTCTTCAGAGAGTGTCACACTCACCCAAATTTGTTTCAAAGCAGGGCTTCACGAACACCCAGAATGCTGAGTCTGCACCTCTCATCAGACAGGCCTGCCCGGTCCCAGTAATCCGAGGCCTCCCAAGAGAAAAAGAAATGGCAACTCCTTTTGCAAGAACAGTGAAATCCGCTGCGCGCCAACACAACTCTCATTCAAACATGGGAGGAAATACATATCCTCCCTTTCTTTTCTCTCTCTCTTTTTTTTCAGTTTTAGGGAAAAAATGATGACAGTGTTTAGAAAGATTTTTTAGAAATCTCTATTTCCTGGGTGGCTCAGTTGTTAAGCATCTGCCTTTGGCTCAGGTCACGATCCCAGAGTCCTGGGATTGAGCCCCACATCGGGCTCCCTGAATGGCAGGAAGCCTGCATTCCCTCTCCTATTCCCCCTGCTCCTGTTCCTGCCCTCGCTGTTTCTCTCTCTGTCAAATAAATAATAAAATCTTAAAAAAGAAAGAAAGAAAAAGGGGCGCCTGGGTGGCTCAGTGGGTTAAAGAAAGAAAGAAAAAAAGCAAGAAAGAAAGAAAGAGAGAGAGAAAGAAAGAAAGAAAGAGAGAGAGAAAGAAAGAAAGAAACCTCTACTTCCTGAGGAAGTGGAGGATGGATCTGTCACAGACAGGAAAGCAGACAGAAGACACAGTCCCTCCGTGCATCTCGGATCTTAGGGTGCCAGAAGTCACCTGATGTGTGCTGGTTATGAATGCAGGTGCATGGGCTCCACGTCCAGAAAGTTCTGAGTCTTTAGCTCTGAGCCCCAGGCATGTGTATTTGTAGCCCCACATCAGGGGATCCGACAGAGGTTTGGTATTACAAATTGCCAGAAACCGAATGGTTTATAACATGAATTTCTTCTCTCGCTTCTGGAGGCCAAAAGTCTGACAAAAGCCTCCCCAGGCTAAAATCAAGGTGTTCTCAGGGCCTTCCTTCCGGAGGCTGTAGGGGAGAATCTATTTCTGTGCTTCCTCAAGCCTCTAGAGGCTTTTGGCTTTCCTCAGCTGATGGTCCTCTCCGTGCATCTCCAACGCAGACAGCACTGCATCTGTCCTCACATAGATTTATTTTTGGCCTCCGCTGGGAAAGACTTTCTCACTCTGTACCACTCTGATATGCCTTTTCTGCAGTCAAATCTTCCTCTGCCCTCCTCTTAGAAGGACCCTTGTGATTACGTCGGACCCACCTGGATCACGCAGGATCACCGCCCCATCTCAAGGTCCCTGGCTCATAATTACACCTGCAAAGTCCCTTTGACCCTGCAGTCAACACACTCCCAGTCTCAGTGATTAGGCTGCACATATATTTTGGGGGAGAGGATGGACATTATTCTGCCTACCACAAGTGGTCGACAGGCCAGACTTGGGAAAAAAACTGTAAGAAGCAGTGTTTACTTCATTTTTCTCATGACCTACCATACCCAAAGGCAGTGGTTCTCAGCTGGGCAAGGGAGGGGGTGATCTCTGCGCTGGGGACATCTGGCAATGTCTATAAGGACTCCTGAATTAGGATGGAGATGGAGACAAGAGACAAAGAGAAGCCACAAGAAGAAACGTACCTTGTCTTCTAACCCACTAAAAAGCTACATGGTCTCTACATGTTCTCTCCTCCCTTGTGCAGTGCTGATGGAGACATTCAGCGTGGGGTCATAGGAAACTGGATGTGTGTCCCAGCTCTGCTGGGCGTGATACAGAGATTACTTCGGTAGCTCTCCCAGCCTTTGGTGTCCTAATCTGTGAGTGAGAAGAGTCAGACCTCCGTCAGGGAGGTGAGATGAGCCCTGGGGTGTGATGGCTAACACCCCTGGTTAGTTCCCTGTTAACTTTGGAGTGGCGATCTCAGTCTTGCTCAGACAGATGTTCCCAGAAGACAGGAACTTTGAATTCGTGAAGGTTGCATTAGGTCTGTGTCTGTCTGGGTGCTTACACCTAATCGACAGTGGTCCGCTCAAAAGGAAAAGAAGCAAGGAAGCAGCTGGGTCTAGGACATAAACCACAACAATTTAGGAAGGGATGATGAAAAGTCATCAAAACCCAGAAACAAGCCTGTTACCAATCTAATCCCCAAAGCAATGCCAACACAGTGACTGTTGTGAGCATAAACGACAGAGAGCCAACCAAACACCTATAGAACAAAGAAAAGATGAAGGCGGGGGGGAGGGCTCTGTATCCTCCCTAGATGAAGGGGTGACCTCCGCAGGAGTGATACTGGGCACTGCACATGGCTTGCTCATCTGCACAGCAGATGTGGCTCAGGTGCTAGCAGCGAGCCAGCACACCTTCCCTGTGCAAGCCCCGGCTGCCAAGTGAGAACACCTTCCCCGTGCAAGCTTCAGCTATTGAGTCTTGTTAAAACAAAACAGATTCTCGCTGAGGCTCTGTGTGCATCCTGCCAGGTCTTGTTTGTGGAAACGAGCACAAAGCACGAGCAGGTGACTCCCCTAACTGAAAGTGCGCTTGTGGGAGGCTCTGCTGGGGAAGCCAGCTACACAGCTCGCACCTGGCACCCCAGGGCACAGCAGAACACATCACCACCACCACCCATGATCCCTGAATGTGGGCATGAAGAAGGTATTCACACCCATGAAGCCAGGAAGCATCCCCATGGAAACGCTTCATCACTGACATTTCAACTCCTGGTGCTAGTGCTGATGACAGGAGGTGCTGACTGTGACCTATTGCTAACAGTTTATCCAGGTAAGGAGGGAACATCTTGCCTTTTCCTGGTCAGAAACAACACTGGGTATAGCTTTCCTTTCCTTGTTTCCTGTACTTAGGACAGGCCTTTAAAAAAATCCATATTGCACGCTTTTCTATCAGGATTGCCCCCAAAATAGAATGAGATTTAACCTAAAAGCCGAGGATCTATCAAATTTCATTTTATTTTTAAAGATTTTACTTATTTATTTGAGAGAGAGAGAGATGGAGAGCACACGCGAGCCGAGGGAGAAGCAGACTCCCCACTAAGCAGAAAGCCCGACGTGGGGTTCGATCCCAGGAACCCAGGATCATGACCTTAGCTGAAGGCAGAGGCTTCACCCACTGAAGTACCCAGGCACCCCAAGAGCTACCAAACTGTAAAGGTGAAAAGGCATAGTTTTCATGGGACCAATGTGTAGGGTACAGCTCCGTTATTCTCTGAGAGTTACCCTGCAGAGTCACACGACCGTAAAACAGAGCACCAGACTGCTGCTCCGCTGTCACTGCAAGCCTAGCTCGCCGGCATGCTTCTGAACTCCAGGCAATGTGCTCAAACTCTTAACTCCATCACGGTGGACAAATGGGTCGCTATATCTAAAATGCAGCACCTTCACGTCCACTTATACCAAAGGCACAAAAAATTAAGAGAAGTGTTTGTTATCCTGGCTTTAATATGAGCGGACTGAAAAGCCTGGCTTTTCCATGAATGTGTAACATGGTTTCATGGGTAACAGTGAAGAAAATATTAAAGGAAAAAATGCTCAACTTTGATCCATATAAACATAATCATCTGTACTGATTTACTACCTTCAACTTTTTGAGGGTCTCTTATTATCATTATCTTATTAATCATCCTTTCTTTTTAAAACAATTCATTTACATATATTGTTACGAGCTAAACTGTATCCCTCCCAATTCACATGTTGAAATCCTAACACCCGGGGTATCAGAACTGGAAGTGAGGGTATCTGGCGATGGGGCCTTTAAGATAGGTAATTAAGGGGGCGCCTGGGTGGCTCGTTGGGTTGGGCCGCTGCCTTCAACTCAGGTCATGATCTCAGGGTCCTGGGATCGAGTCCCACATCGGGCTCTCTGCTTAGCAAGAAGCCTGCTTCCCTCTCTCTCTCTCTCTCTCCCTGCCTCTCCGTCTACTTGTGATCTCTCTCTGTCAAATAAATAAATAAATAATCTTAAAAAAAAAAAAAAAGATAGGTAATTAAGGTAAAATGTGGTCACTAGGGTGGACACTTATCCCACATACCTGGGGTCCTTATAATAAGAGGAGATGAGGCCACAGACAAGCACAGAGGGACGACCACGTCAGGACACAGCACGTGTGAGCCTGCACCCCAAGGAGAGAGGCCTCAGGAGGATCCGGGCCTGCCCACACCTGGATCTCGGACCCCCAGCCTCCAGAGAGGTGGAGAGACAGAAATGTCTTTTGTGTGAGCTCGCCAGGCCGTGGCAATGTGCCAGCCTGAGCAGACTCACACAGACGTGCTACATCAACTGCTGGATATTCTCCTTTCTTTGTTTCATAGCCTTTATTGAGGACCTGTTGTATGTCAGGCCCAGGACAGTGAGTTTTTATCTCTAATTCAGTTAGTTCTCTGAGCAAAGATACACAATATGCATTAGCAGCCCTAGTTTCTGAATAAGAGCCCGGAGGCTCGGTATTATCGATGTGCCCCAAATCACACTAGATGATGCAACTGAACTTCCCATCCAGACAGATCCAGACACAGGTCTCGTGTTGCTTCACTTTCTCTCCCTCCAGGACCAGGATGCTTTAATGAGGAAAGTGATTCTGCATATCAGGAGGAACATCTGTGCATGAGTGATGCCTGGCGAGAGCCGCCAGCTGTACTGCAGCCACCTGGGAAGGACCACCAGCAACACCATGGTCACCAAGCATGCATCACCCAGGGTAGGGAAGCGGGGCTGTGACTCTCCCTCCCTACGCACTCAACCACAGCAGAACACACGCCCACCTCCTTTCCTCTCTTCCCTGTCCCACCACATCTGCAGTATGGCCCTTCCTCTAGCTTCAGATCTAGATCAGTTAGCTACTGCTACAAAACAAATGACATCAACTTGGCAGGTTAAAACACCCATTTCTTAGCTCACAAATCTGTGGGGTAGAAGCCCAGGATGGCATGACTGGGTTCTCTGCCGTTGGTCTCCTAAAGCTGTCTCCCAAAGACAGTCCCAAAGGGTCAATGCAGCTGGGCTGTCGTTACCTGGAATGTTCAGAAAGGATTCATTTCCAGGACCCTTCATGTTGCTTTATCAATTCTGTTCCTTTTGTTGCAAGACCGAGGTCCCCAGTTCCTTGCTGGCTGTCATTAGCCAGAGATCATGCTCTTAGAGGCCAGATTTCTGCTCTTAGAGGCCACCCAGACTCTTTCTCGTATGGCCACTCCACTCCCCCAAACCACCAGAGGCATCTGCTGTCCCTCTTATGCTTTAACTATCTCTGACTTCTCCTTCAGCTACCAGCTGGAAACATGGCTCTGCTTTTAAAGGGCACGTGTGGGGGCGCCTGGGTGGCGCAGTGGGTTAAGCCGCTGCCTTCAGCTCAGGTCATGATCTCAGAGTCCTGGGATCGAGCCCCGCATCGGGCTCTCTGCTCAGCAGGGAGCCTGCTTCCTCCTCTCTCTCTGCCTGCCTCTCTGCCTGCTTGTGATCTCTCTGTCAAATAAAAAAATAAAATCTTTAAAAAAAAAAAATAAAAAAAAAAAATAAAGGGCACGTGTGAGTGAATGGAGCCTAACTCGCCCCAATACTCTGTTTTACATATATAAGGCAACATCATCAAGGAAATGACTTAGGGTCACATAATGAGCCTGCCCTCAGTGAGGAAGGGACTGCACAAGGGAGGGGCAGCCTTAAAATTCTGCCAACCATACCAAGTCATATATATGCCCCTGTCCTTGCCATGTCTGCCATTCCTCCTATGCTAACATTCTAATCCACCTCCCCCTTCTAACCAATCTCCCATTTTCCACCCTGGAGAAACAGCGATCTGTTACTGAACATCAGTGTGACGGGGCCACTCCAGTAGTTAGTGCTTGTTTTATTCACTCAACATTTACAGAGCCCCTCTGTAAACCTCCCCCACGAATATTCTGAGCCCCATAATGAGAGAAGCCAGCCAGAGAAACCTCCTGAAGGACACGCCCTCAAGAAGGAAAGATGATCCCCAACAAGCAGACAAGTGTGTGGGCCAGAGGAAGCAGCCAGCTGACTATGAACAGTCTGGGGATGCTGTTCTAGACGGGCATCTGGGATTCTAGACGGGCAGCCTGGAAAGGTCTGACTATGCACAGAGAGACTACACGGAGACACCACAGGAAGGTATTGAGGATAGAGAGTTCCACAGAGAGACGGGGAGGCTAAAGGTCCTGAAAAGGGGAAGGACTGGCTGTTGGAGGAGCTACAGGGACAAACATACAGAGGCAGGGCTCCCACTGATGAGGAGCTCCTTGAAGAAAGCAAGTCAGCAAGATGCAATGGTTTATGGAAGGCTGGTCTATTTGCTGAGTGCAAAGTGTACGGGTGCACGGTGCAGGTCATCTCCATCACATGACCTATGACCCACAGCAGAGCCACACAGCCAGCCTAAGGTGATCGCGTGAGGAAAGGTTTCGGGGAACAAACGCCCCTCTCTCTTTCCCTCTTGGCTCCTGTCAGGGCTCACTTTAGCTAGAACCAGTGTAAAGCCCAAGGGCAGGCACCCAGTTGCCGTGGTCCACCGCCATCAACTTTTAGGGGTGGAGTGGGGGATGGAGGCAATGTAGACTGCATTTGGGGACATAAAAGGATGAACACAGCCCTAACCCTGAAATCTGGAAACATGCCCAAGTGGACAGTTGGCACACCCTACTTTCCGGTCTCCTACACATTGAAGATTCAGCCATTAGAAGGCATTGCTGATTATCCGGGTCTTTATTTCAGGAACCTCCGAGTTACTTGCAAACCCCACTGAGAATTCTGCCTCCCTCCGGGCTGGGCTGCTGTCTCAGCTGATGCTGCCCAGAAGCAGAGGGCACTGCCCTGCTCTGCACTGGGCAGGCAGCTCCCTTCACATGTCCTCCCAGCCGGAGCCTCCACACCCGTTCTGGGACAAGAGGGCTTGTCAGCAAAACGCGTCATCTTTTCAGCAGAGACTTTCTATTCTGGGCCACGTTTACTTGGGGTACAGTTATCAATCACCCTGCGATTTCCAGCTGAATAACATCTCTATCCCTCCCTAGTAAAAAGGCTCTTGAAGTCTGCAAACCTTCCCAGGCCTTCATGAGACTCTTTTTCTCCAGCAGGGGTGATGCTCTGTCCATCTCAACCTTCTTTTATCCCCAGTCCTTTGAAGAGTGCCCACTCTCATCAAACATTTACAGAGCATACAGTCTGACAGCACACTGGCACAGAAGACTACGTGTCTGCGATGATGAAAAAAATGCCCTGGACAAGTCAGGAGGAGAACCCTGTTCCCACAAGATCAACATGAGAGCTGGCTGAATGTCTAGGTGTCCCAGGTTTTTTCAGTGAGGATAAATAGACCTTAACTTCCCTCGGGACCTTCTGCTTAGACGTCCCCATCATCCACACTCGTTCCAAACATGCCGTGGCTGGTGATGCGAAACAGCAGGAGGGAGGTATTGTTGAAAGTGCATTTTGGGGGGCAACAGGAGGGCTCAGTCAGTGAAGCATCTGCCTTCGGCTCAGGTCATGAATCCCAGGATCCTGGAATCCAGTCCCGCATAGGTGCTTCTCCCTCTCCTTCTGCCCCTCCCCCTATTTGTGCTCCCTCTCACTCTCTCAAATAAATAAACCCTTTTAAGAAAGTGCACTTTACTGTGTGCCCACATGCAACGCGATGACGGTTGTACATGGTAATGGAATCATGGGGATTATAGTCGTATTTACTCAGTACAAATTTAGGCAGTGAAACGGCCTTAGCGGGTGCCTCCTTACTGATGGGGTGCCCGGAAGTGAACAGACCGCCAGGCACTCCACTGCCTGCCATCGTCTTGTTCACACGGAGCAGTACCGGAAACTTTGGAGCTATGAGCGTTTCGGCCAGATAGCTTTCTGTTGCGGGGTTGTGGGGGGCCCAGGAGGATGTAGAGAAGTCTTCTATATATTTGAGCTGAGCCCTTTCCGCTCATTGCTTTGTAACTGGAAGTGGGTTTGAGCGCTTGGCCGACTGGTATGTGTTGCACTCGCCCTAAGCGGTGACGACCACAGGAGCCAATCGTGCGCAGCCTTCGCCTCGAATACGCTCGGTTCTGTGCTTTCTAGCTGAGTGCTGCTTTCCACCGCTCCCCCGAAGTGCCTTCTTTCAGAGCATGTCTTCTCTGTATGATTAGGGGTTCTCCTGGGGCTGTGAGAGACCCAGAGGCACTCTTCCAGCAGGACGTCAGTTGCGAGGATAGGAACAGGAGGGTTTAAGGCTCAGAGCAGGCCTGGCAAGCAGCCTGTTGGCAGACCCAGCTCTGTGACTCTGGGGACCGACGAGGCTCTGTTCTGTGCTATCTTTATAGTATGCTGTTCAAGTCAGTGCACAGCCCCCCAAATGGCTCATCTGCGGGGGTTCTTCTCAACCAGTAATTATGTCTCATGTCCCAAAGGGCAGCCCTTTCAGTTCAGCCCCTGGTTTTAGGAAAATAAATACCCTTTTCCAGTAGCCCGGAAGGCACCATTAGTCTCTTTTGTATAGCCAATGCCCCTAATGACATTTAATAATTATTAACGTCCCAAATGGCATCTTATTTTGTTGTTGTTCAGTAAGCTTGATTACTCCTGATTACCTTAAAGTACACCATCACCCAGGTTCACGTGGCACTCATGGAAACGGCAGGTTCTGCCTCCTACCCAGCTCCCCCCAAAGAGCTTTATGAAATGCAATGCCTGCTGTTGTCCAAAAACACTGCCTATGTTTCTAGCCATTATTTCCTGTTTTTCTCATGTACGGCTGGAAAAAATGTAGGCTTTCCCAAGCTTTGAGTTTGGTCTGTCACTTAGCAACTGTGACCTTCCACTGGTCAGTTGGTGTCAATGACACTGTAGTTGTCTCTAGGGTGCCTCCTGTTGTTGATCTTCTTGGATGCTCCTTGGATGCCCGCCCTCTTTGTGGGGGAAACTGAAGTAAGGATGTGTTTCCATGTGGGGAGGAACTTCCAGTGTTGGGAGAAGCAGGACACACTCTACTCCTGACCTCCCCTCTTACCCTGACACGGCCCTTTCGCTGGCTGCATGAATAAATGGATGCGTGAAAACAGTAATGGTGGCAGAAGCTGGCTCCCCGTCTTGTAGCTAGCGACCATCCCAGCATGTCTTTCCTCTCCCGGCTTTATCAACATGTAACTGACACACAGCCCTGTGTAAGTTTCAGGTGTATGATGTGTTGGTCTGATACATTTACGAATTGCAAAATGATAACAGTCAGTGTCAGTGACCACCTCCACACCATCACATAGTTCCCGCTCCTTTTTGTGGGGAGAATTTTCAAGCTTGTCCTACTCTCTGAACAACATGCAAGTATATGGTACAGTATTATTAGTTCATAACCACCATACTCTACATTAGATCCCCAAACTTCTTAATCATATATAACTGGAAGTTCGTACCCTCTGAACAATATCTCCCGATCTTCCCTACCCTCTAAGGTCCTGGTAACTAGCATTCTACTCTCTGTTTTCTAAATCTGTCCTTTTTAGATTTCACATTTAAGGGAGATCATATAGAATTTGTCTTTTTCTGGCTTATTCCATTAGGCATAATGCCCTCCTGTGATAATAGGTGGTGATATGTATATGACATATGTCATAATGCCTAATGTGACATATATTATATATATAATAATATATGTCATAATAATATATATGTCATAATGCCTAATGTGGGATATATATAATAATATATAAGTCATAATGCCCAATGTGATATATTTTATGTATAATAATATGTCATAATGTCTAGTATGATATATATTATATATAATTATGTCAAAATAATATATATGGCATAATGCCTAATGTAGTATATATGCCATAATAATATATTTGTCATAATGCCTAATGTGAGATATATTTTATATATGTCATAATAAAATATAGGTCATGATGCCTAATGTGATATATGTAATATATATCATAATATATATATGCCAGTGAAATATATTATGTATAACATATATAATGCCTAATGTGATATATTATATATGTTGTCATAATAATAATTACACCATAATGCCTAATGTGATATATTATATATGCCATAATAATATATGTCATAATGCCTAAAGTGATATTCTATATATATGTTATAAAATATATGTCTAATGTGAGATGTATTATACATATATCTCATGTCATAATGCCCAGAGAGATATATTACATATAAAATATCTATCTCATAATGCCTAATGTGATATATTATATATATGTCATAATAATATGCATGTCATGACTAGTGAGATATAGTATATTTAATACATGTCATAATAATATATATGACATACCTAGTGAGATATATGTCATAATATATATGTCATAATGCCTAATGAGATATATATATAATAATACAGATGTCACAATGCCTAATGTGAGATATACTGTATATGATATATATGTCATAATAATATATAGGCCATAATGCCTAATGTGATATGTCATAATAATATATGTCATAATGCCTAGTGAGATATATTATCTATAATTATATATGTCATAATAATATACATGTCACGATGTCTCATGTAAGATATATTATATATATAATAATACATGACAATATGTCATAATCCCTAAGTGATATGTTATAATATGTCATAATGCCTAATGATTTAAATGTCATAATAATATATGTCATAATGCCTAGTGAGATATGTTATATATGTAATAATATATATGTCATAATGCCTAATGTGATATGTCATAATAATATACATGTCATAATGCCTAGTGAGACTTTATATATATAATATATATGCCACAATGCCTAATGTGGGATATATTATATATAATATAAATGTCATAACAATATATGTGCCATAATGTCTAAGGTGAGATATATCATATATAAATCATAATAACACATGCCATAATACCTAGTGAGATATACTATATGTATATAATACATATGTCACAATAATATATGTTATAATGTCTAGTGAGATATATTTTATATATATAATTATGTCATAAAAATGTATGTCATAATGCCTAATATGATATATTATGTGTTATGTCATAATAAAACTTATGCCATAATGCTTAATGTGGTATATTATATATAAATCATAATAATATATATGTCATAATGCCTATTGTGATATATATATATATAATATATGTCATAATGTCTAATGTGAGATATATTTTATATATATATGTCATGATAATATATGTCATAATGCCTAGTGATGTATATTACATATATAATAATATATATGTCATAAGACCTAATGTACAATATATTATATATGTAGTAATATAATATAACATACAATTATATATTAATATAATATAATATATAATAATATAATATATTGCCTATGTTGTGATAATGTGATAATGTGATAATGTTGTGATAATTATATATGTCATAATTCCTAATGTGAGATATATTACACATATATAGTATATTACATATTTTATATATATCCCATTATCTTTGTTCATTCATCTACGCGGACACTTAAGTTGTTTCCATATCTTGGTTACTGTAACACTTCAGTGAACATGGGAATGCGGATATCTCTTCAGGACAAGGATTTTAATTGGTTTAACATCCAGGAGTGGAAATGCCGCATCCAATGGCAGATGCTTTTCAATTTTTTGAGAAATCCTTGGACTGCTTTCCCTATTGGTGGCAGCGGTCTGCATCGCCAACACCAGCATACGAAGGTTCTCTTCTCTCTGTACCCTTGCTGACACTGGTTATGTCCTACTCACCTCATTCTCTGAGCAACCACTGCACTAGTTCCTACTGCCTTGGACTTTTATTTCCTATTTGCATTTACTTTCCTCTCATTTTTTCCTAGTTTCTGATAGACAAATTAGTTACAAACCAAGATAGAAGGAACTGTGGTCTTTCTGTAAACCCATCTTCTCTCCTGGAGGACTGAGCCTGTAGTTTCTTTGCCCGCAAGTCGAGACGGTCACTGGTGCTCTAGCTGACATCCCAAAGCACGCTACATTTCCAGACTGTCAGTTACCTGAGGGCTAGAGTCTTGTGTACCTTTATAGCTTCAAAATCTTTCTCAGAGCCTGGCCCAGGGTGGAATCTCAAATGTTTGTAGGATAAAATGAGAATAATTTTATAGTCTCTCCTAAAATAGAGACTATCCATTCCCTCAATGAATACTGGATGAGAACCAACTGTTTCTGGTACTGGAATACTGGCATAAGCCATGCAGACTAGTTCCTTGGGATTTAATTTCTTATAGCAGAGATAAACCAAAAAAATAGGGGGGCTGACTTCACATACATGCTATGATTAAAAAAAAAAAAAAAACAAGGCAGTGTGAGAAAGGGACAAATACATAGACAAATGGCCTTGGTCAGATTCTCTAAGGAAGTGACTCTTTAACTGAGAGAACTGAATGATTTTTTAAAAAGCCAATCACAGGGGTGCCTGGTGGCTCTGTCAGTTAAGCATCTAAATGCCTTCAGCTCAGGTCATGATCTCAGGGTCCTGGGATGGAGTCCCACACGGGGCTCCCTGCTGGGTAGGGAGTCTGCTTCTCCTTCTCCCTCTGCCTGCCACTCTCCCTGCTTGTGCTCTCTCTCTCTCTTTCTGTCTCAAACAAGTAAATAAAATCTTAAAAAATATATAAAAATAAATAAAAAGCCAATCATGTTAAGACCTAAGAAACAAAGTCTTCCAGACAGCAGAAGGAGTAGCAAGTGCCAAGACCCTATGGTTGGCATCTCGAAGAAGTAGGAAGACGACCAGTGCAGCTTGGTGTAATCTGGAGTCCTGAAGAGATGGAAAATGAAGTTGGAGGATAGCAGAGCCACTAGGTCAGTAATTGTGTAAACTAATTAAGTGTTTCACGGGAATAAGGAAAATCCCTTTCATGAGCAGCAGAGGAAGGGAGTTGCGGTATTCTCCCTGAGGTTACCAATAAAAAGAAAACACCCTTTGGGTTTCACTGCCAATCACAGCACCATGTTCTTCATTGAGGACCCCCCCAGCCACCAGATAGTCATTCATCCAGAACAACTTCCCTGTCTGGAGAGGGAGACGCTTTCTCATGTGGAACCTTAAGCCTAGTAGGACAGTCATGTCATCATGCCATTTACACTGCAAGTCCTCTCTTGATCATGGCCTGGCATGTGCCGTTCTGGAAGGGAAGGCGGAATGTCACCAAAGAGAACAATACCGAACCCCACCCCATCTTCTCCGTTTCAGCATATCGCTTACTTAAACCGTAACCAAAGTGGAGAAAGGAAACACTTCTAGAATAGTCCCAGATCTGGACGTTCCAAGATAGAGAAGCAAGCTTAAAAAGTATGTCAGTAAATAAGCAGACAAGATGTGATTTCACACATACCAGACTGTCAAAGACAAAACCAGCAATGTGAGAAAGTGGGAACACACACATGTGACCGGTAGGAAGAGAACTGGTACAACCCCTTTGGAGGCAATTTTGCAAAATCTAATAAAGTTCAAGATCGTACATTTAACAACCCAGCAATTCTACTTCTAGTTCCATGCCCCAGAGAAATTCCCCCATGTGCCCAGGAAGAGGGAGGTGCATAGATGTTTACTAAAGTATTGCCTATTATAGCAAACAACAAGTTAAACAAAAAAACTAAGCTCCAGCAAAAGGGAAATGGATAGATTAGGATATAGTCACATAATGAAATTAATGGCAATTAAAATGAAGAAACCAGAGCTACTTGTGTAAAATGGTTAAACTGGAAACACCATGTTGAATGGGGGTTAAAACAAGTTGAAGTAATTGGTAATTGCATGAATTTTTTCAACCTTTTTTTTAAAGATTTATTTGCTTGAGAGAGATGAAGTGAGCGTGAACAGGAGGGGCAGAAGGAGAGGGAGACGGAATCCCCAGAGACTCCCTGCTGAAGGCAGAGCTGGACGCAGGCTCGATCTCACAACCCTGAGATCACCGCCTAGGCCGAAACCGAGAGTTGGATGCTTAACCAACTGCACCATCCAGGCACGCCTGGTAATTGTATGAATTTTTAAAAATTCAGACAATCCTCCTTTATTAAAACTCTAAGAGGGTGCCTGGGTGGCTCAGTGGGTTAAGCCTCTGCCTTGGGCTCAGGTCATGATCTCAGGGTCCTCAGATAGAGCCCCTCATCAAGCCCTGCATTGATCCCCATAGCCGGTTCCCTGCTCAGCAGGTAGCCTGCTTCTCCCTCTCCTGCTCCTCCTGCTTGTGCTGTTTTCTCTGTCAAATAAATGAATAAAATCTTAAAAAAAAAAAAAAGCACCAACAACAGTATTTCTGTATTAGTCATTAGAAGGGACACAGGACTGGACAGAAATGTGTGTCACAGACTCTGGGGGAAAAAAACACTAGAGGAAAGAAAACAAAAAAATATCTGGATTAGTTAGGAATCCATTTAAACTGGTGTTTAAAGAATATTATGTAATGACATTGGTGAACATGAGAAAGCTCTTATTATCACAGATGGTTAAGAAAATCCCTGTCTTCTTCCCCCAAACAACCCTGAAATTGTAATACTGAATAATACTGAGTTTCAAAACTGTTAAAATAAAATTGGAATGTGTGCAATGATGGGAAATAAGGAACATCTATAGTTACCATTTATTTTTTCCAAACATACCACCAGCAAGAGTGGCTTTTCTAATAACAAGAAAATTCTGTTCTTACCCAATGGGATAATATATAAAAATATTCCCTGCTAGTTCTATATTCCTTTTTTAAAAAGATTTTATTTACATTTGAGAGAGAGACAGGGAGAGTATGTGCCAGCATGAGTTGGGGGGAAGGGCAGAGGGACAAGGAGACTCCTCACTGAGCAGGGAGCCTGATGGGATGCGGGGTTCTATCCCAGGACCCTGAGATCGTGACCTGAGCTGAAGGCAGACGCTTAATGACTGAGCCACCCAGACGCCCCTAGTTCTATAATTCTTTATTTGAAATTTGGCAGAGTGCCTACACTGCTCTCATTTTGAGGATGGTCTGCAATCATTATACTGACCAACTCAAGATAAATGGAAAAAGTCAGCCATAAAGCATTTTCTATTTATAGCTCCTGCCTTCTCTTCCTTTCTGTCTTCAGAATATTCCTCTAGCCCAGCAATAGGGCACGCTACAGTGCTCGCTGGGTGCACCATCATACTCCTCTAAATATGGGTTCACAAGTAAAGATAAAGAAGGATAACAGACTAGCTCTTCCTGGCAGAACGAAGAACAAATCAAATTCATCCCAAAGAGGGGTGGCCATGAGCCTCGCTGTCCAGAGAACCGAAGGATAAGGAAAACAACAACTGAGGAACTTAGATGAGCATATGAAAATATAGTACTTGAAAGCGCCAGGACTAGTTTTCTTTCCTTGGAACAGCCACTCCCCAGTGAGAATTCCCATTGTTCTATTGTGTAACAAACACAGAAAGACTCATTACTGCCTAATCCTGTAACAAGCACACTACTACTTGGGAGTTAACACACTTAACCGTTTCAGGGTCAAAACGGCCACTTGGAAGTGTGACCCGGAAAAGTTCTTAACCTCATAATGGGCTAATGCTCCAAGGTGTTTGCACATAAGAAGTATCTTGGTTAAAGAATGACTTTGTTTAGCATCTTAAGAAATCTCCAAATTCTGGGGGTGCCTGGGGGCTGAGTCATTAAGCGTCTGGCTTTGGCTCAGGTCATGATCCCCGGGTCCTGGGATCGAGCCCCGCATCCGGCTCCCTGCTCAGCGGGAAACCTGCTTCTCCCTTTCCCACTCCCCTGCTTGTGTTCTCTCTCTCTCTCTGTCAATTAAATAAATAAATTAAATCTAGAAAGAAAGAAAGAGAGAGAGAGAAAGGGCAGGGAAGGGAAGGGATCATCAAATTTTTAACTCACTGGTCCATATTCTGATTTTTAAAACCAGGCAAATATCCTATGCACCTCATTATAATTCTAAACTTCGGCATGCAAAGCTGAAAGCTTTGTTGAAAAGGACTTCCCTTTTAGTTTCCTGGTTTGTAACACGGTATTTCTTCTCTGTACAGCACTGGAGCAGAAAATACCGCAGTTTCCACCACACACCTGTTCCACTGATACAGAGATGGCCAGTGGTCAGCTTTCTGTTACTCACTCAATCACTTGATGGTATTTGTTTGAGCACCTCCTATGTGGCCTGCCAGCAGCACGTGCTGGGAACCGGGCAGGCGACAGAATCCCAGACACTGCAATCATAAGCTAGATGCTTTGGAGGGAGGTGCAAATGGCCTGGGGAAAGGGAGACAGAGTGGCGAACCGTGGACAGGGTGTACACAGGTTGAACAGCAATGCAGAGGCCTGAGGAGAACAAGGCAGTGAGTCCAGTGGATCCAGCAGCAGTGGGGCAAGCGCTCCCGACAAACGCCCTGAGGTGACAGCGTGCTTGAGGCAGCTGAGGACCAGTGAGACACCAGGGTGCTGAGATGGGATGGGAGAGCCAGGGGGGGTCGTCAGAGGGGAAGTCGGCTGGAAGCAGGTGCCAGCCACACAGAGCCATCCGGGTCATTGTAAGAAAGGACGGGAAGGTGTTATGGCGTTGTAAGGAGAGAGTGGCCATGAACTAGCCTGTTGTGAAAGACTCACTCTACACGGCAAGGGGGAAAAAGGAACTTTACAGGGAAGAGACCTGGCAGACGGCATCGGAGCTGTGTCTTCACTGTAAGAAAACGACAGACAAACCCAAATTAAGGATCTTCTTACAGAATACCCAACCAGTCCTCAAAACAGCGATGGAAGGGAAAAACAAGAAACTGTCACAGATCAGAGGAAACTAGGAGACATGTTACCGAAATGCAGTGTGGGGTCCTGCACGCGATTCTGAGACAGAACAACGGTCATTCGTGGGAAAACGTAGGGAATCCAAATATGGTCCCTAGCGGAGTTAATAGGATTGTGCCAATGTCCATTTCTTCATTTTGACAAAAGTGCCGTCATCGTGTACGATGGGAACATTAGAGGAAGCTGGACAAAGGAAGTGTGGGAACTCTGTGTCGCGTCTTTGCAATTTTTCATAAGTCAAAAATCGCTCTAAACTAAAAAGCATTTTGTGGGGAAAAGAAAGATAATCTGGTCATTTCCGAGAGATGCATGTGACAGCAAGATGAGCAGTTGGATGTCACAATGAAAGCAACTTAGATCAGAGTGGGAGAAGTCGGGGCGATGAGAAGTAGGACGGTCTGGGGCACGTTTTGGAGCAAGAACCCATGGAATGTGCTGTCAGGTGGGACGTCAGCAGTGAGGGGGATGAGTCAGGGATGGCTCAGAGTCTGGTGGTCTGGGAAACAGGCAGCACAGAGGTGTCGGTGAGTGAGATGGGTTACATGGGGTGAGGAGCAGGTCCCCAGGAGAAATCAAGACTTCACTGTGGACACGGGACGTCTGAGATGCCTGTTCGCTGTGTAGTGGACCGGCAAAGTTGACATCCTGGAGAGAATGAGGTTAGAGCTCCGGGGAGAGGTCAGGGTTTGAGGCCCAAAGGGAGCAGCATCAGCAACAGGGCATAAATCCCACAGAAGCGGGAGACTTGTGCTCCCAGCGCACACGTGGGTGGGTGTGGGGGGGGATGGAGGGAAGGAGCAAGGGGTGGGAAAGAGGCAGGTCGGCAGGCAGTCCTGCCATCACCGCTGACACTGCGGTCACATAACCAAGCGTCGAGCGAGCGACGCTGGAGGCTGAGGAGCCCAAGCTCCCGAGGGCGGGGACCTGAGCGCGTCTGCGCGCCGGTGCGGGTGAGCGGGTGCGGCTGTGCGGGCACAGACTCCGTGCACACGCGGACACGCACGCGTTCCCCGCCCACTGGCGCTCCTTAACACGGGCCTCTCCAAGCTCCCTGGGGACGTCCGGGGTTTGTGCGTCGTGAGCCGCATCCGCCATTCACGACGACCTGCAGAGGAGACCGCCGGGAGCCCCGTCGGTTCTTCTCCGCCAAAGCGCCGAGCCCGGGCGTCGTTAGCACGGAAGTGCGCACAGAGGTCAGGCGCTCGGTGAAACTCCACTGACAACACACACAACCAACTCCGTAGACAGATGTACCACGAAGGCCAAGTTCGGAGGGAGGCGGACTCGTGAGTGAGCGCTTTCTGCCCCTTGCTCTGCAGCCTCAGCGGACGTTCCTGGAACCCGCGGAGAGCGCGCGGGGCAGGAGCTGCGGGGGCTGGGAAGGCCCCGGACGCAGCCCCGGACGCAGCCCCGGGCTTCTCCCGACCGAGCGCGCGGCTCAGCCTGAATCGGACACGACACGACCCTCCACACTCCCTCCCCGGATCTTTTCAGGCCGTTGTTCCCTTGCACGGAAACGCACGGGCGCGTCACTCGGCTTAGACGTCCGTTGGGTCGTCAGGCTCAGGACCGGTCGCGCGGCCCCTCCCAAAGCGACGACGCAGCCTCGCGCGTCTCGGGCTCGAGGGGACGCGCGGTGTGGCGGGTCCCCATCATCCACGGCTCAGGAGACCTCCGCGCGACTCGTTCCCGTCGTTGCCACTCCCAGCGACACCGCGGCAGGTACGACGCACAGGGAGGCACGACGCACAGGGAGGCACGGGCTCAAAGGGAAGGCCCCGACAGGGATCCGGTGCTGTTGCCGGCGAATGAGAAGCACGTCCGGACCCGGTAAGGACAGACTTTGGGAAAGGACTTTGGCCATGGAGGACAGACACTGTTGCAATATGGGGCGAGTGACGATGTAGGGGAAGAAGGAAGAGTCTCAGACTGTAGGGCTGCGAGCGTTTCCAAAGGGGCAAAAGGGGTTTTCCTGTACCAAGAGGAGTGGAGAGGCGAGGAACCGCGTGTGGGAAGCGGGGCGAGAGGGTGGCTGGACAGGCCGGGAGATCCGAGAACCGCTTACTCTGAGGCCGGCCTGTCCTCAGCAGGGGCTGTGCTGGCTCCCGCCAAGGGCGGCCAGCGTGCGGGCTCCGGGGCAAGGAGCGAAGCTGGACCCGAGTTTGGGGAGTAAGTGTCGGAGTCCGTTCCGGCAGCTGAACTAAACGCCACGTTTATCACTGCTCGGTGCACACATGGAGCAAGTCATTGCCTTGGACACCTTAAGCTTGTGCAGTGTCACACGTCAGTGAGCTCTCAATGACCCTGCGGGCACACAGCGCAGCCCGAGTAGCTCGCGAACAACGGACAGGTATTTCTCACGGTTCGGAGGCTGCGGGTCTCCGATCAGGCCGCCTTCACGGTCCCGTGAGGGACCGCCTCCCGGTTCACAGACGGTGACTTCCCTTGGGGTCCTCACGTGGCAAAGTGGGCAGCGGAGCCCTCTGGGGCGTCTTCTATGAGAGCACTAATCCCACTCACAAGGACTCGAGGCTCAGCGCCTCATCACCTCCCAAAGGCTCCACCTCCTAACACCAGCATCTTGGGGGTGAAGACTCAGCATATGAACTTGGGGAGGACACGAACTTCCTGACCACAGCGTAAGCATCCTGTTTCCACGCATGAGTGAGGACCAGTGGTTCAGCCAGTCATCTGTGAGGCAAAGAATGGGAATTTGGAGACGGTGTGTCTTGCCTGCGCCCCGCTAAGCAGAGCGTGGGAGGGGTATCTGCGGGATGGGGGCTTTGCAGACAGCTGTTTTCCAGAAGGCCAAGGGCTGTGGCATGTCTTAATCACAGGGCTTGGGTAAAGTTTACACTGACAAGACCAATGAAAGAAAATTCTGAACTCTGTAATCAAAAGACGAGACGGAGCCTTTAGAGGTTTCGCTGGGGATCTAAGCAACCAGGAAAGCTTCTCCGAACTCACCCCAGAGAAACACGCCATTTTGCAACTTCTTAAAGTCCAATGATTGCTGTTTCTCCACGTCCCGAGAAGAAGAAATCCTGCGGCAGAAAACTGCAGTAATTGCTGAAGTAAGTGCGAGGACGGCAACGGTGCCCTGCCCATTAGGGCTTCCCAGACCATGGAAGGTGCGGGAACAGCAGACGCTGGACCCACACAGGCCTCACAACCTTTCCTCCAAGATGGGATTGCAGGGGAATGACCACAGAGATGACACCTGTCCCTCACCCTGCCCGCACTGCAGACTCATCAGGGAAATATTTTATAGTCCCCCTTTAACAGCTCAGTGCTTCTGGAAAGGACCTCAAGTTAGCTGATCCGAAACTCGCAGGACTCCGGGAGCGCTGCGGAGGGAGAGAACGGGAAGGCAGCGGGGAGAAGCTTCTATTCTGTAGCTTTCCCCCAGGGGCAGCCCTAAAACGGTGGAGAAGCCCATCTGATGACTTCGTTCACTCTCACGATGACTGCACGGAGGAATTTGGATTTTGACTGGGTTTCTGCAAAGGACCTTCCCGTTTCTACAGACCACGTGCCTTGCCTCCACTCTTCTTTGTGGGTGAAGCTGCTCCTTTACTCTCTTCTCTGGGTGTTAATTAAGTTTTCAAGCTCAGTGGAACCCAAACTGGAGAGTTTCTATATTACAGTAGTTTATTTTACAAAAAGGCTGCTTCTATAAGACCAAGACATGTATTTCCACTGCAAGAAAATCCTCAGAAATAAAAAATGAGACCGAAATTTAATAATCGTCAGGATTTCGTTGTAGAGATAATTCGGGTCACCTGTATTTATTAAAAATTTTTAATTTAATTAATTTAAATTTAATTAATATTTAAATCATTATTTAAAATAACAGCATGTGTGTAGAAAACAGCATGATTTACAAATTATGTTGCTCACTGTGAATGCAGAAATGAAATCACCACCGCCAAAATCCTGAAATAGGGTTGTAATTCCCAATACAACTTTGCTATTTATACAGTGTTTGAATTATATGTGATTTTATTTAGTGATACAAGGAATCTATCCCAGAGGAAGCAAATGACCATATTATCTTTGTTATTAAAAGCTCCCGTGTATCTGAAAGTTGATCCTGTTAAATAAGAGTTGGAAACATCAAGGAGAAACTTAGCCTCTGATTTTAAAAGAAGTCTAACCACACCAGAGGTCACTGACAATGAAATTTCTAACCACCTAGCGAAAGAAATGACCTAAAGCATTCTAATTCTAAAGTGCTTAATTAAGGCCAGTTCGATTTTACAGCCTGTGCTACGTGTATCCAAGAATAGAATTCAATGAAGTCCGTCATCAATAAAGCAGTTTAAGTGTCATTTGGATCCATTTAACTTACAAAGCTTTAGATAAAGTACGTAAAATTTCTGATAGAATGCATAGAATCTACATGTGTCTACATGTAGATGTATCTACATCTAAACAGAACCGAGGTTGCAAATCCATGCTTCCACCACTACTCTGACACTAGGGGTGTGGGTGGGCTGGGAGGAGACAAGCAATGGATTCCAATTTTTAGCAAAGAAATGGAAAAAGTCATAAAGAAAAGGATGATGAACAGATGTTCACAGCAATTAAACTTTCATAAAATATATCCAGTAACTCAAGTGCCATGGGAGCCAGTTTTATGCCCACCTGCAACAAAGAGTCCCCAGGAAGATGACAGGAGAGGTGGCCTGAAGACACCACCGCTTAAGAATGACTTACAGTCGGTTCCTACAGCTGAAGAGCACAGGCGGGTGGCCCCGAGCTGGAGCTACTGAACACTGTCTGTATTAGTGATGCACAGTGTCAGAACTCCTAGAGGCTGGGAGAGGTGCAAGTTTCATTGTAGAGAAAACACTATCAGACCGTTTTTTGTGTCAAGGTTTAGTCAGGTTTTTTAAAAACAGAAAACATTAGATTTTAATGCAGATTATCCATTTAGGGGCTGCAGGCCCCTTCGATGAATAACATTGTACCTAGTTAACTCTCCATTAACCTCAAGCAGATTATCTACAATTCGATCGAATAGATTTGTTGAGTATCGCAAGGCTCCATGCTAACAGCTACAGATGAACGAATAAAATAACATTCCTGCTGTCTGAGGACTTACAGTCTAGTGTAGAGAAAAATACATAAGCAGCCAATTAAAATGAGACAGGGTAAGTGCCACACGGAGAAGAAGAAGGGCACAAATCTGCTGTTTTGGTTTGGTTTTGCCAGAGGCTGAGGAAGGTCTCAGACAGACAAAAGTGACATTTAAGCTGTGCATGTAGACTTCTGGGTTTAAAAAAAAAAACAAAAGTGGGGATGGATACTCCAGGCAGACAGAGCAGTATAATTAAGGGACAAGGGTATGAAAGTCAGGAGGACCATGGAGCCATGAGGAATCCAGTGCTGGCAGGGCACAGAGCACATGGGGAAGGTCACAGAGGGACTGGAAAGGCAAGGCTGGTCTTTACCTTGACAAGGAAGTCAAGACCCACCAGAAGTCCACACCCGGTGGAGTGGTCTGCCTAGATCTATGTTTGGAGATCCAGAGCTCCGTGCAGAGGATGGATTAGAATAGGGGATGATAAAGGTCTAGGCAGGAATGTGCATACAGTACAAAGAGGGAAGATCTGTGAGATTTGAGATCCAAGTGAACGTATCTGATGCCCAAATGGAAGTGTGAGGTCAGGAAAGGAGGAGTAAACAACTCTGCAGCTCCTGCTGAGGCAACTGGAGGTTGTCCTCACCGACAAAAGAGCTGGGAACACTGGAGGAGAGGCATGGAGATTTTCCTCAACAACGGAGCTGGGGAACGCTAGAGGAGAGGCGTGTGACGGGGGTCTGATGGCAACAGGGTATATTAGCTTTGAACACACTGATTTTGAGTGGGACACAGGACATCCAAGTGGACTTGGATGTCCAGAAGGCAGTTAGTAAAGGACTCAGAAGAGAAGTGGAGATGGAAAAACACTCGTGAACACCATCATCGTGTGGATTTGGCAATGACCCAGCACTCCTTTACCACATATCCCCTGGAAGCCCTCACTACAAAGCTGTTCCTACCCACTCAGTCACAGCTGATCTCACCACTTGCTACTGCCAACTTTCCACAAAATCCTAAACACTAAATGTAGGTCAAGGTAACAATACGGTGCCATTTTATTTGACTGAAGCATTAAATGTTATTGAATGTATATTAATTCACCTGATGTCAAACCATCAATTCACCCAGAGGCTATATATTTAGGTAAATATTCTTTCATTTCTTTTCTTTAAAAATGTAGGTATTGCTTTGATTCCCACGTTTAGAAAACATATAAACTACTGCTTTGCGGACTGATGACGCTAGCAATGCAACAGGGCAACATGGCTTAGGGGCAGGGGAAGTTAGAGAGCCACACACTGGAACAGCCGCGTAGCTCTATCTACTGGCAGCAAACCAGCAGAAAAGTGGACTTTTTGGGGAACACGACGGTCATAACGAAGCATAAAATTGAGCCTCCCTCTCCTTTTCATAACATGAAAGGCACCTCTAAGTTTGTGTCTCACTTCTTCTATTACTTTGTGTGTCTCAAATTCATTAATGAAAGAAAATATGCTTACCAGGTATTTCCCAAACTAGAAACTTAAAGTATGCTCATTGAAAAAGGATAATCAGACCAAGAAAAGAAGCCAACCTTCTCCTCTTTCCCTACCTCATTTTACTCCACTCCTTCACACATGTACACACCCCTCCCCGGTAACAGTTTCCTATTTGTTATGCCATGCTTTTCTCAATGCATATATTGTGTCCAAACATAATTCTATCCTTTCAATAGAAGCAACTTATAAAATGTATAGCAAAATGCATTTGAATTTTTATAAGACTGGAAATCTCTTAAATTACTTCTGATCCTTGAGTTCTAAAAAATCAATTTTTAGGGGTGCCTGGGTGGCTCACTTGGGGAAGGGTCTGCCTTCAGCTCAGGTCGTGATCCCAAGGTCCTGGGATCGAGTCCCCCACCAGGCTTCCTGCCAGCGGGGAGCCTGCTTCTCCCTCTCCCTCTGCTGCTCGCCCTGCTTGTTCTCTGTCTCTGCCAAATAATAAAATCTTAAAAAAAAAATAAATAAAAAATAAATAAATTTTTAGTTCAAGAACTTGGGAGAGCATAGTTACAGAGGAGCAGGGAAAGTCACATCAGTATTCGAACGGATACCACCGATATTTGTGTTCAGCATGAAAATGCCACTGACGTGCATTTCCAGATTTCAGTTCTGTCTTGAGCCACACAAGTACCCAGAGAATTTCTAACCACCCTACATACCCAGGTTCCCTAGATCATTCCAGAAGAGTACAGATAAATAAGTCCATTCATCAATGTTCAATTAACAGGTGAATTGAATTCTATTTGGCCGTTGACTAATTAAAAAATTTCTGAACTGGAGGGGCGCCTGGGTGGCTCAGCGGGTTAAAGCCTCTGCCTTCAGCTCAGGTCATGATCCCAGGGTCCTGGGATCGAGTCCCACATCGGGCTCTCTGCTCAGCGGGGAGCCTGCTTCCTCCTCTCTCTCTGCCTTCCTCTCTGCCTACTTGTGATCTCTGTCTGTCAAGTAAATAAATAAAATCTTAAAAAAAAAAAATTTCTGAACTGGATTAATTTGAATGTATTTAAATGTTTACACCTACCAGCTTCCAAATATCACTGAAATATTCTGAAGTTAAAATGACTGCCTGATTTTTCATACCCAAGGTAAAGTCTACACAGCATACTAATTGCTTCTTGTTGTTTAAGGCATTTGGATTTTTTAAAATCCCGTTTCTTGCACGTCAGCATTTTCTCCAAGAGTGAAGAAAGTGTACTCAAGCCGTATCTCGAAGGAAACAGGTCTCGTTGATTTTATGTCGCATTCCCTTCATGCCCTGCATTCATAGTCATAATTGACTTTGAAGTGTAAGTTTAGTAATATGAGTATCCTTATAATTTTTTTGGCTAAATTTCCCCAATACAATAAGCTGAGGAGGAAAAAAACAACCTTGGAATTTCCTGATTGGTGTTTGTTTGTTTGTTTGTTTTGTAGAAAAGTTACAAAGGCTAGAACAGGAGCAATCTAATAACTGGTCATCCTAACAGATCATTGAAAATGTGATGTAGGGACATCACAAGATTTTTGCCAAAAAAAAAAAAAAAAAAAAAGGAACTTGGTCTTTATGACTCACACTTTCTTTTAAATGGAAAGAATGAAATCCTATGGAGACTCATCTTTTCAAGATCCCATTCATTCAAGCATCTGTATCTGGCCAAAAATAACTCGGAAGCAGTGACCTTCCAGTCCCTTGGAGCTCTGAGCCACGTCTCAGAATCTCTTATGAATGTCTGTACTGCTGGGGCCTTGTAAGCGGACCTGACCTGGGCAGGACAGATCCTTCTCGCAGGAGCACAGCAGAGGGGCTGTGCTTGGAAGTGCCTGTCTTCCGTCACTACTGTGTTGATTAGCTGTGGCTGCATGACAATGTCCCCCATCTCAGCACCCTAAAGCAGTGATGGGTCTCATGACTCTGGGGGTTGACTGGGTGCTTCTGCTGGTCTTGCCAGAACTCACTAGTACAGCTGCTGAAAGTTCTAAGATGGCCTTACTCACATGCCCCACGCCCGACTGGGATGCTACAGTGGTGGGGGTGGCTGGCTCCCCTCTCCATGTGGTTTCTCATCCCTGGATTCCACAGAGAGGGTGATCTCAGAGTCCTGGGAGTGTGAGAGTAAAAGCTGCAAAGACTCTAGAGGTTTTCCCTGGGAGGTTCACAATGTCCTATTCTGAAAGTCCAAAGGAAACCAACTCAGCCTCCAAGGGGTACAGAAATGGACTCTACCTCTGTTTTTTTGGTTTTTTTTTAAGATTTTATTTATTTGAGAGACAGAGCACAAGTAGACGGGGGGAAGGACAGAGGGAGAAAGACAAACAGACTCCCCGCTCAGCAGGGAGCCCAATGAGGGGCTCCATCGCAGGACCCTGAGACCATGACCTGAGCCAAAGGCAGATGCTTAACCCACTGAGCCACCCAGGTGCCCGGAGGCTCTATTCTTAATGAAGTACTTGCCATTTGTTTTCAAGATGTTATTTATTTATCTGACAGCGAGTGAGGGAACACAAGCAGGGGGAGTGGGAGAGAGAGAAACAGGATCCCCACTGAGCAGGGAGCCAGACGTGGGGCTCAATCCCAGGACCCTGGGATCATGACCTGAGCCAAAGGCAGACGCCTAATGACTAAGCCACCCAGGCGCCCCTCCAAGGCCATTTTTAATCCACTTCAGGAAATTAAAAATCCCTCCCACCTCTGCCCAGCCCCATCCCATCTGAGCCTGGACAAAAGCTGATGATGGACCAAGGGTCCTCTCCACTTTCTACAACTTACATGATGACTTTAAAATGGGATTCTCTATGGTGCACTTTTCCCAGTAAAAAGGTAGAAGGACATATAACACAACGTAATGTGATGTGGCACACCACGACTGTAACAGACGGAGGACCAGTTTAAAAGGCATCTTTAGTTGGAAAACGAACCAAACAACAGATTTACATTTTTATAATTACCACTTGCAAAGGTCAGTGATTCCTTGCATGATATATGCCAGTTTTAAAAACAACTATTCACAAGGGCAAAAGATGAGATCTTCCATAATTCCCTGTGTATCATTAATTCCCAATTAACAAGGAATTGGCTATAAACTGCTGGCCTGTATATTTCTACACTGATGAGAAGAGTTAAGAATGGCTCGTTATCGTCTCCTCATGGATCAGTAAGAGTCAAATCACCTACCTCATAGGATTGGCTTAATAATTAGATATTTTAATGTGTGCAAACGTTACCAAACAGTGGAACATAATAAGTAATCTACATTATTTAGTGAAATAAAAATTATTAATGTCACCAAAAGAGTTTATCTTTTCAGTAGTGGTGAATATTTTATTTAATTTCAGAGATCTGGAAAACAATTATCCTTGCATTTCTGTAACAAACAATAAAAAATAAGAAAAATCTTTAAAAATTAAAAAAAAAAGGTGGGGGGCCTAGATGGCCTACCTGGTTAAGTATCTCCCTTCAGCTTACGTCCTGATCCCAGGGTACTGGGTTCGAGTTCTGCATGGTATTGGACTCCTTGCTCAGCAGGAAGCCTGGTTCTCTCTCTACCTGTCACTCCCCCCGCCTGTGCTCACTCACTCTCCTCTCTCTCAAATAAATAAATAAATAAATAAAATCTTTTTTAAAAAAAGGTCAATGCATGTAGGGTAGGGTATAACACACACACACACACACACACACACACACACACAATTTGAGCCATCTCTACCAAAACTTTCAGAGTAAGCAGACAGAGCTTGCCTTTAGAGTCACTTAATTTAGTAAACACATACACGTGCTTTTCTTACATAAGGGACTGTTCTAGAACATTTATAGATAGTAATTCATTGGGTCTTCATAACAAACTGATAAAGTGGGTGCTTTCATTATCTACATTTTACTTATTTTTTTAAAAGATTTTATTTATTTATTGGATAGACAGAGATCACAAGTAGGCAGAGAGGCAGGTGGGGGGCGGGGGGGGGGGAGCAGGATTCCTGCTGAGCAGAGAGTCTGATGCGGGGCTCGATCCCAGGACCCTGGGATCATGACCTGAGCCTAAGGCAGAGGCTTAATCCACTGAGCCACCCAGGCGCCCCCATTATCTACATTTTAAAGATAAAGAAACGCAGGCACGTAAGAGTTCCCACAAGCTAACGGAAGAGCTGTGAGTCCAATGCAGATGGTTTTGCCTTTAGAATCCTTGCTCCTGTCCTCTAGCCTCCCTTTCCACGTGCTGGTTCAAAAATGCGTCATCCAAATCACTGCACAGCTATGCGGCTAGCAAGACATGCCCCCTGCTAAAGTCTTCTGAGAATAACGTCTGAGAGAATGTTCTCTGGCTACATCAGCACTGGCCTAAACACCAAGGGCTGAGGGATGGAAAACAACTGTAAACGACTGTGAGGCTTTGTCTGGAGGTTCAACTGCTCTATTGTAAAATACTATGTATCAGAAAGCCCGAGGGGTCGAGGCAGAGCTGGAGGACACTGGGGATCAGGATTATAACTTCAAATTCATCTGTCCTTACATTCTAAATCTGCCAAGAGGGACAATGGATTATGTACTCACATAACTGTCCAATTCTCGCTTCTGAACCCAAGCTATCTGGTTCCAAGAAGCGGCTCTCTGAGGACTGATTTCTTCCCATGTGGACTAAGAACAAAGAGAGAATAGAGGAGTACAGTTCTCCATTTATTCTGAAAATAGGACATGCTTCGTAAATGCTTGTTAATGTTCCCTTGCAAAACACAGTGATCGAAACTCTGCTTTGGTTTAATTTAAAATGAAGCAGAATCACAGAAGCTGTGGTTTGCGAGGCCTCCTCTCCTGGGCCCTTCCATTTATTCTTCAGGACCCTGCAATTACCAAAAAAAAAAAAAAAGTCTACAGCAAATGGCATTCATTCTTCCATGAAGCCTGAAAGTACTGGGGGACTTGGCAACAAGGGCTGACCTCCGTGAGAAACACACACTTCAAAAGAATCACTGTTTTGTATTAAGAATTCAGCCCATAAGGATCAATTCAAACAACATTCAGAAAAGTAAAGTAAAGCAGGTCCCTTCCTCTTTCATCCTGTCATGAAATCCAGAAGGAAGGTTAACTTGGGATCTGGCTGAGCTGCCAGTGACCACTGTCTGCATCTCGGCAGAACGATGAAAGGCACACTCCAGCTGAAACGAGTCTAGGCTTTCGGGTCATTTTAATCCCCGTGGCGTATTCCAAAGAGCAGAACATTCCTTAAAAGCTTGATATTGTGATTAGATGATTAGGGTTTTAGGGTTTAAGTGGTATTTTCCTTTCAGCAGAAGTCTGCAAAAATTGAATGACTTTTCAACAAATATTTGCCTAAAAGGAAAAAGCTTTCATTTTCTTAGTGTGATCCCAACCTTGACCATACCATCATTGGTCCTGGTGCTTTCACACAGCTCGGCTTACCGGGGCAGGCAAATAAATTGAAAATGCCCTTATCTGAAACGTTCAAATTTCCTTTCCAAGGCAGCAAGTCTGAGCACTACCTAATTTCCCCAAACTCGCTGAGGGATAATAGACCGCACAGGAGATGAGAGTATTAAGCGTGCGTTGCCTTACACAGGGGCATCGTTTCATGACACTGACTATCCCCGACGAACCACCGAGGCTCTTTGCTCACGATCCCATGTGAGGCCAGCCCTGAAGGTTATGGAATGCAGCCCACCGGTTGTTGTTTTTCTTTTCTTTTCTTTTCTTTTCTTTTTTTTTTTTTACTAACACAGGTCAGTTTTCATTTATGTCCAGGACAGTATGGAAACTAACAGGAGACGTCCTCAAGACAAAGTATGTGAAAATGCTGTGTAAAATAGAACCAGCATTCTTTTAGATGTTTAATTTTACTTGGGAAACGAAACAGTAAGGAAATTCCCAGGGACCCCAAATGGCAAGGACACTGAACACAAAGTTCTGGGTAAAAGCCCGAGAATGCCTGCCGCTGACCGTGTCCAAAGCCAGGAAGAAGGCCTTGCATCTTCACGGGTGGCAGCTGCCATGCGACAGTGACAGACAGCAGGAGGTGCAAAGGAAGGACTGACAAACATTCGCCCTCTGGCCCTGGCTGTGGGAAAAAAAGATTTTCATGAGTGTTAATAAACGAAGGTCACCTTTGCAAGAAATTAGAATTCATATAATTACATCCTGCATGTTCTGGGAACACTCAGGCTATGATTTTTTAAAGCAGTCCTGTGATGCCAAGAAGCAGCAAATTAAATCATTTTTTTCCAAGTCTTTGCTCAAAAGCCACCTTCTCAGCAACACCTTCCCTGGACACAGTGTTCAAATTTGCACCCACCCACATTCCTTCTCTCCTCAGCGCGCACTGCCTGCTAGTATTACACTCTGTAAATTGCTGTTTTATTGGGTTGTCTGCGTTGTCCCAGGCATCAAAGACGTTCCCCTTCGGGGTCTCTGTGATGACTGGCGAGCCCATGACTGGAGAGTCTCAGGAAGCATTTGAGCCCAATTGCTCCAGGCTTGTTGGATGACGCGGGTTACATATGGGCCCTTCCCTAAACGTGTCAAGGCTCTTTACTGAGTCTTGGGGTGGGGCATGTGGATCTGAACTTGGCTGTGGCGAAGCAGAATTCAGAAACCGCATGCTTGTGTGAGTCCAGCAATTTGGCGGGTGGGGAGCAAGGGGCTTACAGGACTGGAGCTGCGGAGCACAGATGGGATGCAGGAACCACACGCAGAAAACCTCACACGCCTAGCCCGGGAAAAGCGACAGAGGGGCTGACGTATCTGAACGTACATGACAGCACAGTGGGCATGAGCTGCGCAGAAGGTCTCAAATATCTTTCCAAGAGAGAGTCAGATACTGGTAGATCCAGCTTGAGCAGTGCCTGGAGAGGAGAGCTCCGCCGCCCCCGCCAATCAACTGAAAAGGAAATATCACTTATTCATCAACAGTTTCTTTTCATTCTTCCAAGGGTGCCCCAGAGAGCAGCTAAAAACACACAATGGCAAACCCAACAGTGCTCATAACACAGAACCCCATCCAGGAGTCCACAACGAACAGTGCTCTGAGTTTTCTGGTAATTGTAGGAAACAGTTAAAGCCTGGAGCCCCAAACACCGTCATGGTTGAATGTGTCACGGTCTAACACGGATTGGGCATTCTTCCTCATCCACATTTCCCTCTCTTCTTTACATGGCAAGCACAGGTTTCTCTGCGACTGCGCCATTAATATTCCAGTTGTAGGGCTCCAAGGGGACCTTAGAACTCAATTCCTTGCGGAGGACCATCTCAGGAGATATGCATTTTACAGACACAGAAGACAACGCCTGTCGTATTTCATGCCTCTGAAGCTTTCTGAGGAACGGAGTTAAGGACTGGAGGCTTCTCTCTTTGTTGTTTTTGGTTTTGCTTTTTATTTTCAACATTCCACTTCTTTCTTTTTTTTTTTTTTTCCCCTCAAGATTTATGTGACAGAGGGAGAGAGTGCACAGGCAGGGGCAGCAGGAGAGGGAGAAGTGGGCTCCTTGCTGAGCAGGGAGTGTGACGTGGGTCTCGATCTGAGGACTCCAGGATCATGACCTGAGCCCAAGGCAGACCCTTAACCGACTGAAGCCACCCAGGCGCCCCTCACTCTATTTATTTCAAATGACCACATACACAACTCCTTGTCTTCCCCTTCAACTTGTCGTCTGTTTCGTGTATCTGATCTTCTTTGAGATGCAGTACCATTAAAAAAAAAAAAATCGGGGCGCCTGGGTGGCTCAGTGGGTTAAGCCTCTGCCTTCCTTCGGTTCAGGTCATGATCTCAGAGTCCTGGGATCGAGCCCTGCATTGGGCTCTCTGCTCGGCAGGGAGCCTGCTTCCCCCTCTCTCTCTGCCTGTCTCTCTGCCTACTCGAGATCTGTCTCTCTGTCAAATAAATAAATAAAATCTTTTTTAAAAATCTCCCATTTTAATTTTTAAGTAACTTTCAGTGAAGACTGTTAGAAGGTAAATGCAAATCTTTCACAACCGGGTAAACACTGGAGTCTATCACTTTCCATTTTATTCCTTGATGGATTAATATAATAAATCCCTTTGGAGATACATTTATCAAATTTAAAACCACAAAATATGAGATACATTATTTAGCAAAGTACCTGTAATCAAGAGCCATTGTTCTGTGGTCCAAGACATAGAATCTATTTTCCTGTATTGCTTAACATAAAATAGCTCTTTTCAATTCATACTCGATATATACAACATTTAATGTACATTCCGCCTGAAGAGAGGCAGGCTGTGATTCATTCTCACCAAGCTCCGTGCATACAAATGACCAGGAGCAGCTTCGTGACAGTCAGGGTTACAGACACAATCTTTCTGGGGTTACACAGGGAGGGGACCAAGAGCGGTGGCTCGTTTATGAAATAAAGAAAGCTGTCAGAGAAAATTACCTCATGTGTAATGCAGAACTGGCCAAGGTAGACAGAAATATCACAAGATTTTTTTTTTTTTTTTTATTCCAAGGTGGGGATCTGTATTCTCTATTCAGAGGAATTTTACTGTGGTGGGCTGAATAGGGGACCTTCCCCCAAATGTCCACATCCTCACTCTGGATCCCGTAAATATGTTCCATTACAGGGCATAACCGACTGCAAATGCGAGATGTGGGGGTGACCAGGAAACAGTGCGGTGGGCCCGGTGTCAACGCAAGGATCCTTGCAAGAGGATGGCAGAAGGCAGAAGGAGGTGATGGGGTCTGAGATAGTCGACCAGCCTGGGTGGCTGGAGGGAAGGCACCACAAGCCAAGGACGACAAATGGCCACTGGAAGCTGGAAAAGGCAAAGAAACAGTGTCCCCTTGAGAAGGATCCAGGAAGTACACGGCTGGTAACACCTTGAGTTTAGCCTCATACGGTGAGGGATCTCCAGAGAAGAGAACCGAGGGGAGATTTATCCAGACGACTTGGTGCATGTGATTCTGGGGCTGACCAGGCCCACACTCTGTCACCTGTCCGCTGCACACCCAGGAGAGCTGGTCGTGCCATTCAGTGGAGTCCAAGGACCTGAGAACCAGGGGGATGGAAGGTGTACATCCCAGTGCAAGGGCAGGAGAACATGAGAGGTGATGTTTCCGCTCAAGCCATGAGGCAGGAAAACAAGGCATTCATTCCCCCGTCCTCTGCTTTCTGTTCTCTTCAGGCCCCCAGTGGGTTGGATGACACCCACCACACTGGGGAGGACCCTCTGCTTTGCCAAATCCTCTCACTGGATTGCCAACCTCACCAGGAAACACCCTCACAGAGACACCCACTACTCTGGGCACTGCATGGCCCAATGAAATGAACACATGAAACCAAAGTCACACCCAGTGAGACCAATTCTGGACTCGTGACCTCCGAACTGGGAGATAATACATTTCCACTGCATCAAGCCACGGAGTCTGCAATCGTTAGAGCCGCCATCAAGGTGATAGACAGGAGTCGGGACAGTGTGGCAGTATGGCTGTTAAGAGAGGGAGACGAGAATCAGCATGGCTGGCAGTGGACCCATTCTGCCACTTAGTAGCGTTTGGCCTCAGGCAAGTATCCCAAACTATTATGTTGCAAGAGGATATGATACGTATGTACCTGTGCAGCTTGGCACTCCTCAGAAGCAGAGCCTAAGACAAGGTTTCAAATGCAAGAGTTTATCTGGAAGTCCAGAGGACATGCATGGGGGCAGGTGAGGAAGGGATACAGGCACGCAGCCGCGAGGACAGCAAGGACACACTGACTCATTAAACCGCCCACCACAGTGGACACCTGACACTTAAGCCCTCGGGGAAGTGGTAAGTGGTGCAGCGCCTCCCTCACTCAGAGCGACCTCATCTCCCCTGAAGCCCTACTATCCCTTTCCAACTCTTAGCTGCCCCCAGGAAGGACGTATTTAATGCGAATCCCAGAAAAATCACTGGTTGATGGCTGCTTCTGGGAGGTTGTATTCCCCATTACTTCCTACCAGGGTTTGGTCAGAATGGTCTTTAGCACTTTCAGTTCTAGCAAAAAGCAAGCCAGCCAGCCAGCCCAGAGATGCAGATGGTGGCGGCTGGCTGCCAGATGAAGGTCAGAGGGATGGGAGGGGGCTGAGGACCTGCTATAGCCTTTTGTAGAGTGGTAGGGAGGAGCGTGAATCCCCTGCTTCCATCTCCCCCTCACTCAGTGCCTAGCACTCAGAAGGAGCTCCGTCAAGGTCACTTAGAACCACTAGCTCCCTTTCTTCTGTGTTCCCAAAGCATCCCAACAGTGGCACTTGCTAACCACCTTTGGCAGCTTGTTTGTGGCCCTAATTCAGCTGTAAGCAGCCGGCGGGCAGCGTCTGGGACGTCCTGACTCACGTACGGATGCTATGAAGGCACATGGCGGGAGTTTCAGGAATGATTGTGGTGTGGCTGTTGCATGGATAATAAGCAAAAGCCTGTAGCACTTAGCAGTAGGAACGGCATTTTAAGGGAAGCAGAGGCAACACAGACACCCTCTACGAGTCAGCAATTCCATCCCCAGCTTGTACCCCCCAAAGGATGGAACACAATGACTTCAACAGATCTTCATATACGGACGTTCACCGCACCATTATTCCCAACAGCCAAATGGTGGAAACAACGAAGAGACGTATCAGCCATTGAATGGATAAACCAACCGTGGTGCATCTAGACAAGGGCGTTACTATTTGCCCATTAAAGGGAAGAAAGTATTGATAGGGGCTACAGCACAGAGGAGCGTCAGAAACATGAATGGAGGTGGAGGAAGCTATTCACAAAGAAAGCTGCCGTACTGTAGGGTTCCATCCCTGCACAATGTCCAGCAACGATACGTCCGTTAAATCTGTGCAGACAAGAAGCAGATCAATGGCTACCAGGGACTGGAACAGAGGTGGAGGGCTATGTAGGGAGTGCTTAAGTGGGTGGAGAGTTTTGTTTTTGAGAGATAAAATGTTGGGGAACTGGACAGCAGTGTTGCCTGCATAGTGTTGCGAATATACAAAATGCCACAAAACAGGTCACTTCAAAATGATTAAAACAGTAAATTTAAATTTTACGTGCATTTTATCTCCTTTAGGGAAAAAAAAAAGAAGAAAGAAAAATAGCTCTCTCTATGTCAGGAAATCAGATTACTCTTGGAGCACAGGACCACCTCTTCCTGTATTTCTGGAAGCAGAAGAGAAAAACTGCAGAGTTTAAAAGTCAGCAAATGGGGTCTGAATCTTAACCCTAGTCACTACTAGCCACGCGTTTTCAGTGGTGCAGCGTCCTTTTCTGTGGACTGGATATGCTTGCCTCCTAGGATTGTTTTAAAGGCATAACAGGAGGAACAGAGGAAAGTTCCTACCACATAGTAGGCCCTTTAATGACTGTGGACGTACAGCCATCCTGACCCTGGGGGCTCCATCCTACTCAGCAGTGTTCCTAGCTCTTCCTCAAGTCCAGAAGAAACCTCATCACAGGCTCACAGTGTGGTGACTTTTGGATATATCGAAAAGCTGCCACACTTTTTGTGGCCAGGCTTCTCTAGGTAAGAGACTCACACAATGAGATCATGTCCTTCACTGATGAAAACCAAAAAACCCCCAAGTCTTCATGGAAGGACCCACCAACGCAGCTGGTGTCCCATTCAGGTGATATTTTCAGATCATGCAAGGGACCATCTGTGAGAATAGCATCTACTTAATTCTTAAGAATGATTTGGAACCAGAAAAGACCCTGAATAGCCAAAGGAATGTTGAAAAAGAAAACCAACACTGGTGGCATCACAATTCTAGACTTCAAGCTCTATTATAAAGCTGCCATTGTCAGGACAGTAGGGTACTGGCAAGAAAAGAGACACATAGATCAATGGAACAGAATAGAGAGCCCAGAAATGGACCCTCAACTTTATCATCAACTAATCTTCGACAAGCAGCAAAGAATATCTAATGGAAAAAAGACAGTCTCTTCAACAAATGGTGTTGGGAAAATTGGACAGCCACATGCAGAAGAATGAAACTGGACCACTTCCTTACACCACACACAAAAACAGATTCGAAACAGATTAAAGACCTAAATGTGAGACAGGAATCCATCAAAATATTAGAGGAGAACACAGGCAGGTACCTCTTCAACTTCGGCTGCAGCAACTTCTTACTAGACCCGTCTCCAAAGGCAAGGGAAACAAAGGCAAAAATGAACTACCAGGACTTCAGCAAAATAAAAAGCTTTTGCACAGGAAAGGAAATGGTCAACAAAACCGAAAGAAAACCGACAGAATGGGAGAAGATATTTGCAAATGACGTATCAGATAAAGGGTTAATATCCAAAATCTATAAAGACCTTACCAAACTCAACAACCCAAAGAACAAATAATTCAATCAAGAAATGGCCAGAAGACATGAACATACACTTCTGCAAAGAAGACATCCAATGATCAACAGACACACGAAAAAATGTTCAATGTCACTCGGCATCAGGGAAATACAAATCAAAACCACAATGAGATACCACCTCACACCAGTCAGAATGGCTAAAATGAACAAGTCAGAAAATGCCAGAAGTTGGTGAGAATGCAGAGAAAGGGGAACCCTCCTACACTGTTGGTGGGAATGCAAGCTGGTGCCATCACTCTGGAAAACAGTGTGGAGGTTCCTCAAAAAGTTAAAACTAGAGCTTCCCAATGACCCAGCAATTGCACTACTGGGTATTTACCCCACATTTATAAAGATAATAAGAGAAGGGGCAACTGCACCCCAGTATTCATAGCAGCAATGTCCATAATAACCAAACTATGGAGAGAGGTCAGATGTCCGCTGACAGATGACTGGATAAAGAAGATGTGGTTTTCATATACCATGAAAACTACGCAACCATCAAAAGAATGAAATCTTGCTATTTGCAATGACACAGATAGAACTAAAGGGTATTATGCTAAGCAAAATAAGTCAATCAGAGAAAGACAAGTGTCACATGATCTCACTGATACGAGAAATTTCAGAAACAAGGAAGAGGATTCAAAAGGGTAGAGAGGAAAAAATAAAACAAGACAAAACCAGAGAGGGAGACAAACCATAAGAGACTCTTAATCATAAGAAACAAACTGAGGGTTCCCCTTTCTCCACATCTTCTCCAACACACGTTGCTTCCTATCTTGCTAATTTTGGCCATTCTAACCGGTATAAGGTGGTATCTCTTAAGTAAAAATAGAACTTCCCTATGACCCAGCAATTGCACTACTGGGTATTTACCCCAAAGATACAGATGTAGTGAAAAGAAGGGCCATCTGTACCCCAATGTTCATTGCAGCAATGGCCACAGTCGCCAAACTGTGGAAAGAACCAAGATGCCCTTCAACGGACGAATGGATAAGGAAGATATGGTCCATATACACTATGGAGTATGATGCCTCCATCAGAAAGGATGAATGCCCAACTTTTGTAGCAACATGGACAGGACTGGAGGAGATTATGCTCAGTGAAGTAAGTCAAGCAGAGTCAATTATCATATGATTTCACTTACTCGTGGAGCATAAAAAATAATATGGAGGACATGGGGAGATGGAGAGGAAAGGGAGTTGAGGGAAATTGGAGGGGGAGATGAACTATGAGAGGCTGTGGACTCTGAGAAACAAACTGAGGGTTTTGAAGGGGCGGGGGGTGGGAGGTTGGGGGAGCCTGGTGGTGGGTATTAAGGAGGGCATATTCTGGGGTGCCTGGGTGGCTCAGTGGGTTAAGGTCTCTGCCTTCAACTCGGGTCATGGTCCCAGGGTCTTGGGATCGAGCCCCGAGTCGGGCTCTCCGCTCTGCGGGGAGTCTGCTTCCTCCTCTCTCTCTCTCTCTGCCTGCTTCTCTGCCTACTTGTGATGTCTGTCAAATAAATAAATAAAAATCTTCCCAAAAAAGGAGGGCAAGTTTTGCATGGAGCACTGGGTGTGGTGCATAAACAATGAATTCTGTTACACTGAAAATAAATTTTAAAAAATAATAATAAAAGAAAGAAATAAAAGTTGTCTTTTAAAAAAAAGAACCTGAGGGCTGCTGGAGGGGAGAGGGCAGAGGGGATGGGGTAACTGGGGGATGGACATTAACGAGGGTATGCGATGTACTGAGCAGTGGGTGTTACATACAACTGATGAACCACAGATCTGTACCTCTGAAACCAGTCATACATTATATGCTAATTAACTGAATTTAAAGATGTTAAAAAATAAAAAACAAAAAATAAAACAAAACCAAAAAAAGACTGATTTCCCAATCCTTGTCTCTGAAAAGAGACCAAAGCAAGGCCCCAAACGAGAAGGAAACAAGAGATCTTACATGTTTTGGTGTCTTCCACAACCTTTGCCTCTCAGACATACTTGGCTGAGCTTATGGTCTTCATAAAGGTTTAGCTACAGTCAAACTTAGTGTATCCCCTTTAAACCAACCGACAAAACTCACGGATTAAGACCCCCAAACGCTCCGCCAACCTCTTCAGTCTCGCAGGGAAGCCTGTCAGATGCAGGATCTTTGCAGATGGGTGCGTAGTGAGAGCCGCCCCAACTCCACCAGACATTTGCAGACTCCAGCCTTTGCCTGGGCTGCTCTAAAATGTATCACAGTTGCTGAAAGATCACCGCTTTGTTTTTTAAAAACTTTTCTAACAGGGTCACAGAGGTGAGCCCTCAGGTGTAGCATACAGCTCTCGTCAAATTTAGATGATAAAGGATTTCCTTGCTACCGTCCATTTGTCAGGCTTCATGGGAATAAGCAATACTCCTGTTAAATGTAAGAGGTATTTACGGAATGTCAACAGGGAGTCCAGATCCGTTTAGAGCCGTGGTTCCCACTCTGGGGCCACGGGACACCCCCAAAGGACCTCAGAAAACATTTTTGGTTGCTGAGACTAGGGACTGGGTTTGCCACAGGCATCCGGTGCGCAGAGGCCAGGGATGTCCATCCTTCCACGCAGAGGACAGCCTGGCCCCACAAATAATACGGGTCCCAGATGCTAATTATGCCAAGGTTGAGGAATCCAAACTTACGGGAACGATCCAGTAATTGAAACATTCACCTCACGGCCCCCCAAATGAAAAACCACAATGCAAATTCGTTTTTAAGCATCTGTTCATTCTTCCTTTATTGATTCATTCGTGAGTTTGTGTCTATGCCGATCTAACGAGGGTTTCCTGTCAGGTTGCTCTAGAGCCTGTCTGTGTTGCTTCCTCTTTTTCTCCAGGAGTTTTTGAGGAGGAGAGAAAGTCTGGGTCTTATCCCTGGGGTAATGGACAGCATCATCAGACACAATTCCAGCAATGTAGTTCGGATTTTTTTTTTTTAAAGATAAATCAGATTTATGCAATAAAACATCTCAGCAGGGTTTTTGCTTTATTTGGGTCATTCTTCAATTTCAGGAGGACATGTACCAGCACCGCATCACCTGAACAAAAGAAAACTGAAAGTGGAACGCTCATTTCAGGAATGAAGTTGGTCCCCGGAGGGAGGGGCTGCATCCTCAGAGGGGACGGATCCCACCATAATGGGGGCAGAGTCCCCTCTGGACCCGCGACGCAGCAACAGAGCGGCGCTGCTCACGCATGGCGAGCATCAGAATCACCGATCCCTGGGCCATCCCGAGGCGCACGGTGGGGAGCGCACGCGGAAGCGGAAGCCTCGACGGGGTGAAGCCACACACTCGATGCAGATGTCACGTGCAGAGATGCGTGCATCAGGAGAAACGGCCCGCAGGCGCTTCCCAGAGTCCCCCCCAGTTTCTGGCAGGTGTGCCCTCTGGGCTCTCAACTGCTTCTTCCTGACGGTCCACTCGGGTCCTGTTGCACGCTGTGGGGCATGACATGTCAATGCAGGCACAGTGGGGGGGAAGAAGCCCACCGAGCGTGAAGGGGGAAGACTGGGGCTCCGTGGGACACGCGCAGGCGTGTGGACATGGTGTGAGAGTGTGACGGCTCCTACTTCACCCTCTGCAGAAGGAATCCCTACCCCAGCACAGATGGCTTCGCTGCAAGGCTTCTCAGCCACATCTTCATAAGACCAGGTACTGGGTGGGGCACCCAAATGGCTCAGTTGATTAAGCGACCGACTCTTGATTTCGGCTCAGCTCCTGATCTCAGGTGGTGAAACTGAGCCCCACGATTCACCTCCGCACTCGGCAGGGGGTCTCCTTAGACGTCCTCTCCCTCTGTCATTCCCTGCTGCTAGCACGCTCTCTCTGTGTCAGTAAATCTTAAAAAACCAAAAACCAAAAACCTGGGCACTGGGTGCTGCCTATGCGTCTGTAAAGCATTATGCTAAAAAGACTGACGGTAGTCTGCTATTTATACAGAAATGATCGGTCAGCCACCATGCAAATAGAATCAATGCACACGCTTATCACATTGGAAGCAGGACGCTGTCAAGCCAAGGGGGGGCGGCCTGGAGGTGTCACGTTGTGGGGGCGCTGCTGCCTCCATTATGGGGACACGGGAAGGTCCATCATGCACATCCAGACGAGGCTGAAGGAAGAGACAATGCCGCCATCATTTGCACAAGCCCAACCACAAGGAGGCCCCACGAGCACCCCTGGCGCAAACTTCTGGTCCTTTCCTGGTAGTAGTGATACCTTCCCTCCTGCCGAGCACAAGCCAAGGGACACGGCCAGGCTGGGAGAAGATCTGTGAAAACAGGAAAGAGGTGTTGCTGGTCCCTAGCCTTCAATCAAAGAACAGAGCAAACAGCACCATTTTCTGTATCTCACATTTCAGAAATCCTCAAATGAGTACAGCTCTGAAGACAGAACCCCTAAGAGCCTCCTGTCTTACTGGGGAGAGAGAAACATCAGGGATCAGAAGAGGTTTTTTCTTTGTTACCTTTCATATATAATATATACATAAATGGCATTCATTTCTGAATGATGTCCCCCTCAACAGTTCACGTACTGATAGCAAAGACGTACACAGAAGAAAGTCGCTGCCGTTGAAGGCTGGGTTGGCCTGTCTCTAGGGCGGGTACGAAGCCTGTCTACGGGGCTGCAAGCTCGGCGCCCTCCGCCCTCAAGATCAGACCCAGCACAGATCATCTCTAAGACGGCCCTGGGTGACGCGCAGTCCTCTGCCCGGGATGCCACGACCAAGTGCCCCAGGCTGGGGCACAAGCAACACACACTGATGTTCTCCTGGTTCTGGAGGCTGCAAAGCCAAGCGCAAGGTCCCCACAGGGTCGGTCTCTCCCAAGGCGCCTGTCCTCGGTTTGCAGACAGTCACCTTCTCCCTGTGTCCTGAAGCACTCCTTTCTCTGGGCATGTGCCTCCCTGCAGTCTTGAGGACCCTCTTCGTGTAAAGACAGATTAGTGCTGCCCCTCATGACCTCACGGAACCCTAGCCTCGGCTTTGAAAGCCTCCCACCCACATTCAGTCACGGCAGGGTTACGGCTTCCGCACGTGAACGGACAGCAGGTGGGGGGAGACACAATCCGTCTACCACAGGACGGGCATGTGACGAAGTGTGGGGCTGGGATCTGTTCTCAGGGATGCGATTCTCAACACAGGTTGCTGGTCTACACCACAGCCAGGCGCAAACCGAGCTATGCATCGAGAGAGCTTACCCTCGAAGCTCAAAGAAGGGACGGATCCGAAGCTTCAGTACGACTGTAGCAGATGGACACTCACTCCCGGGAAAAAACAATGTAAGGGGTGCTGACTTTTCTACAGGCAGCAGAGATCCATTGTAACTATAAAGACACGTTTTAAGCCGGTCATGAATACAACGATGGAAACAGCCCAGCAGACAAACTCGGGGCGAAGTGCGCGTGGACCAGGACGCTCTGTGGCAGTTCCGCGAAGCATCTGATCCCCCTCCCGACTCCAGACTTGCGGGACGGATGGTCTCCACCCTGCAGTCCGTCAAGGGACAGACCCAACCCACAGAATGGCTGCGACTGGGAGTTTCCCTCAGTAACAGAGCTTCCCAGTGCCACAGTTACTCATCCATAGTCACAAGGACAATACGAAGACCAGTTCATCGAATGCTCTTGGAACCTGGAGGACCAAAGTATGCACCCCAGATGGCCTTGGAATGGGCCCCACTGCCCTCAGTGGGTCAACCCAGTGACACAACTTGAGTCACACCTGGTAGAGCTGGGAGCATGAGCGTTATTGGTAACCCTCCTTTAGTACATTTGTCATTGAAATCCCTGCCAGTGCTCCACTGTCCATCCTAAATGAGAGACCCAATGGCTGGTGGTTTCTCCAAGATGGGTTAAAAAAACAAAACAAAACAGACTTTCCACATACTGAATAATTACTTTTAACTTCCAAGGGAGCTGACAAAGGTCTTTCTCCCTGGCTGGCCAGATGTGTAACTGCAGATGCATCCTTTCCGGTAACTTGGCAGGCTGAAGGGCACAGGTGAATCAGCCCATGGAAGCAATGCTTCCACCACTCTACCCAGCCAAGTGGACTCTCAGGGGAATGCTGGGTGGGGCAGGAAATATGAAGCTGCCTCAGAGGTAGGAGGATAGATCGATCTTAGTTCTCCCACTCACACTGTTCTGCCCACTTCCAAACACTTTGCTGTGTCAGCTGAGAAAGAATGCACCAGTCCTTTCACATTTCTGTTCTCCTTAAATAGCTATTTCTGTGCCTTGACTTTAGCCAGGTCAAGACACAGAATCAGGATGGATTAGAGAAATAAAAATTCACTCAGGCTGATGGGAATTATTACCCACGATTGGACAATAAATGAAAAGAAAATAAATGGTATTGAATGAAGACGTTTATGAAATATCCCAACAAGGAGATTCCTCTAAAACTAATATAAATGACATTTCTCCAAAGCATGGAGTTCCAGGGAACTCTATAGCAAGAGTCAAGCAGGATGAAAGACTTACTCAAGAGCATGCAACCATCAGTTAGGACTAATGGGAGGGAACCCAACCCAGACTCCTTCTAACTCTAGGCCCCCAAGTCCCTTTCCATGGAGCACATAATATTCAAAGCTCCCTCCCTCCCTGTTCTGCCCTCTCTCACCGTTTCTCCATTATCTATTATCTCTCTACTGTCTGTCAATCATTATTATCTACCCACCAATTATCTACCTATTTCTATCATTTACCTATCTTAGCCAATATAGTTTATCAGTACCCGAAATTGCCAAAGGTTTAAAAATCACACTTTTTAGAATTGACCTAAGTATCATAAACCAAATATGCACACATAGGAACTTAAACAGGACAGAAGTTAGTGATTTCTGTCTTATTCTTATATTTGTTCTGTAAACTAAGGCAAATGCCCAGCCTGGGTTTAAAAATAAATCTGACCTTAGGTACCAGGCAATATTTGAAGACCCAAACAAACAAACAAACAAACAAAAAACAAGAAAAAACTTCAATGGCTCTTGACTAGTACTTGGTACAGTTGAATTTGTATGCAAGTGGGTCATACACTAACTTCACGATTTTGGCAAAGTTACAGATCTCCAGACCTCAACTTCCTATCTGCAGAACAGGGGTGTCTTGCTAGATTATCCTAAAATATCTTGAAGCTCTTAATTTCTATAACTCCATATTAGCCTCATTGGATCTCCCCTTTGCAAACACTTCACGGTCTTGGCCATCCTCCGAAAGCTGGTAAAGGCCAACAGAATTTATAAAGTAACATGAAGTTCCAAAAACTAAGAAAAAGTGATCATTAGGACCACTACTATAGACCGCTACTATAGAACTGTAGTTAAAATACAGGAGGGATTTTCTGGGGAATATAATGATACATAATTTCATAAAATTATACAGATACTTCAGTTGGCACACAATAAAAAGCCAGCCATACTTCTCAAATAATTTTCAAAATGTGCCTTTGTTGCTAAAGATTACTTTTCATTTACAGTATTTCTTAAAAAAAAATCATCGCCCAAAATGTATTTTTTATAGGGGCACCTGGGTGGCTCAGTGGGTTAAGTGTCTGCCTTCGGTCATGATCCCAGAGTCCTAGGATAGAGCCACATTGCGCTCCCTGCTCAACCAGGAGCCTACCTCTCCTCCTGCTTGGCTTGCCTGCGTGCTCTCTCTCTCTCTCTCTCTCAGTCAAATAAATAAATAAAATCTTACAAAAAATGTATTTTTATAACCAATTATCAGCAAATTATGAAAAACATAAATCACCTTGATTCATTAGAATAACCCCAATTCCAGGTGCCTGGGGGGTTCAGTCGGTTAGGGTAAGAAGTGTCCAACTCATGGGGCGCCTGGGTGGCTCAGTGGGTTAAGCCGCTGCCTTCGGCTCAGGTCATGATCTCGGGGACCTGGGATCGAGTCCCGCATCGGGCTCTTTGCTCAGCAGGGAGCCTGCTTCGCTTCCCTTCCTCTCTCTCTGCCTGCCTCTCTGCCTACTTGTGATCTCTCTCTGTCAAATAAATAAATAAAATCTTAAAAAAAAAAAAAAAAAAAAAGAAGTGTCCAACTCTTGATCTCAGTTCAGATCTTGATCTTAGGGTCGTGAGTTTGAACCCCACACTGGGGTGTGTGCTGGGCATGGAGGCTACTTAAAAAACAAAACAAAACAAAAAAAAACAGAGAATAGCCCCAATTCCTATGGCAGTTTAAAAAATATATATATTCACACTTGCCCCAGAAACCATTAAAGATGGTTTGCTGAGGTAACTGTATTTAAAGGCAAGACCTATCTACTTTGCAAGTCTTAAAAAGAGTTCCAAAACACATTGTCCTATTCCTAGGTATGAAAAAACGCCTTGTGTCTAATTAAGGAGCCGTAATACCATGCAGCATTTTCTCAAGGCATATAAATCAACCCACACACAATGTCTGTCTCATGACTAACCCCACATTCCCATCTCCTGCCTCTCTCTCCTTTTTAGCACAAACAGACATGGTGCCTGACCTTCGGCACTTATGCTGTAATTGAGGAGATAAAGCGCACACACATAAAATAATTAGAGCATAATGAAATGATAAATGTCATAGGACTATGAGTACAAAGCTTTGCAGAGGAAAGAGAGGACACTGAATGCTTAAGTAGCTGAAGAAAGAAGGAATGGGTCCCTGAAAAAGGTGAAAAGATGAGCCAAACATCATGACTCAAGACTGAGTAAATGTGGCATGCAAAAACAGCAGTGAAATACCTGAAGATGAGACAAAATGTGGAGTGGCAGGGAATTAGGCTGGATAAGATGGTCAAGGTGGGGGGCAATTCATACTGAATCTTAATAACTGAACTGTATTTTTAGAGACAGACATTGTATTTTTATCCTTGCCTTCCCCCACTCAAAAAAATCCAGTAAAGTCTATTCTCTCTTGTTCAGTGGGAAATGGAAGATCAATTTCTTCTCCCTTCAGGGCGCCTGGGTGGCACGCTCAGTTAGGCAGCTGAATCTAGGTTTTGGCTCAGGGCATGATCTCAGGGTCCTGGGATAAAACCCCACATCAGGCTCTACACTCAGTGGTGATTCTGCTTGAGGATTCTCTCTCCCTCTGCCCCTCTTCCCGCCACTCGTGCCCTTTCTCTTAAATAAATAAATCTTTTTAAAAAATTTATCCTCCTTTTCTACACCACAGATGATTCAAGGTGGTGTTCCTACCTGCAGATTTCTCAATGAATCCTAGATACCTTATGAACACATATTCAGAGAGAGACGTGTTATGTTTCTTTGGCTTATCAGGGACCAGTAGTTAGTATGATTCAACATCACATCCCACTGGTTTACAAATTTTCTTTCCTCATTTCCTATTTTTCCTCACCCTCATGCCCCAGACTTAACCATCTCCCTCAAACCTCATCCTGAATCAGAACTTTAATATTTAACACAGTTTCTCCCCACCTCCACTTCCCTTTAATTGGATAGATAGTTGTCCTAGAGGTGGGAATAAATAGATATTGTCTAAAGTTGATAGCTAAGCTATACAGGTTTATCATATTATTCTATAAAGACAGTAATCAGAAAGAATACATCGCCTTAAATTTCCAGGTAATCAGAAAGAGCATGCAAAAGCATACAGATCATATGGCAAACATTGGAAAATAAAAAATATATTACAAACAGTAATCATAATATAAACTGACAGAATTAAGACCAAGTGATTCTGTTTATCAATAAATATAAATGGGATAAACTCACACTAAAAGGAAAGGACTTCCAACTTGGATCAAAATTAAAAACCCAGTATATGCTATATGTAAGAATGCAACTAAAGCAAAATTATATCCATAAAAAGACATATAAGAAAATACAAAGAAAAAGAGAATAACAGGACTGGATACGAATATCTCACTAACCTAAAATAATGCAAAAGAAATAAATAACCAAAGGCAGGGCATGTTAAATAATAAAGGGTACAATCCCCTCTATCTCACATGAATCATTTTGTGCTTAACAAAGCATCAGCATGCCACAAACTGTAGGAAGTAGAAGAAGAAAATAAAATGAAATTCAATAGTGATAAGAGTATTCTCTGTGTGTCCTGAAGAAACCAAACACAGGGTATATTAGTGTTAGTTCCATCTCTATAGCAGCGGTATCTTAAAATGCCCTTGGCATTACCGTAGACAGGACATTTTCCTTTGCTTTCAAACAATGAGCTCTGATCAGCTTCTTCTGTATTCACTCACGTGGCCTTGCTATACTCTATTCCAGCAGCAGTTTCCCCAAGGATTAAAAAAATCAAGACGTCTACCTTTGTTGAATGTGGGCACGTGCGCATGCCCACATGTGAATGTGTGTTGTGATGTTTCTCAGTTATGTTTTTAAACATGGAAACCAAATAAAATAAAATTTAAAAATAAATAAAATTAAGAAGAAACATGGAAACCAGCACTAAACGATCTTAGAGAGGGTCTTTATCGGGTCCCTGGGTGGTTCAGTTGGTTAAGTATCTGCCTTCAGCTCAGATCATGATCCTACAATCCTGGGATAGACCCCTGCTTCCGGCTCCTTGCTCAGCGGGGAGCCTGCTTCTCCCTCTCCCTCTGCAGCTCCCCCTGCTTGTGCTCTCTCGCTCCCTCTGTCAAATAAATAAATACAATTTAAAAAAAAAAGGTTCTTTATAACTTGAAAGAAATTTTCACATGATATCTGTTTCCCCTTCAATATTTTTTTTTAATTTTTTTTATTTTTTCAGCATAACAGTATTCATTATTTTTGCACCACACCCAGTGCTCCATGCAATCTGTGCCCTCCACAATACCCACCACCTGGTGCCCCAACCTCCCACCCCCCACCCCTTCAAAATTCCCAGATCGTTTTTCAGAGTCCATAGTCTCTCATGGTTCACCTCCCCTTCCAATTTCCCTCAACTCCCCTCTCCATCTCCCCTTGTCCTCCATGCTATTTGTTATGCTCCACAAATAAGTGAAACCATATGATAATTGACTCTCTCTGCTTGACTTATTTCACTCAGCATAATCTCTTCCAGTCCCGTCCATGTTGCTACAAAACTTGGGTATTCATCCTTTCTTTCTTTCTTTCTTTTTTTTTTTTTTTTTTTTTTTTACAGCTTTATAAACATATATTTTTATCCCCAGGGGTACAGGCATGCGAATCGCCAGGTTTACACACCCCACAACCACAGCACATACCCTCCCCAATATCCACAACCCCACGCCCTCTCCCAACCCCCTCCCCCCATCAACCCTCAGTTTGTTTTGTGAGATTAAGAGTCACTTATGGTTTGTCTCCCTCCCAATCCCATCTTGTTTCATTTACTCTTCTCCTACCCCCTCGACCCCCCATGTTGCATCTCCTCTCCCTCATATCAGGGAGATCATATGATAGTTGTCTTTCTCCGATTGACTTATTTCGCTAAGCATGATACCCTCTAGTTCCATCCACGTCGTCGCAAATGGCAAGATTTCATTTCTTTTGATGGCTGCATAGTATTCCATTGTGTATATATACCACATCTTCTTTATCCATTCGTCTGTAGATGGACATCTAGGTTCTTTCCATAGTTTGGCTATTGTAGACATTGCTGCTATAAACATTCGGGTGCATGTGCCCCTTCGGATCACTATGTTTGTATCTTTAGGGTAAATACCCAGCAGTGCAATTGCAGGGTCATAGGGTAGTTCTATTTTCAACATTTTGAGGAACCTCCATGCTGTTTTCCAGAGTGGTTGCACCAGCTTGCATTCCCACCAACAGTGTAGGAGGGTTCCCCTTTCTCCGCATCCTCGCCAGCATCTGTCATTTCCTGACTTGTTAATTTTAGCCATTCTGACTGGTGTGAGGTGATATCTCATAGTGGTTTTGATTTGTATTTCCCTGATGCCCAGTGATATGGAGCACTTTTTCATGTGTCTGTTGGCCATCTGGATGTCTTCTTTGCAGAAATGTCTGTTCATGTCCTCTGCCCATTTCTTGATTGGATTATTTGTTCTTTGGGTGTTGAGTTTGCTAAGTTCTTTATAGATTTTGGACACTAGCCCTTTATCTGATATGTCATTTGCAAATATCTTCTCCCATTCTGTCAGTTGTCTTTTGGTTTTGTTCACTGTTTCCTTTGCTGTGCAAAAGCTTTTGATCTTGATAAAATCCCAATAGTTCATTTTTGCCCTTGCTTCCCTTGCCTTTGGTGATGTTCCTAGGAAGATGTTGCTGCGGCTGACGTCGAAGAGGTTGCTGCCTGTGTTCTCCTCGAGGATTTTGATGGATTCCTTTCTCACATTGAGATCCTTCATCCATTTTGAGTCTATTTTCGTGTGTGGTGTAAGGAAATGATCCAATTTCATTTTTCTGCATGTGGCTGTCCAATTTTCCCAACACCATTTATTGAAGAGGCTGTCTTTGTTCCATTGGACATTCTTTCCTGCTTTGTCGAAGATGAGTTGACCATAGAGTTGAGGGTCCATTTCTGGGCTCTCTATTCTGTTCCATTGATCTATGTGTCTGTTTTTGTGCCAGTACCATGCTGTCTTGATGATGACAGCTTTGTAATAGAGCTTGAAGTCCGGAATTGTGATGCCACCAACTTTGGCTTTCTTTTTCAATATTCCTTTGGCTATTCGAGGTCTTTTCTGGTTCCATATAAATTTTAGGATTATTTGTTCCATTTCTTTGAAAAAAATGGATGGTACTTTGATAGGAATTGCATTAAATGTGTAGATTGCTTTAGGTAGCATAGACATTTTCACAATATTTATTCTTCCAATCCAGGAGCATGGAACATTTTTCCATTTCTTTGTGTCTTCCTCAATTTCTTTCATGAGTACTTTATAGTTTTCTGAGTATAGATTCTTAGTCTCTTTGGTTAGGTTTATTCCTAGGTATCTTATAGTTTTGGGTGCAATTGTAAATGGGATGGACTCCTTAATTTCTCTTTCTTCTGTCTTGTTGTTGGTGTAGAGAAATGCAACTGATTTCTGTGCATTGATTTTATATCCTGACACTTTACTGAATTCCTGAACAAGTTCTAGCAGTTTTGGAGTGGAGTCTTTTGGGTTTTCCACATAGAGTATCATATCATCTGCGAAGAGTGATAGTTTGACTTCTTCTTTGCCGATTTGGATGCCTTTAATTTCCTTTTGTTGTCTGATTGCTGAGGCTAGGACTTCTAGTACTATGTTGAATAGCAGTGGTGATAACGGACATCCCTGCCGTGTTCCTGACCTTAGCGGAAAAGCTTTCAGTTTTTCTCCATTGAGAATGATATTTGCGGTGGGTTTTTCATAGATGGCTTTGATAATATTGAGGTATGTGCCGTCTATCCCTACACTTTGAAGAGTTTTGATCAGGAAGGGATGCTGTACTTTGTCAAATGCTTTTTCAGCATCTATGGAGAGTATCATATGGTTCTTGTTCTTTCTTTTATTAATGTGTTGTATCACATTGATTGATTTGCGGATGTTGAACCAGCCTTGCAGCCCTGGAATAAATCCCACTTGGTCGTGGTGAATAATCCTTTTAATGTACTGTTGAATCCTATTGGCTAGTATTTTGGCGAGAATTTTTGCATCTGTGTTCATCAAGGATATTGGTCTGTAGTTCTCTTTTTTGTTGGGATCCTTGTCTGGTTTTGGGATCAAGGTGATGCTGGCCTCATAAAATGAGTTTGGAAGTTTTCCTTCTATTTCTATTTTGTGGAACAGTTTCAGGAGAATAGGAATTAGTTCTTCTTTAAATGTTTGGTAGAATTCCCCCGGGAAGCCGTCTGGCCCTGGGCTTTTGTTTGTTTGGAGATTTTTGATGACTGTTTCAATCTCCTTACTGCTTATGGGTCTGTTCAGGCTTTCTATTTCTTCCTGGTTCAGTTGTGGTAGTTTATATGTCTCTAGGAATGCATCCATTTCTTCCAGATTGTCAAATTTGTTGGCGTAGAGTTGCTCATAGTATGTTCTTATTATTGTCTGTATTTCTTTGGTGTTCGTTGTGATCTCTCCTCTTTCATTCATGATTTTATTTATTTGGGTCCTTTCTCTTTTCTTTTTGATAAGTCTGGCCAGGGGTTTATCAATCTTATTAATTCTTTCAAAGAACCAGCTCCTCGTTTCGTTGATTTGTTCTATTGTTTTTTTGGTTTCTATTTCATTGATTTCTGCTCTGATCTTTATGATTTCTCTTCTCCTGCTGGGTTTAGGGTTTCTTTCTTGTTCTTTCTCCAACTCCTTTAGGTGTAGGGTTAGGTTGTGTACCTGAGATCTTTCTTGTTTCTTGAGAAAGGCTTGTACCGCTATATATTTTCCTCTCAGGACTGCCTTTGTTGTGTCCCACAGATTTTGAACCGTTGTGTTTTCATTATCATTTGTTTCCATAAATTTTTTCAATTCTTCTTTAATTTCCTGGTTGACCCATTCATTCTTTAGAAGGATGCTGTTTAGTCTCCATGTATTTGGGTTCTTTCCAAATTTCCTCTTGTGATTGAGTTCTAGCTTTAGAGCATTGTGGTCTGAAAATATGCAGGGAATGATCCCAATCTTTTGATACCGGTTGAGACTTGATTTAGGACCAAGAATGTGATCTATTCTGGAGAATGTTCCATGTGCACTAGAGAAGAATGTGTATTCTGTTGCTTTGGGATGAAATGTTCTGAATATATCTGTGATGTCCATCTGGTCCAGTGTGTCATTTAAGGCCTTGATTTCCTTGTTGATCTTTTGCTTGGATGATCTGTCCATTTCAGTGAGGGGAGTGTTAAAATCCCCTACTATTATTGTATTCTTGTCGATGTGTTTCTTTGATTTTGTTATTAATTGGTTTATATAGTTGGCTGCTCCCACGTTAGGGGCATAGATATTTAAAATTGTTAGATCTTCTTGTTGGACAGTTCCTTTGAGTATGATATAGTGTCCTTCCTCATCTCTTATTATAGTCTTTGGCTTAAAATCTAATTGATCTGCTATAAGGATTGCCACTCCTGCTTTCTTCTGATGTCCATTAGCATGGTAAATTCTTTTCCACCCCCTCACTTTAAACCTGGAGGTGTCTTCGGGTTTAAGATGAGTTTCTTGTAGGCAACATATAGATGGTTTTTGTTTTTTTATCCATTCTGATACCCTGTGTCTTTTGATTGGGGCATTTAGCCCATTAACATTCAGGGTAAGTATTGAGCGATATGAATTTAGTGCCATTGTATTGCCTGTAAGGTGACTGTTATTGTATATTGTCTCTGTTTCTTTCTGATCTACTACTTTGAGGGTCTCTCTTTGCTTAGAGGACCCCTTTCAATATTTCCTGTAGAGCTGGTTTGGTATTTGCAAATTCTTTCAGTTTTTGTTTGTCCTGGAAGCTTTTAATCTCTCCGTCTATTTTCAATGATAGCCTAGCTGGATATAGTATTCTTGGCTGCATGTTTTTCTCATTTAGTACTCTGAATATATCATGCCAGCTCTTTCTGGCCTGCCAGGTCTCTGTAGATAAGTCTGCTGCCAATCTAATATTTTTACCATTGTACGTTACAGACTTCTTTTCCCGGGCTGCTTTCAGGATCTTTTCTTTGTCACTAAGACTTGTCAATTTTACTATTAGGTGACGGGGTGTGGACCTATTCTTATTGATTTTGAGGGGGGGTTCTCTGAACCTCCTGGATTTTGATGCTTGTTCCCTTTGCCATATTGGGGAAATTCTCTCGAATAATTCTCTCCAATATACCTTCTGCTCCCCTCTCTGTTTCCTCTTCTTCTGGAATCCCAATTATTCTAATGTTGTTTCGTCTTATGGTGTCACTTATCTCTCGAATTCTCCCCTCGTGGTCCAGTAGCTGTTTGTCCCTCTTTTGCTCAGCTTCTTTATTCTCTGTCATTTGGTCTTCTATATCGCTAATTCTTTCTTCTGCCTCATTTATCCTAGCAGTGAGAGCCTCCATTTTTGATTGCACCTCATTAATAGCTTTTTTGATTTCAACTTGGTTAGATTTTAGTTCTTTTATTTCTCCAGAAAGGGCTTTTATCTCTCCCGAGAGGGTTGCTTTAATATCTTCCATGCCTTTTTCAAGCCCGGCTAGAACCTTGAGAATCGTCATTCTGAACTCTATATCTGACATATTACCAATGTCTGTATTGATTAGGTCCCTAGCCTTTGGTACTGCCTCTTGTTCTTTTTTTTGTTGTGAATTTTTCCGCCTTGTCATTTTGTCCAGATAAGAGTTTATGAAGGAGCAAGTAAAATACTAAAAGGGTGGCAACAACCCCAGGAAAATATGCTTTAGCGAAATCAGAAGAGATCCCGAATTGTGAGGGGGGAGAAAGGGGAAAAAAGGGGTTCAGAAAGAAAGAAAAAAAAAAAAAAGAAACTATTAAAAAAAAGAAAGCCGATAAAGAAAAAATATAAAATAGGAAAAAATATATATATATTAGATAAATTATTTAAAAAACGTTAAAAAAAGAAAACGGTAAAAGTTAAAAAAAATTCAGCAGAAGAAGAGAAAAAGAAAAAAAAATTGAAAAAGAAAAAAAAATTAAATTAACTGCAAGGCTAAAAAATCATGGGGAGAAAGCCATGAGTTCCGTGCTTTGCTTTCTTCTCCTCTGGAATTCCGCCGCTCTCCTTGGTAGGTGAACTTGGTCCTGGCTGGGTTTCCCGTTGATCTTCTGGGGGAGGGGCCCGTTGTAGTGATTCTCAAGCGTCTTTGCCCCAGGCGGAGTTGCACCGCCCTTACCCGGGGCCGCGCTGAGTCATCCGCTCGGGTTCGCTTTCGGGAGCTTTTGTTCCGTGAGCGCTTTCCGTAGAGTCCGGAGGACGGGAATAAAGATGGCGGCCTCCCGGTCTCCGGCCCGGAGGAGCCGAGAGCCCGGGGCCCCACTCCTCAGTGCGCCCTCAGAGAACAGCGCCCAAATGACTCCCGCCACCCTGGCCTCCGGCCGCGCTCCGAGCTGACCGAGCCTGAGACCGGTTCAAGGCAACCCCGAGCTGAGAGTCACTCCTCGGCTCTGTCTCTGCAGCCGGCTTCCCCGTTCTAATACCGGTAAGCTCTGCGACACTCAGACTCCCCCGATCCTTCTGCGACCCTGCGGGACCTGAGGGCGCGCTGACCCTGCCTGGGCTTCCAGTTAAGCCTCTGGAGCGATGTCCCTCAGCGGAACAGACTTTTAAAAGTCCTGATTTTGCTCCGTTGCTCCGCCGCTCGCCGGGAGCCGGCCCCTCCCCCCGCGGTCTATCTTCCCGTCGCTTTGGATTCACTTCTCCGCCAGTCCTACCTTGCAGAAAGTGGTTGATTTTCTGTTTCTGGAATTGCTGTTCTTCTTCTCTTCAATTTCCCGTTGGATTTGTAGGTGTTTACAATCTTTAGATAAGCTATTTAGCTGATCTCCCGCTACCCGAAGTAGTCTCAGCCTGCTACTTCTCCGCCATCTTGACTCCTCCCGATTGTTTCCCCTTCAATATTAAGAATGGAAAGTAATATTCCATCCTCATGCATTAAAAACATAATAGCACTGTGTTGGAGGAAAGAGCATGGACACTACTGCCCGAGGGAGCTGCAGAAAAGCCACATTAGAGAAGTCCCGTGCCATGGTGAACCCCTGCTCTAGGAGCTGGGCACATTTAGGAAATGTGTTCAGTTTTGGTATGTGATACCGTACTGGACACCTCAGCTTCCTTTACTACAGACTAAAAACCATAGATTCCTTCACAGTTCTCAAAATTAAACTTTTTAATAACTTCTCACTAAACTGAGGAGTGCTTCAAAATTTTATATATAGATAGATAGATTTAGATATATGGATTATATATGTGTATACACACAGAGAGACATATCTAATCAAAACCCAAAGCTGAACACAAACGGAGTAGGAATTTGACTAGGCTATCTCAAAATTTGCAGACATTCTCCTCATAATCTCTATGTTTTATATACTCCATTAGCAAATCCTGAAAACAATGCTTTCCTAATAAGAATATTTGCATACTGCTTTATCACTGACTCGATGTTAGTGTACTAACTAGCATTTGTATTCTTAAAACAATCTAATTAGAAATGTATTAAGAAATTAAAGGGGAAATTACGTTAAAGGATAATTAAGAGGAAATTATTAGATCCAGATATAGAAAAATAGAGGGACAAGGAGGTAATCAGGCCCATTAGTATATATGTACTGGGTGGGGGGGGGGGGGGTCTCTGAAAATCATGCTCCAGGCCCATAGCTTACCTCCTTTATAACAGACAAATACCCGAAACTGGAAGAAAAGGAGATTAAAGATCTCCACATTATGACGTCAAATATCTTTATGTTTATCATATGGCTTCCCTTCTACCTGACTGAGTTCCAGGAGAACCAGATTTTCCTGTCACATGTCCCCGAGACTAATCATGTCTAATGATGTGACTCTGGTTTATCTCAGGCTCACAAAATGCTATCTGGATGTTAAACTCAATCTAAATATTTCCTCTTCAGTGCAACTGCTCCCACAGTACTTTAAAACATGTAAGACCCTCTTTCCTCTTTTAAACCCTTGTATCTGTTATGGGAAATGTGCCTTATATTACAGTTGTCTGGGGAGTCACAGGCCCCATTAGTCTGTATCACAGGGTGTGGGATGGTTTCATGCCCCTCTGTGTCATACGGACTGCTCCGTGGACACTGACCACACTGAGTCTAACAAAATGGAAAGAAATGGAGCTTTTTATCTTAAAATAGCCCTTTAAAATGGAAGAGACTATAATGAAAAAGCCCCAAATTACATAGTACTTGAACTCGAGTAGTTCTGCTAAGTGGTATTTTTATGAATTCTAAATGCTCTGCTCTACACTCATGAAAGACAAGATTGCAAATAACTTGCCATGGCTCCCAGAGAGACGTCACTAGAGGATTCAGACCTGCTAGTTGTTTCCTTGTTTTTTTTTTTCCTCACAACACAGAAATAGGTTTATAATTTGCATAACAGAAGCCACCCCCTTTCTAAATTATGTGTAGACAACCCTGGCGTGTACATTCTAAATTAGTCAACGTCTTCACTGAATCTCAGGCTGTATCCATAACTCTCTGTTAACTCGAACGGAGTTTCTGGTACGCTTCCCGCCCGCACAACTGCAGGTTACTACAGAGAATGGAATTCAGAAGCCAGAAACACTTCTTTCTCCAGTGTGCCCTCAAAGTAATAGAACCCATAGGGAACAGTATGAATAAAGGGCAACTCAACCACCAGGAGTGGCGTTGCTACGGCCCAAACGCCAAAATGGTGAAATACTCTTTATAAGATTAGGAATAAAACAGTGCACAGTCTACCCCCAAATCACATAAGAGTTATAATCTGGAAAAATCCATTGTGTATTAAAATGGCGGGAGGGAATCTGCTTTACATGTAAAATTGTGTAGTTCTAGCTTCAGACAATGGCACAAAGTTTCCTTTTTTACTTCTTTGAATGTCAAACGACATCCGGACGATCACGCTGTACTGCTCCGTGCATGTGCCGGATACCGCCCCACCTCTGTCAGAGGTAGTGCAACCCTCCCGTCATTAAGACAATAAAAAACTACTCTGTGAGCACCCAGAAGTTCCCTTGGGGGCAAACCACCAAGCTGAATTACAATTCGTTACCACAGAAAGGGTTATATTTAGGTTTAGTGTAATAACCATTTTTGGCTTGACCACCTCCTCTACAACCTGAGTCGTGTATAAAGTTTAAATAGCAGGAACAACGTGGTTACTTATCTCCAAAGCATTAAACATGTTGGGGTTCTGCTGAATTGCCAGGGGAATGTTGAAAAAGAAAACCAAAGCTGGAGGCATCACAATTCCGGTCTTCAAGTTGTATTACAAAACTGTCATCATCAAGACGGTCTGGTACTGCTGCAAAAACAGACACACAGATCAACGGAACAGAACAGAGAACTCAGAAATGGACCCTCAACTCTGTGGTCAACAGAGTTGGGAAAACTGGACAGTCACATGCAGAAGAATGAAACTGGGCCACTTTCTTATATCATACACAAAAATAAACTCAAAGTGGATTAAAGACCTAAATGTGAGACAGGAATTCATCAAAACACTAGAAGAGAACACGGGCAGCAACCTCTTCGACCTCAGCCACAGCAACGTCTTGCAAGACACATCTCCAAGGGCAAGAGAAACAACAGCAAAAACGAACTATGGAGACTTTGTCAAGATAAAAACCTTTTGTACAGCAAGAGAACAGTCAACAAAACTAAAAGGCAACCTATGGAATGGGAGAAGATACCAGCAAATGTCTTATCAGATAAGGGGGTAGTGTCCAAAATCTACAAAGAATTTATCAAACTCAACACCCAAAAGACCAAAAAAAATCTAGTCAAGAAATGAGTAGAAAACATGAACAGACATTTCTCTGAAGAAGACATACAAATAGCCAACAGACACATGAAAAAATGTTCAACATCACTCAGCATCAGGGAAATGCAAACCAAAACCACAATGAGATACCACCTCACACCAGTCAAAATGGTAAAATTAATAGCTCAGGAAACAACAGATGTTGGCGAGGGTGTGGAGAACAGGGAACCCTCTTACACTGTAGGAATACAGCCGGTGCAGACACTCTGGAAAACAGTACGGAGGTTCCTCAAAAAGTGAGAAGTAGAGCTACCCTATGACCCAGTAATTGCACTACTAGGTATTTATTCAAAGGATACAAACATTTATACAAAGGATACTAGGTATGTGACTCAAAGGGGGAACATGCACCCTAATGTCTGTAGCAGCAATGTCCACAACAGCCAAACTATGGAAAGAGCCCACATGTCTACTGATAGATGAATGGATAAAAAAGATATAGCACATATACATATACATCATGGAATATTACTCAGCCATCAAAAACAATGAACTCTTGCCATTTGCAACGACATGGAACTAGAGGGTACTATGCTAAGTGAAATAAGTCAGACAGAGAAAGACAAATGCCATAGGATTTCATTCATGTGTGGAATTTAAGAAACCAAACAGATGAACACAAGGGAAGGGAAGGAAAAATAAAATAAGAGGAAAACAGAGAGGGGCAAACCATAGGGACTCTCAACTATAGGAAACTAACTGAGGACTATCAAAGGGGAGGAGAGAAAGGAGACGGAGTAACTGTCATGATCATTAAGAAGGGAACTTGAAGTAATGACCATTGGGTGTTGTATGCAACTGACGAATTACTGAATTCTACCTCTGAAACTAATAATACAGTATATGTTAATTAAATTTAACTTAAAAAAATTTTTTTTAAAAACATGCTGGGGTCTGATAAGCATGCTTGGTGTGTCATGCTCGCTTAAAAAGCTGTCTAGTATGAATGTGTTTCTGACATGGAGAAATGCCACTAGCAGCGGATAAACGAGAGAGCAGAGCCTGGACCCCTGAGCCACACAGCTCCTCTGAGCTACATTCTCCTTCAGATACCAAATGCATTTCCAGCCACCTGCAAAGACGAATTCAAAAGCAGCTTCCCATTCTTTGGGACTAAAAATATATGAAATTCTCTTCATGGAGTAGGATTTTTTTTTTTTTTAAGATTTTAATAATTTGACAGAGAGTGCTCACAAACAGGGGAATGGTGGAGAAGGAGAAGCAGACTCCCCACTAAGCAGGGAGCCCAACGAGGGCTCAATCCCAGGATCCTGGGAGCATGACCTGAGCCAAGGGCAGACGCTGAGCCCAGGGGCCCTCATGCAGTAGGATTTGTTTTGACTCCAGAACAACCTGTGTAGCTCAAAGATAAAGAATGGCCCACCACGCTTAACGAGTTTCAGCATGAACTGTTTTCTTATGGATGAGACACATACACTTTGAAGTAAAGCACCCCTGTCATTAACAGTCTACTTGCTCTTGTGACAGAGAACTAGTACTTGGGGGGAAAAAAAGATGCCAAATTATACGTTGTAAAGTTACATAGTAAAAAGTCATGAGTTTTTAGCTATTTGCATATTTCTAACATTCCATCAGAGCACAATAACTCTGTGCAGTTGAACAAAAAGGAAGGCACATTTAGAAAATGTTTCTGGGGACATCTGGGGGGCCCAGGTGGTTAAGCCTCTGCCTTCGGCTCAGGTCATGATCCCAGGGTCCTGGGATCAAATCCCATATCCCTGGTCAGTGGGGAACCTGCTTCTCCCTCTGCCTGCCACTCCCCCTGCTCATGCTCACTTGCTGACAAATAAATAAATAAAATCATAAATAAGTAAATAAAATCTGGTTGAGATTTAAAATTCAACTGAAATATTCTGTTATTTTGAGAAGATGGAGACAAAATTATGGATTGTGAATATAACATGTTTCAGCAGTACTGGGTCACCTTTAACAAAATGCCTAATTAATGTGCTTAACCTCACAACAGAAAACCAGTGAAATTTGTTATGTCAGAGTATTGAAATTGGGTCGTATTTCACAGGGTCCAGAAGCAGCTTGTTAACAGACTTGTAGGCTATCTCTGTGTGAAGTACAGAAAATATTTCCACGTACATATTTTCCTTTTCTTCTGTTTCAAAAATATAGGTATTTATATACCAGTATTGGATGTCCTTAGAATAGACATTTTTGACTATAAAGAATAAAATCATTATCTCACAATAACTTAACAGGAAAAGTAAATTGGAAGTGTTACTAACTTACAGTCAATTTAGATGATCTGTATCAAATACCTTTATCCCCAGTAATAAAAATTTGTGTTCAGCTTAGCTGTATTGAAGGAGCAGATGTTTTCGTTTGCCTGGAAAATTATCCAATTATCCCTATTCATCATCTGACATTACCTCTGAAGACTGACTGAAGAGTCTACATTTTTCTCACTTAAGACAAAACACTGAACAACATTATTAACCAAGTTCAGAGAAATGACATTTATAGAAGACATATATACAAACTATAACTGAATAACACACATGTTTTTTTCAAGGATATTTGTAACATTTGCCAGGACTGACCATATACTGGTCCATAAAACAACTGTTAAGCCATTGGAATCATATAGATCATGTTCTCAGACCAGAACATAATCAATAATCAAATAGAAATAATCAAATAGAAATCAAATAATCAAATAGAAATCAATCACAAAACAAGGTAATATTTTCAAATCCAGTGGCACTCTTCGAAATAACCAAAAGGCCAATGACAAGGGAAGCTATAAAATATTTTGAAGTCAACATTAATGGAAATAAAACGCCTCAGATTTTGTGGGATACAGATACAGCAGTGCTTACAGAGAATACTGCAATGTCATTCAGCGAATGTGCCTTGTCAATTTTTTCCACTGCATGCCAGTTTATCCTCACTCTCTGCCTTTTACGAAAATACTATTGTCTCCTGAACTGAATTAACATAAAAGCACATGATTTTTTTTCCTCTCTCATGCATAATATTATGCTCTCCACTACAGACTGGTAATGTGCAGCTTGAAGCTATAGAACTGTCTAGCTGTGTTTTCCTATTGCTTGTATATTTCTAGATCTTTGCTGTCATTTTATTGCCTTTCAATCTAACAAAAGCTGGATTTTGTTTTACTTTCTCTCTTCTTCTACTTGATTGATTGCTTAAGGAACAAAATCTGACATATAATCTGATTAAAATGCCAAACACTTGCACACCCCGTCTTCTTCAAATGTGCTCAGAAGATCGCTCTTATATTAACCAAGTCATTCATTGTGCATCATTATGTCTAGCCCACCCCCACGGCACAGACTATGAGGCTGTCAGGAAGACCCAACTGAAGGTTACTGTTCACTTTCCATCCCATCAGAGCCTCTGATAATGATGGCATTTATGCGATCCTTCATCTGAAGAGTTATAAATGGGATAACACAAGCCTTGGCTGGCCCACACCGTTCTTTCCATTTGGGTGACAGAGCTGGCCCAATGTTGGAGACAGCCGACATCATCAGCTTCTACCACCCCAGCCTAAAACAAAAGTCAGTAGCTTCCATCTCGGGGAATGCCACAGTAGAGGCACAACAAGAAGTCCCAGACTCTTGCTGCCTGACAAGACCATGGACACAAGATAGTTCAGTGAGCTTCACGCTGTGCTGTGAAAGCCCACTGGGGTTCTGGGGGCCCTCTAGGAGACTGGAGTATGAGAGGATGGCCACCACTTCATGCTCAACCATCCAGCTTCATATAAAGCTACCTCTGGTTTCCAAAGAGCTTTTTGAGTGAGACTGCCTGAAAGCAAGTATTATCCACTCTGCTAGACAGTAACTTCACTGTCTGTTGATTTGCCCCAAGGTTATTCTGTTAAGTAAAGACCCTTCCAGACAGAGGTTGGAAGATGGAGGCAGAGTAGGAGGCCCCTAGGCTCACCTCATCTCACGAACACAACTAGGTAACTATCAAATTATTCTAAATACCCCAGAAACTGACGCAAAGACTGGAAGAACAAACTCCACAACTACAAGTAGAGAAGAGGCCACATAGAAGAAAGTAGGAAATGTAGAGACGTGGCTTGGGAAAAAAATGGATAGTGGCCACCGCAATGGGAAGGGAGCTGCAGTCACAGAGCAGAACAAGAGACAGACTAACATACGGTGCATGGGGAAACGGATTCCCCGTAGTAACTGGCTGGGAAATTGAGAGGGGCCGAATTTTGTGACTTCCTGCAACTAGCAAGGCTTACAGCTTGGGGTTCTAAAGAGTCCATGTGCACGGTTCTAAATAGCTCAGGGGACATTGGGGCTGATCTTGGAGAGAAAGGAGGCAAACAGCCCAACGACACACAGCATGGAAACAGCCATCTGAAGAACACCTAGGGCAGAGAGGGAGAAAGTTACTCACTCAACTTGCATGCAGTGCAGAGAGACGGCATTCATGGGGAGACCCCTCAGGGAACAAAAGAACTGGTCCGCACCATTTCCTCGCCCTCCTCCACTTAGCATAAGCATAGGGCCAAATGCCGGAACCAGCACAGAGGGGACATTGCCTACCTAAGTGGCTTACATGAAGCCCCACCAACCCATACTCTGGTGGAACCACCCTTCCCAGTCTCTCTTGCCTCAGTTCCAGTGTGGCAGGGCCCTTCCCCCAGATCTGCCCAAACCCCTGTCCCTGTGTCTCCTGATGCCAAAGTTCTGTAGAGCCTCAATTCTGGTGGCAGTGGCAAGTCTCATTTCACAAGCCAACTAGAGCACACCTACTTAAAACACACCACATTCAGCCCAGGAACCAAACACTGCTCCCAGCAGACAAAGACAACCTCTGCAGATAACTGGCCTGAAGGATAAAGCAATGAGGAGAAAAGAGCAGAGCACACACAGCACGCACTGGAGACACTCTGGGAAGTACCAGGCCCTGGGGAGCAGGGGGCACTCCACAGCAGAGCACTCAAGGAGGGCACTCCTAAGGCCATTACCCTCAAGAATAGGAGATGAAGCTGACTTTCCTAACACACAGAAACAGACACAGACAAAAGGAGAAGACAGGATATTTATCCAAAATAAAGAACAAGACAGGGCCATGGCCAGAAATATAAGCAGAACAGATTAAAGCAACATCTCTGATAGAGAATTTAAAGTAATGATTACTCCCTAGACTTGAGGAGAGAGTGGAAGACATGAGTGAGACCCTTAACACAGAGACAAGGAGTAACATAGCAGAGATAAGGGATACAATAAACAAAATGAGAAACCTGATGGAACGCACAGCCTGTTGGAAGAAGCAAAGGAATGAATTAGTGACCTACAAAACAAGAGTAAAGGAAAGCAATCAAGCTGAACAAAAGACAGAAAAAAGAACTATGTGAAACAAGAATAGAATTAGGGAAATCATTGGCTCGATCAAACATAATAACATCCGTATTACAGGAGTCCCAGAAATAGAAGGAAGAGAAAAGGGGGCAGAAAATGTATTTAGACAAGTAATAGCTGAAAACTTCCCTAATCTGGAGAAGGAAACAGATATCCACATCCAGGAGGCACAGAGAACCCCGTCAAAGTAAAAAAAAAAAAAAAAAAAAAAAAAAAGCATATCCACTCCAAGACATATGGTAAGTGAGTTGACAAAATAAAGTAATAAAGAAAAAATTTGTAAAGCAGCAAGACAAAAAAAGGCAGTAACTTACAAGGGAAATGTCATAAGGCTAGCAGATTTTTCAACAGAAACTTTGCTACTCAGAAGAGAGTAGCATGATATATTTGAAGTGCTGAAATGAAAAAAAATTGCAACCAATAATACTCTACCCGCAAGCATTCAGAATAGAAGGAGAGGTAAAGAGTTTCCCAGACCAAAAAAAAAAAAAAAAAAAAAAAAGGGTTTACCAGACAAACAAAAGCTAAACGAGTTCATGACAACTAAACCAGTCTTGCAAGATATATCAAAGGAGACAGAGCGGAAAGGAGAGGACAAAAGTTACAGTATAAAGGTACGAAATACAAAAGTAGCAAAAATGAATATTTCTATAAAAAAAATTAGTCAAGGAACTCACAAAATAAAAGGATATAAAATATAATAACATATATCTAAAACATGGGAAGAAAAAAATAATGGGTTCAAAATTGAACAACTCAATATAGCCTGCTATATGTAGAAGATCTTATACATAAACCTAATGGTAATGAGATACCAAAAACCACTAATAAATATGTAAAGAATAAAGAGAAGGAAATCCAAATATACCACTGAAGAAAACCAGCAAAACATGAAAGACAGGATCAGAGCAGATCTTCATAAACAACCACGAAACAAATAATAAAATGACAATAAATCCATATATATCAATAATTACTTGGAAAATGTATTGTTTTTTAATACCATACACAAAGATAAACTCAAAATGGTTTCAAGACTTGAACATGAAACCTCAACCTATAAAAACGCAAGAGGAGAACATAAGCGGTAGACATTAACCAGAGCAACATTTTTCTACATCTGTCTCTTAGGACACATGACCCATGAAAAGATGCTTGACACCACTCATCATCAGGGAAAAGCAAATCGAAACCACAATGAGGCATCACCTCACATCTGTTAGAATTGCTAAAATCAATTGCTAAAATCAAGAAGACAGGACACATGTGTTGGTAAGGATGTGGAGAAAAAAAGGAACCCCTGTGCGCTGCTGGTGGGAATGTAAATTGGTGCAGTCACTGTGGAAAAGAGTAGGGCTGTTCCTCAAAAACGCAAAATAGAAATTTCATCTGATCCAATAATTCTACTATTGGGCATTTACCCAGGGAAAATGAAAACACATTAACACGGCATTATTTACAATAGCAAGACATGGAAGTAACCTAACTGCCCATCAAGAGAAGAATGGATAAGGGAAATGTGGCGCGTGTGTGTGTGTGTGTGTGTGTGTGTGTGTGTACACAGGAATATTACACCATCATAAAATGGGATGAGATCTTGTCGCTTGTGACAACATGGAACCAGAGGGTGTTATGCTAAATGAGATAAGTCAGACTGAAAAACAAATACCGTATGACTCCATTCATAAATGGAATCCCCAAAAAAGTGAGTAAACAAAAAATAGAATGAGAACTGTAAATAAGGAGAACAAACTGATGGTTACCAGAGGGGAGGTTGGGTGGGGGTGAACTAAATGGGTGAAGTGGAGGAGACACAGGCCTCCAGCTACGGAATGAGAAGTCAAGAGAATAAGAAGCAGGAACAGCGTGAACGATACTGTAACAGCAACATGAGACAGACAGTAGCTATACTTGTGGTGAACACAGAATAACGTATAAACTTATCAAATCCTTAAGTCGTCCTCCCAAAATTAATGTAACATTGTGTATCAAGTAGAAAGAAAGAAGAAAAGAAAAAAGGAAGAAAGTCCATCAGTACTTCTTGCACAAAGAACTCCTTACTAAAATCCCCCCCATGTTCCTGGAACCCACCCTTACTCTTATAAAGGATCTTTCATTTATCCAACAAACATGTGATGAAAGCTTACTGCTTGACCAGGCATGGTCAGGTGCTAGAGACTGAGCAGTAAAGAAAGCAAACTCCACTATGAAATTACATTCTCTCTATCCCACCCCCCACCCCACCTTCTTTGAGCCCTGGATTCCTGGAGCCCCTGGATCAAAGACAGGCAACAGAAAATTCACGTTGCTCCAGTATACCAAGCATTTTTATTTGCCATTGCTTTACCCTCCCCCTTTCAATCTAGGCAAGGGGCCTTACTTTTTAAAACCAAAAGAACAATTACAGCGTTTTCCTAAATAAAAGAGCAGTTTTCTTCTTGATATGGATTCTGCCTCCTCCCTAGAATGCTGAAGAGGTGGTAGCAAAAAATTTTTTAAATGTATTTATCTGAGAGAGAGAGAGAGCGCGTATGAGAGTGAGGGAAAGGACAGAAGGAGAGGATCCTCAAGCAGACTCTATTCGGGGCTGGATCTCATGACCCTGAGACCATGACCCGAGCCAAAACCAAGAGTCAGATGCTCAACTAACTGAGCTACCCAGGCACCCCTCCAGTCAAATTTTCTAATCAATGTTTCCTTCTCTCAACATTGGCCATTTCAAAAATTCCACTTAATTCAAATAATTTTTCAGTTATAATATCATCAATATATAATGATGACAAATTAGTATAAAATCTGCCTCTTGGGGCGCCTGGGTGGCTCAGTGGGTTAAGCCGCTGCCTTCGGCTCAGGTCATGATCTCGGAGTCCTGGGATCGAGCCCCGCATCGGGCTCTCTGCTCAGCAGGGAGCCTGCTTCCTCCTCTCTCTCTGCCTGCCTCTCTGCCTGCTTGTGATCTCTCTGTCAAATAAATAAATAAAATCTTTAAAAAAAAAAAATCTGCCTCTTTATGTTATGAAAACTAGATGTCCTACAAAGTATCTTTTTTTTAAAGATTTATTTATTTTAAAGAGAGAGAGCATGTGCTAGTGGGGGGGGGGAGAGGGAGAGGAAGAGAACATCTTAAGCAGACTGTGCTAAGCTCAGAGCCCATCTCGAGGCTTAATCTCACAGCCCTGAGATCATGACCTGAGCCAAAACCCAGATTCTGACACTCAACCAACTGAGCGACCCAGGTGTCCCCTAACAAAATATCTTAATATCTTTTTTTTTAAAAGATTTTATTTATTTATTTGACAGAGATCACAAGTCGGCAGAGAGCAGGCAGAGAGAGAGAGGGGGAAGCAGGCTCCCTGTTGAGCAGAGAGCCCGATGTGGGGCCCGATCCCAGGACCCTGAGATCATGACCTGAGCCGAAGGCAGAGGCTTTAACCCACTGAGCCACCCAGGCACTCATATCTTAATAGAAATGCACTTACTCCATTAGTTCTAGGAAAAACCAGCCAGAAATTTCTATGTATTCAAATCTAGATTATATAACTTCAGAAGTCTAACTTGTATCATTGAGGAAGGAATACATTTAAATGCTGCTCTCTTGCTCATTAGTCAAGAAAAAAAAACATTAAAATAAGCCAGCAAAGGGAATATAAATGATAGGTTTTTTTGGTTTATTTTGTTTTGTTTTTGTTTTCGTCTTTTGCAGCTTTATTGACATGTAATTGACACACGGTCATCTTCCAGAAAGCGGTCGTTTTTCTGTTCCTAGAACTGCTGCTGTTCTTCTCCTTGATCTCCTGCTGAGTTTGTCGGTGTTCAGAATGGTTGTATAACTATCTAAGTGACTTCCTGGGACCAGACGAAATTTAGGTCTCCTCCTCCTCCGCCATCTTGCTCCTCTAGAAGTGATAGGTTTGACTCCAACACTCATACTGAATACTTGCCATCCCTCTGAGGCTGTTACATTTTTTAGAGAAACAAGACGAAGTGCCCTGATTCCTTTATTTACATCTGCTCTCACCCTTATTTAGAGATAACCTTCTTGAAAGAACATTTATTGTTAAGTCATTTCTTCACCTCCAATTTCTTCTTGATCTCTTGCTCACTGGCTTTAATCCCAACCACACCACTGAGACTGCTTTTGCCAAAACCATGGCTTACTTTTGGTCCTTGTTTTACTTGACCTTTCCACAATACTTGACACCACTGGCCATGTCCATCCTTTGGAAATTGTTCACTCCCTTGGTTGCGAAGGCAACATGCATTTTAATTTTAGTCTCTCTCTTGAGCTCCAACGCAGCTGCTGGCCACTGAAATGTTGGTGCTCCTCATGGATCTGTCCTAGGCTCTCATTTCTCACTCTCGTTGTTTCCGAGGGGCCTCATCCACATCTATCTGTCCTTTCCATGCCCATGGAATGTTGCAATCACTCATTACTGGATTCTAGTTCATCTCTTTCCTAAGCCTACAGAGTCATATTTTTAAGTGCATATTGGACTTTTTCCATCTAAATCATGTTTTTTTTCCGAGTATGTCAGCCCTACCATAGTCCAAAATCAATGCCTTATGCTTTCTTCCTCTCTGCTCTCATCCCCCTTAAGATGCATTCCATACTCATGGCACCACTATACCCCAAAATCTCCAGAGTCATCATACCATCTTCTTTCTCCCATCCTTTTGCAGTCATTAGCTCCTGTCAATTCCATGATCTTAATACTGCACATGTGCCTGTTCCTTGCCATATACATGCCTCCTACTTTTGTTAAGATCTTCAAAATTTGGGTTGCCTCGGTGCCTAAGTCATCTTCAGCTCAGGTCACGATCCCAGGGTCCCGGAACTGAGTCCCGCATCGGGCTCCTTGCTCAGCAGGGAGTCTGCTTTTCCCTCTGCCTGCCCCTCCCCCTGCTTGTTTGTTCGTTCTCTCTCTCTCTCTCTTTCTTTCTCTCTCACCTTGAAAAATAAATAAATAATTTTTTTTTTAAATTTTCAAAATTTGTCATCTGGAGACCATTTCAATTGTTTCCTAATTGGTCCCCCCAGAAAGAGACGCGCCATTCTAATTTATTTTACATTATGTTATGATACTTATCTCGCTAAAGCACAACCAAGTCCCTCTATTTAAAAGATTACTAGTTATATCCATTTTGTAATCACAAAATTCCAAATTGATGAGCATTACATACAACCTCCTGCACGATCTGCTCCTATCTTCCCAATCTCATCTCTCACCCTTCCCCATGCTTCGATCATATTGAAAAGTTTATAAATCCCTTAAACATGCACATCATTATTCCCTCCACACATTTACACACAGTTTTCCCTTGCAGAAATCCCTTTACGATACCTCTGCCTATAGGGCAGCCCTATTTTGTCCTTTGACGTATATTCTCTTTGAAACATTTCATGAGCCCCCCCAAAAGTTGATTCTTGCTCCTGTGGGCTTCAAGAAATGCACTGGAAATAGACCCAGTAAGATTTTACCTAACTGACGTAAGGACAGAAAGAGCATGAGATGAGAGCAACAGCTCAGTGCGCTGAGCCTGGAAGCCAAGCATGATGGTGAGGCATTATTAGAAAAAAAGAAGATTAAGGCTTTACTAAAAGGATGAAACTCTATGAGGTTTTTGTTTTAAAGCAAATTCTTTTTTGAAGAATAACATATATATAGGAAAGGATAAAAGTATGCAGCTTGCACACACCAGAACAGCTGAAACTCAAGAGACCGAGAATACCAACTGTTGGCGAGAACGTGCAACGCACCAGCGTGCCCTTGGGAGGATCAACTGTTGCACCATTTTGGAAAACCACTGGGCCCAGCAAATAAACTGAGCACATGCATACTCCATCACATACCGTATTCCATTCCTAGGAATATACCCAACAGACATGCTGATGTCAGTTTGGGAAGAAACCATGCACGGTACGTTCACAGCAGCTTTATTCATTGTGGTAAGTAGAAACCACCTGAAATGTCCAACAAACTGCAAATGGAGAAGAAAGTGCATTAGACTTACACCACTAAATACCATTCAATAGCGAGAATGAACAAAATACGTTAACGCAAAAGCCTGGTTGAATCTCAACCATAACACCGAATGTAAGAAGTCAGATACAAGAGAGAACATACCACACGATACACAAAGTGCAAAAAGAAACACCATCGCTCTTTTTTGAAGGCAGAATGGAAGTTCGTGACAGGAAAGGAGTAAGAGAGGCGCTTCTCGGGTGTCAGGAAGGTTCCAAAATTTCTTCATTTAGATGTTGGTTCCGCGACTGTCTTCCATTTGTGAAAATGCATCAAGATGCCATACTGGGTATGTGCATTTTCTGTACGTTAAACTGCAGTGGGAAGGGTTTTTGGTTTTTTGTTTTTTTGTTTTTTTTTAAGTATACAGCCTAATGGATTTTCACCAAATGAATGCTCCCATGTAACAAACAGCTTGCCAAGAAGCAGAACGCTGACAACACCTCAATGCCCCTTCATGTTCCTGCCCTTACCCATCCCCCAAAAGCAAGGTCTATTTTGCCTTCCATCATGGAGGCAGCCGTCTCTTCTGCCCTGCTCACTGCTGTTTCCTCCACACCTAGACAACATCTGCACATGCTATAATATTTTATGCATACATGTTGAACTAATTAATTATAGGCAAAAATTGGGGAGTCAATCAAGATATGTGAAACGCGGGTTGGCAATGTCCAACAAACAATAAATTAAGCAAAGAGAAGTGAAGGATGGAAAGACAATTCCCGGGAGAACGTCTACACTTAAGAGTTGTAAAAAGCAATACTGAAGGGGAGACCAAAAATGAATCAAACCATATTCTCATTTCATAAGCCCACTGCAGTAGTTTTTAAAATTGCCTTGATATAGTTTGTATGACTAAAATACTTATTGATCAATAAAAATTATTTTATTCATGAAATCTTTTTGATGACTTATAAGCATCATTGTACTCACAATCCAAAGCTTTGAAAGGTATGACTCAGGATCTGCATGTGTATTTTTTTTTTTTATAAATTTGAAAATAGGAAGAATTTTTTTTTAAGATTTTATTTATTTATTTGTCAGAGAGAGAGAGCGAGAGCAGCAGAGGAAGAGGGAGAAGCAGGCTCCCCACTGATCAAGGAGCCAACATGGGACTTAATGCCAGGACCCTAGGATCATGACCTGAGCCAAAAGCGGACACCTAACCAACTGAGCCACCCAGGCATCCCATGAAGATAGGAAGCATTTCATCTTCCTTGCATCCTTCAGATCTCAGCTGTTACAAATTGTGAAAAGATCGTTAAATCCATTAAAAAAATTACAAGACTTGAAATGCTCCTCAGCCAAAAAGCTGACTTTTCTTGAATGTTCTGATTCATTAAATCTGATACTGGGTGTTCACTGTGTAGAAAGGAAGAGGCACCAGAACCCACGGTAGGACGGGCCTTACCCATCCCTCCGGACCTGCATAAAATGACCTCTTCTACCGCAGCCACAGGACAGGAACTGCCGATGCCCAGGCAGCAAGCCCTCTGGAAATCAGGACAAAACAGAAACATACACATGGGCACGAACTTTGCCTACACTGCCCACGAAGAGTCCCTGAGCTGATCACAGCGTGCGCATCCCCCGGGTATCTTTTTCTTCTCTAACTCCATTTAGAGCTATTTGAGTTTCACACACATCTTTGTCTCATCCCTCCCTCCCACTTCTATGCTGTCCAGAGCGTCGAAGAAGTTATTCGAGTCAACGACATATTCATTTGTATGATTGCTGCTATCCTAAGTAATTTATACCAGTCTGCCATCCCAATTACATCAATTTCCCTACTTTACCTTAAGGGTAAGGCTCTGACACTATTTGTACCATGAACAGGTCGTGTGGGATCAAGAAAGTATGTAAATACTCAAACAGTTCTCAGTTAATTGAGGTTATTTTTACATTTAGAAATACTGCAAAATATCCCCATGTGTTGGATTTCCATGATTATAACTAAACTTAGAATAGCTTAGGAAAAGATTATAATCACTCATCCACACAGTTGGCTAATTATACAGCATCCACAGACAATGCTGAGATAACAAAGTGATTAAAAGAGAATGGCAGCTTCTCCTCACTAATCAGCAGAGACATCACAAGGAGGACTTTCACTTTTGGCAAAGCCCAGCGCATATCTGTACGCCAAGATGTCCCCCAATTTCCTTGATCCTCTCAAGACTGAAAGACAAAGCCAGCCCCACTCCTAAGAGGCCACATGGCTGGAAATCCAGGTCTGCTCCTAAACAGAGTATTCTCGGGTATTACCTGGGTGGACATTTCTCATCTTTAGCTGATTATCTTTTAAAAAACTTTCTTTTTAAGCACAATTTTACAGAAATTGGAAAAATACCAAAAAGTAGGAAAATAGGGATCATAGTGTCAGTACTTGGATACAGTTAATCTTTATTACGGATATTTCTGTGTATATGTATGAAAACTTCTAAGTATGATGATTATATGGTATATTCAAAACTACATAAATTTTACAAATCAACAGTATAACTTTGTAAATAATGCATTTACTGTTAACCTTCTTAATTGAAAAAAAAACTGAAAGAAAATGAGAATGAAAACAGCTTAAAGAAAAAGATGGCCTCAATGAGCACAGAGCCTTCTCTGAGTGAGTGTTCCTCTGTGTGCCAACCGTTCTGAATGGATCATACCCAGATTTCATGACACTATCTCATCGTAAGCCCATTATTACCCGGCTGAAGGCTGATGGTGGGCAAAGGTGTGAATCAAGCACCATCGTTCCACCTGGGTAAATCCACCATCCTTGGTTTTAAGCAACTTTGCTGACACAGACTCATGTTATAACAAGGATGACCACCTCTGACCTTCCCAGAGGGAGCTGTGGGCACTGCGGGTAATCCAGAACTTCTTGAAGTACATGGAGGGCAAACTGGTCAACCAGATCTGTGACCCAAATCGGGTTCTGTGGTTTGAATCAATGCCCATAAATGGACTAAGACATCAAGCATTTGTTTAGGACAAATTCACAGGTGCCATATATTTTGAATCACTATTTATCTAAGAAGGTTTCTTCCCCAAAATTTACACTTGGAAAAGTCCACTTAGTTTGGTATGACATTCCTATATTACAAACACTTTTTTCTTGAAAATCTGTAGGTGCTTCTCTGTTATCTTCTGGTAACATACTTTTTTAGAGGAAGGACTGAGATCATATGAGCTTACTTCAGTTACGAGCAAAAAAAAAAACCAAAACCCACAACAAAAACCAATTCACTTAATATAATTAAAAAAGAAATATTGACTCATATACTGAAAGACCCAAGGACAGCTGCAGGGTCCTACCACATTACAAACTGCCACACTGTCCCCTCTTCTGTCCCCCTAAATATTACCTTTATTCCCAAGTAAGTTTTCTACATAGAAATAAATGGCTGTGAACCACTTCAGGTACAAATTATTGTCACACGCAAATGTCTTTGTCCTGATGGCCTAACAGAAGGTCCAAGTAGGAATGTCGCTGGTCTGGCTTGGGTCATGTGCTCAGCTCTACTCAGGGGATGGCTATCACAACTGATGAACTTGAATCCCAAGGTCATTTTGCACTGAGTGACAAAGTTTCATTTGACTGGCAACCCCAGTTTGTGGAGTTCCCAAAATAAATGAAGGGTTATGTCACCTCAAAGAGACGGAAAGGGGCACCTGGGTGGCTCAGTTGGTTAAGCATCTGCCTCGATCTCAGTTCAGTCTTGATCTCAGGGTCATGAGTTTAAGTCCCACACTGGGCTCCACACGAAAAAAAGAAAAGAAAAGAAAGGGATACTGGGTTGCATATATTGATGGAAATACAATGAATTCTTCATGCTTTATAGTTTTTTATCTTCTTTTTTTTTAAGATTTTATGTATTTATTTGACAGACAGAGATCACAAGTAGGCAGAGAGTCAGGCAGGGGCAGGGGGAAGCAGGATCCCCACTGAGCAGAGAGCCCGATGCGGGGCTCTATCCCAGGACCCTGGGATCATGACCTGAGCTGAAAGCAGAGGCTTAACCACTGAGCCACCCAGGCGCCCCAGTTTTTTTCTTCTTAAGGACATAAATTGTTAACCTATTTTCCTAGGAGTACTTTATTTTAAGCTACAGAAAATTTTCAATTATGCCTCTCCTTTTTTCCCCTCAAAACAATCCTAACTGCCTCTGCTGTCCATTTTTAATTCTGCTTTACCTCTTTAACTTCCTTGCATTCCTTTCCTATCTCAGCCATCTTGTTTCCTCGTGTTACCCTTTGATTTTTCGTATTACCTTATTTTCCTCGTAGGGTTTCATTCTCTGGCTTGTTGGCCTTGCATCATATTTTGGATCCCAAACAGTTTCCCAGAATTCTTTCATATTTCTGGATTTGCTTAATATTAGAAACTCACTCTCCTTCTGAGTTTTCAGGATGATATTGCTTTTAATTCTACAGCTTCTCCCCTAGGCTCTGTGTCTTTTGCTCTTATTTACTCATATAAAAGAGACTTGCCCATTCGTGGCTTCTGCCGCCAACTGGATTACAGTCATCTTCCCTCTATATTCATTTGGACTCTCTTTCAAGTTCCATTCTTTTATTTATATTGCATCAACAGACTGCTAGACATAGCTCCCAGTTCGAATCGTGATGGATAGCAAACATCAATCTATCACTTACCTGCTCTCCTGAAATGAGATCTTTTGGGTTTCCACCACGGCCGTATCCATCCTCTGCACCAAACGAATGTATGAACAACGACGACCCTCCAGGGGCGTTCCCATTCTATTATCTGCTTCTCCATCCCAGGATACTGCATGCAACCATCAGCTCCCATCCAACCCTCTCCTTGCAAATGTTTCTGAGGTCTGATTTCCAAACAGAACTGTGAGAGTTTACAACAGCTCTTTTTAAAAGGTCTAAGTCAGTCTTTGCTTTGGAGGCTCTGCTTTTCTGAACTGTGAGACAGGAGGTAGTAAAAGAAAGAAAGATCCTTACACCTACCTTCATGGGAACGAACAGACATGTGGCATTCTAGCTAGTTCTATCAGGTGAAAGTACTGGAAACCGCTCAGAACAGCAGGACAGATGATTTTTCCCTAAGTCTGAAAGTTCCAAAGGAATGTGATTTCAAGAGCACTCACAAGCTCTTGCAAAGTTCATGACCCATGTCCACTAGAAAATCCTTCCTTGCATCACACCCACAACTCTCCTCATGCTGTGTTCTCAATCTTTTTCTTCTGAGCTCCATTTACAGAGCAGCTTGGTCCATACTAACATAATACCGCCACTTAACCTGGTTTGTTACAGAGGCTCAAGCGAGAGCCAAAGCATCCAGTGCTAGGTGATGGCATCATCTAGATAAAGAAAACCGTTCTCACTTAAACTGTGCATCATAAAGCTTCATCTGAACTGATAGGAGATCAGTGTGATTATTCAGTATATTATGTAAAGTCAGCCTTTCTTACACAGTGTTTTTACCATTACGCAGTGTGAAAATTAGGATCAAATTTGCGGATTCCTCTATGGGACCCTCTTGGTTCAGTCTGCTGAGGAGACCTGCCCTGAGATGGAAATCTGCATGCCAGGAGTCAAGTTCAGGAGCAACCTCAGAACCGATGTATGAGAGAGACAGGGACAAGAAGGTGCACTGTGACGTAGCTATAGTCACGGTATCCACTGATCCCATGGGAACCGGAACTAGGATGGCCCTTTAGACTTGCTCTAAACTGAAATAAGGGGACAGGCATTTCTACCCCAAAACTGCAGATAACTGGATGCAAGCTGTTCTCAGGGAGCACAGAAGACTTGAGCCAGGTTTGTCTCACCAACTGCACTTCCCAGAGGGATGCAGCTGTCAACATTCCCAACAGGTGTGGCAATGAGGGCCTTGGTCCCGAAGGGGATCTGGGGGGCACGTTACAGCATCCTTCACAAGGACAGAGAGTTGCCAGAGATGGATATATCAGTCAGTCAGGTTAGCCAAGTTAGGCTGAATAACAAGTAACCCTAAAAGTCTCATGATGACATAGGAGACTTTGCTACATAGAAGACTTTGCTATTTGCTAAGACATGCAACCAACATGTTGGTCATGTTCCCTGACCGACACAAAAGACTCTACTCATTAAGGTCACTTGAGGACCCAGGTTGGTGAAGACTGTGCAACAGCAGGTATCTTTATGATCGTTTAGGTAGAAAGAAAGAAACATTTTGAATCATGTACTGGCCTGAAGTGTCCCAGAACTGAGTCATGTTTTTACCAATCAATTTCATTGGCCAAATTGTGACACATGGCCATGCCCAAAACGCTACCTAGTGCCTAGAAAGAGAGAAAAACCAGAATATCTATGACCTAATGACCAACACAAAGGAATGACTTAGCCTGGGGTCCAGAGATATAAATGGCCCATTTGAAATACTGAGATACTTTTGTTCCTCTGTGTACATTTATTCTTTAATTACAACTAAAGAAGAGCCCGAAGGAAAAGTACATTTGAGGAACTGTAACCTCTCAATCATAAAACTGCAGAGCTGGATATTTCCATAAAGCATTCCAACAAAGGAATCACAAGAAACCCCAAAGAAAGGAAGAATTGATGACACTTAAAAAGAGACTGGAAACTGTATGTTCTCCGATGTTTTATCAATTTTTTTAAAAATCCCTAAAAGTATTAGCATAAAAATCCTTAAAACAAAGTGTCTCTGTGTTTTGGACAAACTGGCACAGCAAAGAAATGAAAAGAGTGTGTGCTTCTTTATTCCGTTATAAAGGAAGCCTCAGATTTAATGAATGATAGCGTGTGTGTGTGTGTGTGTGTGTGTGTGTGTGTGTGTGTGTAAAAGGGGGGGGTAATCTGATCTTCTGCAAGGGAGAAAGAAAGCGTCTGGTTTGGGAGGTAATGCTATGTCGCTGTCACAGCAACTAGAAGCATGTATGACAGGCTGCCTTGAGAGTGTGTATGTGTGCTGTGTATGTGTGACGCATGCCCCCAGAGACAGGGACTTTCCAGCACACCGTTCAGACAACAGTTGTACAACACAAGTCTACTCAGGAGGTGAGAACCTCAGTGTTATAATTACTTCTAGATAACTGCTTGAAAAACTTGAGCAATGTCTTCAAAAAACAGTGCTGGGAAAACTGGACACCTACATGTAAATAAATGAAATTGGATCCCCATCACACACCACACACAAAAACCTGTCCTCAAATGGATTAAGGGCTTAAATGGAAGGTCTGGAATTATAAAATTCCTGGGAGAAAACATGGATAAAGCTTTATGGCACTGGTTTAGGCAATGATTTCTTTTTTTTTTTTTTTTCAACTGAACTATAGTTGCCATATAGCGTTCGTTTCAGGAACACAATGAGGTGATTCAATGGGTCTATATGGAGGCAATGATTTCCTGACTAGAAGACCACAAGCAACAGAAGCACAAACAGACAAGAAGAACTATATAAAAGTAAAAAGCCGTTGCACAGCAAAGGAAAAAGCCCAAATATTTCCAAAACCATGGAAAATATTTCCAAACCATGTATTTGATAAGAGGTTAATATCTAAAATACTAAAGAAATTCCTACAACTCAAGAATAAAAAACCTAATTTTATTTATTTATTTTTTAAATAACCAGATTTTAAAGTGGGTAAAGAACTTGGAGAGGCATTTCTCCAAAGAAGACATACAAATTATCAACAGGTAATATGGGAAGGTCCTCAATATGACAGCATCAGGAAAATAAGAAATCAAAACCACAGTGAGACACCACCTCACACCTGTTAGGATATCTATTACCAGGGGGAAAAAAAAAAAAAATAACAAGTGTTGGCAAGGATGGGGATAAATGGGAACGCTGTATCCTGTGGATGGAAATGTGAAATGCTACAGCCACAGGGGGAGACAGTATGGAACTTCCTTTAGATTTTTTACAAAGAAACTGCCATGTGAGCTAGCAAGCCCACTCTGAGTCTGTATCTAAAAAACCCACTTTTGAGTATAAATCCAAAAGAACTGAAATCCAGATTATCAAAGAGATATCTATACTCTCATGCTCACTGCAACATGATGTAGAAGGCAAGATACAGAAATGACCTAAATTGCCCACCAACAGATGCATGGGTAAAGAAACTGTGATATCAGGGGTACCTGGGTGCTAATTAGGTGAAGCATCTGCCTTCAGCTCAGGTCGTGATCTCAGGGCCCTGGGGTCAAGCCCCGTGTTAGACTCCTTGCTCAGCAGGGAGCCTGCTTCTCCCTCTCCCTCTGCCTGATGCTCCCTCTGCTTGTACTCTCTCTCGGTGTCAAATAAATGAATGAATAAGATTTTTTTTTTTTTAAAGAAAATGTGATATACACATATGACTGAATATTATTCAGCCTTTAAAAAGAAGGAAATCCTGCCATTTGTGACAACATGGAAAGACCTGGAGGACATTATGCTAAATGAAATAAGCCATTCACAAAAGTAGAAATACCGCATGATTCTGCTTATAAGATGCACCAAGGGTAACCAAACACATAGAAGCTGTGTGTAGATTGGGGGCCGTCAGGAGCCGGTGGAGAAGGAAAACGGGCAGCTGTTCTATGGGCACAGAGTTTCAGTTCTATAAAATGAGGGGGTCCTAGACATCTGCCATACCACATTGTACGTACAGTTAACAATACCGTATTGTGCACTTAAAATGTGTTGAGGGTAGATCTCATGTTAAGTATTCCTGTAACAATTAAAAAAAAAAAAACTTGAGAGAATTTTCTGTTGTCAGTAAAAACATCAAAATACATTTTTAGAAAACCAAAACAGAAATCCACTAAGCAAACCAATTTTGGGTTTGCAACAGACCTGACCATACCATAGCCCTTGAACGTCCTATCCTGGACCCAGAGAGGGTGGACTGACGGCAGTCCGAGTCCTGATCAGGCTTCACCCCCTCCATTGCTTTCCCAACCTTCTGATGGACTTGGCTCCCCAGAGACCACAGCAGGGAACATCAGCTTCTGTCTCTGTTCACTCCCCCTATGACTGGAAGATCTTGACTGTGCTTCCTAACGTCGGTACTCAGGGCCTCAATTTGCCACTATGTTTCCCTGTCTGCCCGCTTTCACCCATCTGTGATGTGCTCCTGTCCTTCAACACACTTTAGCTCCCTCATGCTGACTGTTAACACCCACTTCCTCAAGGTGAACAGGTATTGCGCCAAAGAAACACTCTCTGTAGGTCACTTACGGCAGCCTATAATGTCCTGATAGTCCCATTCCAAAATAAAATATATATGCAAATAGGTCTACATACACACATTTCAGCAATTGCTTTTTTCCCCAAAGTGCATCCTTTGATTCCTCAATTTCTTCCGACTTGAGGGAGGCAGTAAATGTGGAAGGGTGAAGAAGAGATATCTTTTTTGATGCTAAACTTCACAGCAAATTTACTTTTTTCTTCCTCTTTTATAGGAAAGGCTAACTCGAGTCATTAATGATCCCGTGAACGTCATGCATCAAAGGGAACAGTTTCAGGTAACGAGCAATAAAGACATAAATGAATATTTTATTTCTAAGTGAGAATCCCCCCCTTGAGTTTCCTGAATTGTTCATTTCCGGAGTCAAATGCCAGGCTGCATTTCGCGCTCTTCGGCGACGAGAAATGGCAGACAGGAAAAGGATCTGTATACGTTGTAAATGACAAGCATACATGACAAGGCTATGCCGAACATTTTAAAGTGAGTATTAAAGGTTTCAGGGTAATTTTATGTTCAGCATATAAACCCTAGTTTTACAATCTGAGAGCAAGTAACTAGCCATTTAGGACATTTTTTATGGATTCCATCTTAAATATAGTTCCACCAAAAACCGCTGCGTTTAAACTGCCTTAACATCGTCTGTGAATTGTATTCACTTGACAAAGGCATCTGAGGAGTTTAAAGTATAGTGATTTTCTAAAAATACTAATGATTTGCACATTCTTTTCCATCTCAGAGCAATTGGCTTTATTACATATTTTTATCCACTTGTCAGGCATGGAGAAAGTGGATCGCAAGAACTCTCCAAGTCCTATTGTGCTTTTAAAATAAAATGATGAAGCCCAAATCTGAATTTGTAAGTGGAAGCACAATGCGTCTGTTCTCAATGAGACAATCTAGTCCATTCTTTCTTTAAATCAGAGGATCAATTTATGTTCTCTAACTATACTCATCAGCTGGCAATCCAGCTTTTCAGCAAATGGGCTTGTGGCAAACATCTTGGCCCAGTTTCTTTGGAGAAGAGAATGCATTCCATGAGTCTGACTGTATAGATCAGCCGTCTGTCACTATTACAGCACGTCCTCACATGCACATCTGATCACAGCACAGAATCGTGCCCACTTGTCTTGTCACAAATCTTCTTAAATTGCTTCTAAATGTAACCACACACAATAATGAAGAGAAAAGAGAAAAATACATATATTTTCCAGTAGACAGTCAGTAGGTTGTACTCATGCGAAAACACAGAAACAATGTTGGGTGTCGAAGTAAATGTTACATAAATTCTTTACGCTCACAAAAATGTAGAACTGAAAGAGGACAGCTAACAGAATTTAAAAAGTGAATCTAGGTAGTTTAGTCGTTTGTGAAAAGATACCTTTCTATAAGAGTGTTTTCTGCATATTTGTATGTTTCTTTAGATTCTAAAAGAGAGGGGTATTAAAAACTTTTCCCAAGTGGGATACTTAAAGTACTTAATGGCCAGCCTGCTGCGAGTACCAGGCAATGAAAAGGGTCACCAAGAACTCACACTGGCCATAGACCACAGTGAGCCCCACCAAGAAACATCAGTGGACAGTCAGCCCTGCCTTGTTCACAGGGTGGGAGGGTTGGGAGATTACAAAGCAGTGGCCTTCCAGAGCCTGGCACACAGGATACATCCGGAAATTGTCAGTACGATCCTGACCAAGTCTCCTGCCAGAAACACTTGTATCAGAATTCTGGAGAGCTTCCTCCAAACAGAAAATATCCTAACTATTTGATAGTGTCTACTTGACACAAAATTATCTGAAAAATGGGTATGAAAACCTCAGTACTTTGACTCTTCATTTATAACCCAAAGGTAGGAACAGAGAGAAAGTTCCATCCCAGCATAAATGATAGAATGCAGGAAGAAGCGTTCACACAGATGGGCAAAAAGGCTTCAGCAGCCTTGAATACAGCACTCACAATAACTACCAGGAAGCGGGTGTAAAATTCTTTATCTTCCTCAACTAGAGGAGATATCTTTAGACACTAGGGAATTAGAAGAATAGATCTGGACGAAATTCACAGATGTACTCTGCTCATGTTCAATGAGGCTTCTACTGCAAAGAAATTCTTGGGAGAATGGAAATATCCCCTTTATTAACTGATTCTTTGACTGTCTCTTAAAACCAAATCCTCTTGATGCTAATATTTTATGTGATTTTTAAGAATTCAGAATAAATGTTTGCAGGGTGTGCCTGGGTGGTTTGGTTGCTTGAGCATCCAACTCTCTGTTCTGGTACAGGTCGTGATCTCACGGTGCAGAGATGAAGCCCCATAATGGGCTCTGTGCTCATCAGGGAGTCTGCTTTGAGATTTTTTCTCTTTCCCTCCCCCCCTGCCCCTTCCCCCACATGCATGCTCTCTCTCTCCCCCCTCTCCTCCAAATAAATAAATAACAGTTTATTTATTTTTTAGGGGACCTGGGTGGCTCAGTGGGTTAAGCCTCTGCCTTCACCTCAGGTCATAATCTCAGGGTCCTGGGATCGAGCCCCGCATCAGGCTCTCTGCTCCGCAGGGAGTCTGCTTTCTCCTCTCTGCCTGCCTCTCTGCCTACTTGTGATTTCTCTGTGAAATAAATAAATAAAATCTTTTTAAAAAGAGAGTTTATTTTTTATTTTATTTATTTAAAAAGATGTTATTTATTTGACAGAGAGAGAGGGAGCAAGAGCAGGAGGAGCAAAGGGAGAGAGAAAATCTCAAGCAGGCTTCACACTGGGCGTGAATCCCAACTGGGGCTCAACCTCACAACAATGAGATCACGAGCCCAGCAGAAACAAAGAGTCCGCCACCCAGCTGACTGCCCCACCCAGGCGCCCCTACAGAAATAAGGTCTTTAAAGAGAAAAGGAAGAATGACTGTTTTCAAGAACACTCAGCTCTATTACGTAACATACATACCCACGCTCTCATTTTCCGAAACGCCGGGACCTGTGGCCGTCCCAGTTGCTATGGAAACGAGGAGGATTTTGGATGAAGTTCACAGGCCGGAGCCTGGGGAAGCACGCCTCGAGCAGCTGCAGGAGTCAGAAGCTGCCATATGGGTTCTGCAGCTGCCAGACCAAGCTCCGAAAGACGCCACAAGGAAGGAAGGCAGAGTGGAGACAGAACTCTTTGTTTTCTACCGAAAATAGGGGAAAGGACAAACAGTGACTGATCTAAATGCAATTAGCGTCCTTCATCAATGCACCTTAGCCCACAGAATTTTAAAGCATCTCGAATGGTCGGGAAATTAATGCTAGCATGATGTTAGTCAAAGAATGTTCGGGGTGAATTTTCACAATTTGAATAATTGCAGTTATCAGCTGAAATAACGGTAAAGAGATGGGTAAATAGGGCAGAGATTCTAGGCCTTGTCTCAGCAAGGATGAAATTTGGTTTGAGTCTTGAAAAGGGCATTTGAGGAGAAAAATACAATGCTTCTGATTCTGGCAATAGAAATGCTTTGGAGTTCCAGAATATCAGAGCTCACAAAAGATTTCAGAGACCCAAGACACCACACCTTCTTGTTGCTCATATGACAACGTTAAAACACAGGGAATTTAGGTAATTTTCCCCATCACTGCTATTGTGTAGTCACGCTGTAGCAATACAAGCTGGCCTCCCATGTTGGGAAAAAGACCTGCTTCTCATACGCTTGAGGGCTAACTATTCATGACAGACGGGTATTTCAGCAGGAAACCCCTCCGACCCGCTTGGAGCAAGAGCTCTACTCCTTGGGACTTGGCCAAACTTGAGCACAGAATGTAACCGTGGTTTTGTTACTGTTATTAGTAAGCACAAACCTACTGAAAAGACAACTGAGGACTGGCTAATGCAAATGAGAAACAATGGACAATGATAGTTAAATTCATAATCTCCCACCTTATGTGCCACTCTGTCTCATTAGCATAAACTAAAAAGTTGCTTCAATGTCATTCTGTCTTTGGAAGATTTATTTTTCCGTTTGAGAGAGAGTGCATGTGCATGCGAGGGGAGGGCGGAGGAACAGAGAGAGAAAATCTCAAGGAGACTCCCCACTGAGCATACAGCCCGACACAGACCTCGATCCTGGGACTCTGAGATTATGACCTAAGCCGAAATCAAGAGTCAGATGCTCAACCAACTGAACTACCCAGAATCCGTCAACGTCATTCTTTTTTTTTTTTTTTTAAAGATTTTATTTATTTATTTGACAGACAGAGATCACAAGTAGGCAGAGAGGCTGGCAGAGAGAGAGAGGAAAGCAAGGCTCCCCGCTGAGCAAAGAGCCCAATTCGGGGCTCGATCCCAGGACCCTGGGATCATGACCTGAGCTGAAGGCAGAGGATTTAACCCACTGAGCCACCCAGGTGCCCCCGTCAACGTAATTCTTAATTTAATGGCCACACTGTACCATTTTTATTTAACTATATCAAGAATTTTCAGCACTCACTTAGTAGTACAATGTATGTTTTCTTTTTATAATTCCACTCATATTTTCTCATTTTAATACTACTTTCCAAGGGCGCCTGGGTGGCTCAGTGAATTAAAGCCTCTGCCTTCGGCTCAGGTCATGATCCCAGTGTCCTGGGATCGAGCCCCGCATCGGGCTCTCTGCTCAGCGGGGAGCCTGCTTCCTCCTCTCTCTCTGTCTGCCTCTCTGCCTACTTGTGATCTGTCTGTCAAATAAATAAACAAAATCTTTTAAAAAAAATACTACTTTCCATTTACTGAGCAAGTACTCTGTGCAATGCATTGTGTGAGTAGCTTTATTTACGTTAGTTCCTACTCTAAAAGCTAACCCAAGAGGAAGGAGTTATTAGTCCCATATTTTTCCATGCATGATTTTATCTTCAGAGGGATTAAACAACGGGGCCAAGATCACAGACTGAGGGCAGAGCTACAAATTCAAATACAGAGCCCTCTAACTGCAAAGCCAAATTCCCAACACACAAATACAGCTTCCATATTCTGTTTGTACCTCCACAAGTGGAGAAAATTAACTATTCACTTATTTGGAAAAGATCACCCAGAAGCCATGTAACATGTTATCATAATACAAAGAAAATTAAAGATCATGCTACAAATTCCACAAATGCCAATGAATAATTAAGCCTTCCAAAGACAGCTAGGAATTGGAAGCTGACCTCCTGTACAGCTTGAAAACAGTTCCAGGTTATCTACTGAAAAGAAAAATTGGCAGCTGATGGTCACAGAATGTCTGGAGTCATTTCAAATCAGCCTCCCAGAGGAGTAAGACAGGAAACCCTCTGCAAACAGTCAAATACTGATGAAGGATATTCCAGGACAAGACCTAGAACTATGCAATTAACAAAACACAAAGGCAAGAGAAACAATGGCATTTCCCCTCAAACAGCTTTGATGACTGATTTTCAGAAGAGATAGCCAGAGCTCGGATGGGGGACTGGAGTATCAGCTCAACGGGATCCGTCCCTTCAAACACTAGATGCTCTGGTTCCCTCACCCCCTGTTCACCCCTGAACGTTCAGTCCTAGGAAGATTGCACAGTCAGCTTCGAACCTGCCCCCTTTGGCTCCTGCCTAACTCCTTCACCAGAAAACATACTAGAACAATACCCTCCATGATTCACAATATTACCATCAACGTGTGCACAGTGAGAACTAACGAACATGCACAGCCCTACAGCTATGAAGTCGTAAGACATGATGTGAACCAAATGCGTCTCCCTGGTAAATGACCGCAACCCAGAGCAAAGAGCTGTACTGCTGTTTTATACACAGCCTCCTACCTGAGTGGGGTCGGTCAGGGAGCTAATCGGGCCAGGGAACACGCCACAAATTAAGGTAGTGGTCGGCAGACCACGGCCTGTGGGCCAAATCCAGCCACCACTTCTTTTTGTAAATAAAGTGTTATTGGAACACAACCAAACCCACAAGCTCACATCTTATTGATGTGGCTGCCCTCATGTTTCAATGAAGTAATTGGGACAGAAACCATATGGCCCAAAAGGTTGAAAATATGTACTATCTGGCCTTTTGCGGAAAAAAAAAAAATGTGCCAATTCCTGTTAGGACATGAAAAGAGAAGACCTTGGCCCAAACATGCTAAAATCAGGTGTAAATAGTCAATAGAAAATCAGAATCTAAACTCATTTAAATGCAGATGAGAAAAACAAGAGAGAATGGTGGTAGCAAAATGGGAGAATAGGAGCTTCCCGCCACCCTCCCTGGAAGGAACACCGACTCTGACAATCTTTCAGATGACAGTACCTTTAGAAGTCTGGGAGTCCAGCGAAGGTTCGTGCACCACTGAAGAAGAAAAAAAAAAATCCAAGATCGGCCAATGAAGAAGGTAAGAGGGACAGTCTGACTTTACCCACGTCATCGCTTAAGACGGCCCGGCTCAGCGCCAAAGGGGCCCTTTGTGGCCTGTGTTCTCTCCCGGGGGTCTGTGAGAGCATGTGCGTGCGCACCCAGCGTGCTCAGCTCTGCAGGACACTGCCACAGGGGCCCGTTTCTTTCCTGCCCGACCGAGGGTACTGAGCTGAGCTGCACAAGTGGGGGGCAGGGGGTAGAGGACAGAACAGCAGCCAGGGCTCCTGTGCTCATACCCCTCCTGCCAGGTAAGGAGGGGCTGGGGCTTTCAAAAGGCATCGAAGGGAACCACTTCACAGATGCCGTCAGAAAGCCTGAGAATGAGCCGCTGGGGCACCTCCCGTGTCACTCTTCCCAGCTGGCCCACGGGTACCCTGAATGCTCTGTACACCTCTCCCACACACCCACATCATGGTAGCTCCCTGTGTGCACCCCTGACGGCGGCCAGGGTGAGACTTTGCAGAAGGCCAGCAAGCACGCGCAGAAAGCTGGGCCAGCTCTGTGGGACCGAAAGACGGCGCACAACCTGAGCATGTGGCACCGCCCAGAGAGGTCCCACAGGCTGCCCGCACCCAGCCTGCCTTTGCAGGGTCAAGAGAAGGCATCAGTCCTAGAATTCCCCAGGAAGGAACAGGAAGGGTGGAACAGGCATCTCCACACAGAAGGTCCGAGAAAGCCTCCGCATCTCTAGCAGGACGGATAGAAGTGATTTCCATTCCAAAGCCAGTCAGTAAAGCCTGGTGGAGGTGACTGCTTCTTCAGATGTAAAGACAGCCGTGCAACTGTTTGAAGAACATGGAAAAATCCTGGAAAAATCCAGGAAACAATGACACCACCAAAGAACATGATACTTTTCCAGTAGCGGACCCCAAAGAAATGGAGGTCTATGATCTACCTAGTACAGAATTCAAAATAGCTGTTGCAAGGAAGGTTTGTGACCTACAAGAAAGCATAGAGACTCAAGGGAATCAGGAACACAACACACAGACAAAACGAGAAGTTTAACAGAGGGACAGAAGTCGTAAGGAGAAACAAAGAGAAAATCTGCAGGTGAAGAATATGGAGAATGAGAGGAGAAATGCCACAGGAGCCATTCCATGGAAAGGCATTTAAACACCAAGATGGACAGCCTGTGTTTTGAAGGCACTGCCTTTGCAGGGAAAGTAGTTTCCACACCCACTAACCAGGCTCCCATCGACATAGCTCCCCTCTGGAAAGAGAGCCCGTAACAACGTGAAACGGAACAATGAGAAGAGAAACGCCAAATGAGTTCCTGAATAATGCCTCCGCCGCTCTTGCTCGGCCACGTGCACAGTGAAATGGTGGGTACTTGCACCCAATTTATACGCCTGTATTTGGGAGACACGTGTATGTGCATGTGTATCTGTGTCTCCATGTTGATATCTACGTGTTTAATGCTGTACATATATATTCATTCTCATAAAGATAAAATTTACCAAAGCGTGAATGTTTTTAGCTTATTGATAAAGGATATGGCTTCACTGTGCTATTCCTGAAAACATGTTGATTCGTTCAATTACACCGGACAAATACTGTGTGTCAGGTGTGATTATAGGGCCGATAAATGCACTGGTGTGGGGGGAAAAACAGACAAAAATCTCTGTCTCTCTCTCTCTCTCTTTTACAGTTTACATTCTAGTAGGGTTGGGGGAGAAACTGACCACACATTAAATGTATTAATACCTTACATTACCTTTAGTGACTTAAAACAACATACAGTTATAATCTCAGTGTCTGTGGGTTTGGAGTCTGAGCATGGCTTAACTACATCCTGTGATTCAGTGTCTCCAAGGCTGCGATGTCATCTGATGGCTTGACGAGGGAAGGACCTGCACAGGATTGTGGGTAGAATCCACTCCCTTAGGCTGTGGATCTGGACCTCAGTTCATCTGAGCCCCTCATCACACGGGCCTCTCCAGCAGGGCAGTTTCCTGTATCCAGGCCAGCAAGGGAGGTCCTTCCAACAAGACAGAGTCAGAGGCTTGTGTAATCCAACCAGAGATGTGATGTCACCTTTGCTATATTCTAAATTTTGGTGAGGTGTCATAGCACACACTCAAACAGTCAGGATGACACAAGGCAACAACTCTCAGGAGGTGGGGCCCATCAGGGGCCTACCACAGGGGGCCTGAACACAGAGAACCTGGCGGGCCACTGGAAGGAATCTAGATTTTCCTAGGAAGTAGAAACTGATGTTACAGGAATTGATGAGAGGCAGCTCGGGGTCTGCGGAGTTGTGATGTCTCCTGACGGGTTTACTTTGCAGCCACTCACACTGTCCCTCAGGAGACCCCCAACCTCCTTATCCCATGGAGGACAGCAGTGTTGACTTTCCAGCTTCCTGCGCAGCTCCCTCAGCCACTGCGGCTTGCCTGGATGCAACAGGCTTGCTCCCAGTCACTCATACTCACTCCCTGCATCACGCCTTTCTATGGATTTCCTCCCGTTTCTCTCTCCACCGACGTCTCTTTGCTGCTGAGACCCACCTCTTCCATAATCACAGTCTTCTCTTCCTCTTTTGGCCAACAGTGTCACTACCAGACTATCGACACCATTACATTATTTACTATCATGGTAGGTGAGCCTTTTCCCTCGATTCGGAATAGGGGAGACGGAATGACCACATGTAAATTAAATTGCACGGTTATTCTCTGACATGGGATGCATGTGCTAAAGGTTGCTGAAGCGGAAAGTCAGTGACCGTGACTCCTGGTTGGCCTGTCAGGACCACATGGCCAAACTGTGGCTTGCGGATGGGCCTTCCCGCTTCGTGACGGAGCCCACACACTCTCTCTCCACCTTGCTTCTCTCTTCCCATCCCTTTTATGTGTATGTTCGTGATCTCCCCAGAAAGCTGGATCACTGTTACAACCCGTTTTCTCCATGAATCTATCATTTTCCTATCCGATCTCTCTCTCAAATGCCCTCCCAGCAAGCGCTTGACCCTCACAGCCATTTCTGTACAGCTTCTTCGGTGCTGGCATATGAATAAACTAACAATTGCAGGAGCGTCTGCGTGGCTCAGTGGGTTAAAGCCTCTGCCTTCAGCTCAGGTCATGATTCCCAGGGTCCTGGGATCGAGCCCCACATCGGGCTCTCTGCTCCACAGGGAGCCTGCTTTCCCCCTCTCTCTCTGCCTGCCTCTCTGCCTACTTGTGATCTCTCTCTCTCTCTCTGTCAAATAAATAAATAAAATCTTTAAAGAAAAAAAAAACTAACAATTGCAAACTTTTAGAAGAATCCTCCATTTCTGTACACAGACTATAGAACAGTGGTCAAAGATAACATCGCAATGATACAAATAAAAAAGTCACAGCTAGGTTGTGAAGGAACACCTTTAAATATTTAAACAGATGAGAGGTGAGATCTTAGTTCTTAAAGTACTTTCAAGCCATGTGACGACATTGGCCTTGAGGCCACACTTTTTGAGGGAGAAAAAAAATCATTATGATCTTCTTTCCTTAACAGGAACTTCATTGTTGGTGTTTTTCAGGGAAATATGTTCTCGGAAATTGCTAAAAACACCATTCTAAGACTTATTTCTCTCCTCATGATCAAAGAAGTGTGGCAATGCCTACAATTGCCAGAAATAGTACAATATTTTCCCTCAGGTTTCGAAACTCCTTGAAAACCTCTGTAACCTGCTGCTTTGTTTTTATAGTAATCATAGCTAAATTGGGGTTTAGAGAAAAATGAAGCATGTAACACAACTGAAGAAATTCCATCTCAATGCTGCACACATTTTCCAAATACTCAACTTTTCCCCCCTAGTGTAAACATAGCCTTTATCATGAAATTGAACAGTTTTCTAAATCTGTCTCTTAGGAGCAAGCCTACTCTGCACATCATGGAACATTTTATCCTCCCAAGATAGACTAAAAGCTCTAAATTACTCATTACGGGGTCTAACAAAAGAACCTCATCGTTAGTTAATTGGAGATAACATGGCCTTGTTCCCTGATGCAGATCTACTAAAAATTGCTGGTTATTTCTGTAGTTAATTTGTTCTGGAAAAAGTTCTCAGTCATAAAATTTATCTTCTCATGATAAAAAAATGAGATAGCATGAAATAAATATGCGATTTGGAACTCAGAGGATGCAGAATACTAATGAGAACTAAATTTCTGAAACACTTGCAAAATGTCCACTGTCCCGAATGATACGCTACCCAGTCACCCCAAAGAAACCATTTCAGTTGAACTCCACAGGCCTTGCTAAGGTGAGGCAATGCTTTGAGTGACGATTATAAGGTGGGGCGGGGGTTCCTGAGGCAAGTGCCTTGCTTGCTTTGCCCTAGTCTGGGCCCCAGTTAGGCAGAGGAGTTCTCTCCCTGAAATGGCCTCTTATCTCACTCTGACTGAGTCATTTAACTGCTCACTTGTTTTTGGACTTCTCTCCCATAATCCTATTTATTTTGGCTCTCTGGACCTTTCATTCAATCCGTTACAAGTTAAAATGCCGACAGTGAATTCCTATAGATAATGGGTTCCCAGATGGGCATGTGGAGGAAAGACCACTAAGACATGGGCACAGCTGTAAGGGGCTTATAATCCGACAGAGAAGACATGTATTTCTGCTTTCGAAGAAAATCCTTGCTCAGACCCTCCACGGCCCTTCAAACTAGGATTCGAGTTCCTCCGGCCCTACACTGCCGAGTGTCACGGCCTCAAACCCACCCCCACCCCGTGCACGTTCCGGCTCACGACAAGCACTCCTCCTCACAGGCAACTACGATGAAAGCCCATTAAGCTGCGCGAGGCCATCCAATTCATGGCAAACCCAAAACATGAGGCATCATTGGATGTCACTGACCTGAGGCTTTTTCTATTATTAACCTCCCTTCCTCTTTGAGCATTTCTCCCTACTGTCACCGTGGCTGGCTGGTCGTCAATATTTCTGATCCTGTTCCGTCTCCTTCACCAGCTGCCCCTTCTTGTTCCAGGAGCACCGTCTTCCTAAATGTCCACACTGCTTACGACCACAACCCTCTCTTCTTGCTGCTCTAAGTCATCTCCCTGGTCCGTCCCAGCCACTTGCAAAAGTTTACTTCCTTTGCAAGCACATTGGACTTCAAAATCTCTGTCCAGGCCAAGGCCTTTTCGCGGGGAACGCGGTCTGTCTGCCTGGTGAGGCACATGTGTGAAACAGTAACGAAGTTGCTAGGCGCTGTGAACACACAGATAATGCAGATGGCCTCTGACCTCAGTCTGCAGCCTGGTGGGGATGCGGCCCGTTCCACAGAGTTACAGCACAGTACGTGCCACAAGTGAGCTGCATCTGGGGCTCTAGGGCACGGTGGCTCCAACTTCAACACGCAACTTGAAGAGACCCGAGCGTCCTCCTCACACAGGGATTTGACTCAGAAGGTCTGCACTGGGGCTGAAGAGTCTGCATTCCTGTGAACCTTCCAGGGCACGCGGGCTGGCATTGCACGTGGCACATGCCGAGTAGTGAAGTTTGGGGAGATCTCCCTTGACCCGAACTCTGTCTGTGACGTCGAGACACGGATGCCTGACCTAAGTTCTGAGGACAGCCTGAATGTGCCAGGGGAATAAATGGGAACAGATCTGGGGAAAGAATGACCTGGGAAATCTGGAAAAAGGGCAAACATGGTAAAAAGGGCAGACACATGTCTGCATGGAGGTCTGGGACACCTGTGCCTACAGCCCATGGCAGGAGAGGTAGGAGAACCCACTGGGTGGCATGGGGGAGGAGGACGCAGAGTATTGGAAACCACATGATGAGGGACTGATAGCATGTCTTAGGACAGAGACACCCAGAATGAGACAGGGACAGCTCGAGAGAGCCGAAGCACCAAAAAATCAACAAACGTGAGTTTTGGTCTGTGCCAAGGGCTTGTCTCTAGTGTGTGGGCCTTTCCCAGCAGAGAGCAGCTGGCCACGCCTGCTTCGTCCCTGGAAGCCCCTCAGGGCAGGGCTGCTGGGCCAGGAGTTCCCAACCGCTGATGGAGTGAACCATTTTCTTAAACCTCTGACTTCCTCAAGACGATTCCTTCAGTGATTTAAAAAAATGATTCTGATCCTTTCCCACATAGTGGGGACTGAAAACAAACCACCAAAACATTACAAATCCACACACAAAGAGGAACCTCTGCTAATGAATGAATGAATGAATGAATGACACAGGACAGTTCCTCGGGGAGGGGGGGACACAGTAGGAAGAATCGGTACTGTTGAGAGCAGTGGTCCCCGACAGAAATACAACGTGAGCAACATATGTGACTTTAGCAACCGTGTTTAGAAGAGAAACAAGAGTGGGGCACGTGGGCGCTGCAGTCGGTTAACCGTCCAACGCTTGGTTTCGGCTCAGGTCATGATCTCAGGGTCGTGAGGTCAAGCCTGGCTTCCAGCTCTGTACTCAGTGCAGTCGGCTTGACATTCTCTCCCCCTGTCCCTCTGTGTGTGTGTGTGTGTGTGTGTGTGTGTGTGTGTGTGTGAGAGCATGTGCGGGTGCGTCCTCTGACACCTACGCCTACACTCACCTGAGCACCTGTTCTCTCTCAAGTAAATAAGTAAATCTGTAAAAAAGAAGCAAGTTAAACTAATTTTAACATATTTTACTTAACCCAATATACCCAAACTATTACCATTTCAACATGTAATCAATACAAAAAAACCACTGATGAGATGTTTCACATTTCCTTCGTAGTGGGTCTTTGAAATCCAGGTTCACATTTTACACTCGGGTCACATCTCGACTCAGATCCGCTCTTCTTCAAGTGAGCTCAGCCCCATGCCGCTGCCGGCTACCACACTGGACAGCACAGTCTTAAAACGTGTGCAATTAGCTCCCTAATCCGTATGTCTTCCTAACTCACTGTGAGCTTAGGCAGGTCACCTCCCCGTCCTATACTCACAGGCCTCCTCTGCAACTGAGAACGCTGGGTTAGGTCAGTATCCCCACACGACAACGCACGTATCCTGGACACAACCTATTGTAGCCAAACGGAAGAGAGGGGCAGGGGGGAGAGCACATACTAACGTTACCATTGCGATCACCCTGGAAATGCCAGTCTGAAAGCAGGTCCCTACACTCTGAAAGGATAAGAAACATGACACCGAGATTGCTAAGGTCACTCAAACTCTTAACATTCTCCAGCCATCCGTAGGCTTTGGAGGGCTATGTTTTGTTTTGTTTTCTTTTGGGGGGCTGTTGGTTTATTTTTGGTTTGGGGGCTTGGGGGAGGTACTGTTTCTGGGGGGATTCAGGGTTTTTGAAGATTCTACAAATGGAGGCAGAAACCAAGCAGTAGCTTGTACATTATTCTCGTGATGAGAACAGGCATGTTTACTGCACTCGGATGGTAGAGGAGCAAGTCTATAGGCCAACACCCGCCTCTACACTATTTCAGGCTACGTGAGCAACAGTCTTGTCTCGGCGCACAGAGGAAGACACACGATGACACAATGAAAACTGCTTTCAGTCAAGGTCAGCACCAGCACTTTAGACAACGACGGGAAAGACTCCACATTCTTTTTCGAAAGGTGAGTAAAACACACTGATACTCATCAGCTTCTTAAGGAAGCCCTGTTTTGTGTTGTTCATAATGTTCCATTCTAAGGGCGTCTTGTAAATTCCACACAAACCAAGGAGCACGAGGGAGGCAAGGGCTCCATGTTCCTGGCTGCTGGGCCCAGTGTGTGGCATGGGACCTCGCATTCAGGGCGTGCTTATTGCGTGCGTGAGGCCGCGTTCCAGTCCTCGCCAGGGCTTCTCCGATATGCCGACTACGAGGGGCAAAGACCACTACTGAAACAGGATGCCAGGGCTGTGCACAGTGCTCCCTAGAAGAGAGGCTGTGCGTCTGACGTTTGGTCTGCTCTTAACAAAGAAGAGTGTCGAGCTGGAAGGCAGGCGGCAGCCAGCGGAGGCTCACAGACCGCTGCCGTCCACGCCCCCCAGCTGGAAGGCAATGAGATGGAAGACAGCTTCTTTCTCTCTGCCTCAAGCCACAGCCAATCATGCTAACACTTTTTCTTCACCTTAAAGAATGCCTTTCTGGTCAATTTACTTGAAAATCTTTTCATACATATATCCACATGTAAGCTTATATAATGCCCAAATGTGATGAACTCATAGATAGTAATTCATTGTCTTAGTGGTTGTTCTCATGTGTGTCTACTGTTTTGTGCGTCGTCTTCTATCCTCCACCCCCGCCACGGCTCCCTACTACCCACAGCACTGCCACAGCCCTCACTAGTAACCCAGGTGAAGAATCTAGAACGTTATCTTTCCATATTTTTCTTCATAGTTAATCACACACGCACACAGCATTCTGTCGTTGCTTTATAAAAATGGGAAATTACACACCGTTCTGCTTCTTGCTTTTCTCTCTTAACAATAATACATTGTGGAAATTCCCCTTCACCCACTAACACATTCAAATTCATTCTTCCAAACGGCTGCATGCTATGATGTGCCATGGTGCCAATATATTCTAATTTACTCAACAACTCCTCTGCTAAAGGGCAGTTACTTTGTTTCCAGCTTCTTGTCAGCTTGAACAAGGCTCTGTACCCAGCCTAGAGCATTGGTTTTTACCTCTGGAGCTTCATTTGTAGAGGATGGAGCGCCAGGACTGGACCGCTGGGTCACCGAGTATGTATGTTTCACATTTTGATAGTTGCAGACATTAACATCCAAAAGGCTAATAAACACTCATATTATCACCAGTAATATATGAAAGTACCCATTTTCCCACATCTCCTGGCAGTACATGGTATTGTTTCACATTATTTTATATTTCTGCACCTGAAGTAAGTATCAGATGAACAATATGTACCCACAGGTATCACCCTCTTAGGGGAAACCAGAAAGTCCTGCTATGAGGGAGTGTGGTGGGAAGGACGCTAGAAGAAATGCAGCAGACCCAGTTTTGGATTCGTACTCTGTACCCTGAACTGAAAACCTGATTAAGTCTTTCAACTTCACTGAGCCTCTTTCTACGTTTTTAAAAGGACACAAATACACATACATATACATTCTAACGTGTATCAGGCCAAAATCAAAGTGAAGGTGAGAATTAAGAAGAGACAGCAGAACACGAATGCCATTTTTCCCCGAGGGCATCTGGTCAACCTGGTGATTTAAGTTTTGGTTTTCATTCCTATGAGGTACACAAGGTAGAAGGAAAAAACCAACGACAGGGATCATTCAGGGTGGGAAATCTAAGAAGGGACACTTCTTCTTCCAATCTGGGATCTCCGGAGTGCTACACCTTCCGCGTGCACTGGTGGCAAAACAGACTCATACCAAATCTGTACCATAAAAGGAACACAAGCACATTTCCCTATATCCTGAGAAAAGCAGCAAAGGAACAAATACTCCAAAGTTGTCATAAAAACTGCCATTCATGTAGATTTGCAACCCAAATTCACATCACCTCAGAAGTCCAAAATAATGTGAAGCTATCAATGTAGCTCAAAAAGGGACCTCTAAAACTACCTGTGGTGAAGAGCCAGGCTGTTTGTTTCACTCTCATATTTTTACAAAATACAACAAAAATGAATTACAATAAAAATGATACGGAAATAAAAAGACAAACACAGGGGCGCCTGGGTGGCTCGGTGGGTTAGACCTCTGCCTTCAAGTCAGTGGGTTAGGCCTCTGCCTTCAGCTCAAGTTGTGGTCTCAGGGTCCTGGGATCGAGCCCTGCATTGGGCTCTCTGCTCAGCGGGGAGCCTGCTTCCCCCCACCCCTGCCTGCTTCTCTGCCTGCTTCTGATCTCTGTCAAATAAATAAATAATATCTTAAAAACAACAACAACAAAAAGACAACCACAGCAGACTGATGCTGTTACAGTGTCAAGGTACTATAAAAAATTTCCAAATGTCACTCTCCATTTCCATACTTCTCACACAAAAGTTTACAAGCATTTTGTGCAGCAACACCAGATCCCAAATACTGGGCAAATACACGCAATTCCTCTCTGTGAACATATCTCCCTCTTAAGACTTAAAGAATTTTCAAAATAATTTCCAAGGAAAAGGCCTATTTCACAAGTAAAATAATATCAGCCAACATGCAAGGCAACTAGACACTGTGAGGCAGAATTAAAATAAAGAGGAAAACCAGATCTGCAAAAGCTTCAGATATTAAAATGATCAGACATGGAATCTAAAGCAACTCACTTATTATGCTGAAAGGAATAAAATATACTACTATAAAAAGTGACACAGTAGGCTTGAAAAGAACAAAAGAGAAATGGAAGAATAAAATAACAGAAAGTAAAGATTCCACAGTGAACACGGCTGGAGAGAGGACTGGGCAACAGAAAGATGGGGCAAATATTATCCACAATGCAAGACAGCAAAACAAGTGGATGCAGAAGATGAAAGAGAAGTTGAGAAATGTAGAGATTGGGTAAGATATAAATATTTCCTCAGAATCCCAGAAGGAAAGGAAAAGAATAGGGCAGAAAAAATAATAGGAAAAGAGAAGATTTTTTTTTTCCTCTAGAACTGGTAAAACACAACAATCTATAAATTCAAGAGTTCCCAGGAATCCCAAGGGAATTTTACAATTAAAAAAGCACACCTAGTGAAGTCAAACTAAAATTTGAGAACACCAAAGAAAACCTTGAAAACAGAGGAAACAACCAAGTTGCCCTCCAAGGAGGGATAGGCTGACAGGTGATTTTCAGCAACAAAAACAAGGCCAGGAAAGAAGGGTTGAAGACTGTTGTCGGCCACATGAACAAGCAGGGGAGAAGGTCCTCTCCCTTCTGCATTCCGACACGCTGATTGCAGCCTGTGAGAGATTCAGCCAGGGGACCCAGCTGAGATGCACCCAGATTACTAGCCCATGAAAATGGTGAGATAGTGTATAGTAACAGATAATTATGAGATTATAAGGGATAATAAATATTCCTTGTTTTAGAACTGCTGAGTTTGGGGAGAACCTGTGGTACAACAACAGATAATGAATACAGTTAGCATTCATCTGTTCTACAGGCCATCCAATAAAGCCTGCAATTTAAAAATAAAGATACAAGACAGATTGGGGGAGGGGAAAAGGCATGGAAAATCTACAATCTACCCAACACACAGTGGGAAAGAGAGAATTTGCCATGATGTGCTAGTTTTCTGGGGCTGCCATAATTTGCCATGATGTGCTGGTTTCTGGGGCTGTATCATTGCCCACAAATCTCCAAGCATCATAGACTGGAAGCTTAAGCAGCAGAAATCTATAGTCTCCGTTCTGGAGACCTAGGGTTGGTTCCTTCCGAGGGATGGGACAGAAGGCTCTGTTGCAGGCCATTCTGTTTGGCTTGTAGATGGCTGTCTTCCCTCTATGTCTCCTCACTTCACCTTCCCTCTATGTGTGTCTGTCTGTGAACAAATATCTCCATTTTATAAGGACACCAATTATAATTGAATTATAAGGATGCCAGTGAGTGACCTCTTGACTTGATTACCTCTGTAAAGACCCAATCTCCAGAAAACGTTCCATTCTGAGGGACTTGAGGATTAGGACTTCCATATATTAACTTGGGGGGCGGGGGACCCAGTTAAACCCATAACACATAGCAGAGAACATTCAGATGTGGACTGAGTATCATCAGACACACGCTCAATGTTTGGAATCACGAGTTTGTTCCAGCCCCAAATAACGCCTGCACATTGTTTTACTTGGTTCAAAGCGAGGCAGCAACTATAACATTCATTTGTCTTGGCTGTCACGGACGCGACGGTGGGGTCTGATACGGTCTGGAGGGGCTCTTTATTACAGTTTTGCTCTTTTGTTATCAGTTTTAAGAAAACACAATGAAAACCAAAATGCTGCAAATATGTCAACTTGGCAGCAGATACAGCCAGTTTAATGTGGCCCTGGGCTAAATTCAATCACAGCATTGTTTATGGAGGAACTTTTTCTTTCATCCTCATAAATCACATCTAAGCTAATTAAAATCCCAAATGGAAGTGGTTATCTCAGCTGTCCCACAGTCGACTCCTCCACTGACTCTACCCATAATGAAATATGAAGATATTAAAATTATTGTAGGGCTCACAGTCTAGGATGCACTTCCAAGACTCACACACAATCCTCACTTGCGCACCCGCCTGAAGCTGAGACCGTGGTAGAAATGAAGCAAAGAAAACCAGGGGCTGCATAAGATGTCCTTACCATGGGCGGCCTGCATGGTGAATTGAGACTTTAGCTTCTTGGGTGCAGGGGAGAAGCTAACGGCATAAATGCAGAAGTCAGGCTCACGTTCCAGAAATAGCTCCAGGTATAAATGTATAAAAAAAGGTATAAACTCCATGTATAAAGATACACATGGGATTTAGACTTGCTCTAACACAGTTCAGGTGTGTGTCTGTTTATGTGCCTCATATACAGTCCTGATTCCCCTTCATGAGAACAAAGTCCTTTAATCCAAAGACTTTGGGTTAAGGCTGCCCTGGAGGACATCTGGTATACCAGGCACAAGCTGGGCAAAATTGTGGATATCTTTGCTGCTGAAGGCAAGGATTATAGGAAGGCTGTCCAACTTCCACTGGCCTGGACTTTCTGGAATGTAACACAACAATGCAATTATCGCCACAGAAAACTACATGGAAAAGATGAGAAAGAACAGATGGAAACCAATTTGTGAAACAGCATAGCACACTAAGTTCATTGAACAATAATAAATATTGCGACACTGTCTAAAGGCTTTTAAAGATCCATATTGGGGGAGAAGGAAAAACAATAAAAGAAGAATAGCATTATTCCAGGCAAGGCAACATACTGAAGCCATGAACGTTCAAAGCAGGACACATGTCACAATAATGAAAGCTATATTTAAATCAAAGGTTCTTAGCTAACGCCTGCCAAACTCCAGGGGAGGGCCAGTAAAATAAACACGAGGGAAAGAGCCCAGAAACAAAGACAGTGGGTGCCATAGCTGGCAAAGAACACTGCTCCTCAAAGGAACTGCCTGAGGTTCCGTTCTGTCCAACTGTGGGCTATGCTCTCTTGGTTCTCATGTGAAGGCACGGAGCCATTCATACAGAGCTGGTTTTACAAAACATCCAGGATGGGCTCCTGAAGAAGAAATTATCAACATGTTTGCAAACTCTGCTCTACTAAATGAAATGTTTAGATTCACCAGGGAATCAACAACCAAAAAAAAAAAAAAAAAGAACAGAACAGAGAGAGAGAGAAAGAAGGAGAAAAGGAAAGAAATAAAAAAGAATAAAGAAAAAAGCGGAAAAGAAAAAGAAGCAAACGGGTGTCTTCCCCACAGTTATTGACAATACTCAAAATGGAAGCAAGTCAATGTGAAAAACACACCCACCTAAACTTTTCTAAGCAAGATGGACATATTTATAAAAGAAGTATTTTAAAATAATATTACTTCAAAAAACTTTTTGTGCTTAAAGCTCATTTCTATCATTGCCCACAAATCTCCAAAGTCCTTCCCTCCGTTGGGATAGATCAGCTTATTTAAATATGCACACACGTCTGAAATACAAATGAGAGAAACTCAACTGAAATTAACTTGAATAACCTATATATTTAGCAGATGGTAACTATAAATATGTTAAATACATAAAACTTACACTGGGAAGCAGTGGTTACTACACTGTAGTGTGATCTGACTGCATGTGAAAGGAATAATAAATGAACATAACTGCCTGGAACGGGCATGTTGGTAGACTTTCCAAGCCTTCTGTGTGGACAGCCAAGCCAGCCTCTCGCTATGGCATCCACTGAACAAATATTTATGGAAAGCCTGCTTGGTGCCAAGCTATGTCCAAACCACTTGGGCCACAGAGGGAAAAATAGTCAAAATTCTCTTCCCTCCTGGCATCTACGTTCTAGCAGGGGAAGATAGATGATATACAAAATAAAGAACAGATCATGTTTTACTGTTGGTATGTTAGTTTTCTATGGCTGTTGTAACAAACTACAACATATAGTAACTTGAAACAACACAGATTTATTACTGTCTACTTCTAGAAGTCAAAAATCCAAAATCCTTCCTTGGAGTTGCGTACATAAAGCCTAATGGGATACTCAGCAATTCAGTGGAAAGGGATAAACTGAACTGAATCTGCGACTTCTGCAGGTATCTGTTGTCTCCAGAGCTGGGTGCTTCCGTCCCTCTGCTCTAAAGACCTTAATTCTCAGAAATCACACCACACTCTAATCTGACTTCAGCTTCTTTAGAAACTGCTGGGATTCGTGATTGCATTTTTGTATTTCTTTGTTGCTTTGACTAGAATTATAAGATTTTCTTAAGCTCTGTAATGGTAATGAAAAACATTAGCCTTATGTCGGGTTGTAAAGAGATCTTAATACTCTTCAACGTAGTGGTCAAACCATGATGTCGCAAAGCCACTGCCCTCCATGTCACTATGTTTCTCCTTCAGTCAGCAGTTCATAAGCCCATTCAAGGGCAGACTTTCCATTTGCTAGTAATGCCATCAAGGATTTTTTTTTTTTTTTTTAATCTGTAGTCTGCTGACTTACAAGGATGTATCATTTTCAGGACCAGCTGGACAGAATCCATGGGTATCTTGGTAACACACAGGGACCAATCTAAACTCCACCAACAGAACACTCTTTTAAAAGCTGCTAGTGGCTGTCCCAAATCCATGTACCTCCTTCCTTGAATGAAATAGCTAGATAGCGGCTACCCAATTCAGACATTTGCCTGTAAGAAAATGTGGAGCGATTTTTTAACTCCAAGTTTTACAAAGGTATCAAAATAATTAGTTGAGAATATCTAGCTCAAAATACAACAGACAAAATATAAATGTAATTTCCTAGAGGGTACCCTCAAATATTACGGACAACTAAACATGACAGGTAATGCAATTTTGTTATTAGCTTCCAATGCCTCCTCCTAAGAAACTGACAAACAAAACAACTAAAAATTCATCCTGCAATGCCAGAGAGAATAATTTCTCTACGAAGTACTCACTTTCCTTGCACCATCCAAGTTTCCAAGTTCTGCCAATTCACTTCTTCATATCCCCAGCTGTTTTGATCCCATGATACTCTGCCCTAAATACTAATTTCCTTGATGAAAGTCTTTACTTTTTGCAGGAACTTGGGTTAACATTTAGTACTTTCTCCAGGCTCTGAGCACTCCACCCTGTGTCTGAGCACAGAGCACAGTACTACAAAAATACAACAGATTTTCCGTCTTTTTCCTGGAGAGGTCCTTGCTCATTAGGAGCTGAAAATGGGTACTTCCTTACAGACACAAAGCCTCAACAGGCATAAGTATGGAAGCTATGCCGCATGCTGAGTGCCATTAATAATCCCATCTGACTAGAACAGCTCATCTCCACTTTCAGGTGATAACAGTGGGCTCTCAATTTAGTGATGAAGAAAGGGTTATTGAACTAAAGTAATCCTCTGGGAATAGGGATGAAGGTTTTGTGGAACAGGAGATGCAGCCTTGGGTCTTAAGGAGGAGACAAGCTAGAACTAAAATCGAATGGAGCTGTCTGTCCACTAAAGATTGACTAGAAAAACTTCCTGCTGGAGGGAAGTGTGCAATTTTCCTGGACCTCTGAGTTGGGGAAAATTGCTCCTGCAAGAAATCACAGTCAAAATGTGGATGACCTGCGTGGTGTAAGGATCCCAAAGGAAGAAACCTCATTAGTCACAGCCGAAGCAAATGCAAAATCATTCTATAAAATTCCTCTAGAATCTGACATGGAGTACTAAAGGGAACGACCTCACTGCAGATGAGCTCATTATGAACTTGAAGGTACACAATGAAAGGGTTCACTATGAAAATGATAACTGACATCCTGAACACTGAAATAATCACTTACTAGATGCTGCACATTCCTTTTATTATGGTTAACACAGGTGATTTTTAAAAAGGAATAGAAACCACAGTAAAAAAAAAAAAAAAAAAGGACACTATGTGAAAGTGTCTTGTTTACTATGTGAATAACATTATTTGGAAGTCAGTCAAGGTGATTTCTGGAGATGAGATAATACAGTCACTGACAATCTACTAATGGAGAGGCTGCCAGACAACGTTTCTGAAATAAGAAAAAAATGACCCCGTATTTGGACCCAGTGATATTATCCACTGCACTGTACTACATACCTAAGATAATAAGTACTCTCTCCTGTGCCGAGCTCTAGCACCAAGGGCTGTGCACTTTATAGGTCTTCATTCATACTCTGTGATATGAAAAACTGCACTGAAGGTTATGGACGCATCTAGAACATCTAACCCCTATTAGAGTTCCTGAAGCTTTCAAGAACTCGGGCATGTTCATTTGTGCAAAGAGCACGCCCAACTTTGTTCTGAAATAATATAGATGCAAAAGCTTGGTAAGTGAACAACACTGACCGCATTTCTTATTTGTGTCAATAGAATTTATATTTTTTATAGCACAGAAATAAAACATTATTCTTACAGTGCGATTTTCAGTTGGTTATGCCCCGTGTACAAGAAAGGATACATGTAAGTTACGTGAGATTGTTTAGATGCCTCAGCAAGACAAAATCAGAGCTAAGTTACTGCAGATACAGTCAAAGAATTAAAAATATTTGAATACCGAAGCATATTCCCTGAGAACTACGACTTATTTAGCAATACTTATTTAGGTAAGCCATTAATAATTGAATAGCATTTTATCTAAGCAAGAGTAAGTTTTAACCGGATATACTAAATCTTCTAGAAATCAAACACAGTATTCCAAAAGCTACAGTCTCCCCTACTCACTTAAAATGGAACCTGACTTTCTGAAAATAAACCCTAGACACTGGGACTCCTGAGGGTGCCACCGCCGCTTCCACTGAAGTGCTCTTCCAGGCAAAGAAATGCTTCAGGGAAAACCGGCAGATTAGCCGGGCCTACTTTCCCGTTTGAAAGTGATAGCAAAAGAAGTGACTGTATCCGCTGTACCCTAACCACAGAAATGAGCCAATCTCTAAAATCAGGTAAAACACAGGAAGTTAACGTGGGCTGTGCATGATAAATACTAGATGAAAATAAGACTGAACAATTTCTTCCGGATACATTTGCTACTCTGAAACTATCAAATCGGTAGAAAATTCAAGTCTGCTCACTGGCCACTTCATAGCTCCTGTACACATTTTTTAAAGGAGGCTTCAGGCCCACTGTGGAGCCCAATGCCAGGCCTGAACCCACAACCCCAAGATCAAGACCTGGGCTGAGATAAAGAGTCAGGCGCTCAACCAACGGAGCCACCCGAATGCCCCTAGTGTGCACACATTTTGAGAAAAGGACTCATGGGCGCCTGGGTGGCTCAGTGGGTTAAAGCCTCTGCCTTCGGCTCAGGTCATGATCCCAGGGTCCTGGGATCGAGCCCCACATCCGACTCTCTGCCCTGTGGGGAGCCTGCTTCCTCCTCGTTCTCTCTCTGCCTGCCTCTCTGCCTGCTTGTGATCTCTGTCTGTCAAATAAATAAATAAATAAAAATCTTTTCAAAAACAAGAAAAGAAAAGGACTCAAGATCCAAATTATCAAGACATAAGGAAATTCCTTCTCCACCCTTCTACCGACCCCTTTTTATGGAAGGGCACAAGTACCTGGACTAGAAAAACTGTCCTGCCTCTGCCTCTTTCCACCCCATTGTAGGCCAGAAAGAAAACACAGAACATCAACAGAAGGTTAAACTAATGGAGCTTCTCCAATCTTCCTCCAAGAACCCCCAACAGCCGCAAAACCAAATGAATATCCCTAGAAAACAGGAGGAAGAACTCACAGCAATCTCATCACTGTGAAATTTCTAGCAAAGGAATGGTATTTTTCATAAATTGTGACTTATCTCAATAAATTAGTGCAAATTTTGCCTTTTAAGTCATTACATAGCCATGTGAGTTTTAACACAGTTAGGATGGTTTAAGTTACTTGTCACGCAAACTATAGATATAGGTCTACAGGGACACGAGCTGTTTATCCTATGGCTTTCAGATCCCTGGCACACGTCCTCACACCCTTGAGAATAATCTACATGTCAGACTGAGATATGAGGTTAATGGATTTTAAAGTCTGCTGGCTCATTGTGACAACGGATAGCACTGAAACTCACTTTTGCCAACTTAAGTACAGAGCTAAAAAAAAAAAAAAAAACCCACATTTTGCTAGAAATGGTGAAGGGAGAGGAAGTGCATAAGCAAAGTAAGACAGAGGCTTCTTCTATGATCATTAATTACATCCTTCACAAATCCTGCGCTGACATCACACCTTGTGTGTGTCCCACATTACTCTATCTTCCTTTCACCTTGATAAACTCACAGAAGGTAGATACTGTACCTTATCATTTCTCTGACTGCCTTTCTACCTTTAGCAAAACCAGTCATCAAGAATTTGTGATTAGTACAACCAAGGAATTGGTTATGACAAGGACACCTTCTGTTTATGCCAGTGTTCAGGACTTGAGCCAGCAATGTACAGGACCTTCGAATCAGAGCTACTCCTCTACCCACAGGGACAGTAAATTTCTCCACAAGCTTACAGAATTTCATATAATCTCTTTCAAAAGTCTCTGGGAAGAAGATGAATTTAGGGAGAAAGAGAGGAAAATAGTAAGGTCAAACCTTTGCAGTGAGGTTTGACTATGTTGTTTAAAATAATGAGGAAAAAAACAATCAGAACATGCAATATACCACACCACTTTTCCAGTTTAGGGTCTTCCTGTTAAAGTCAACAATCAGTAAATTTTGCCCATTCATTATTGTGATTTAATATAACCCCCAGACCCCATGCAGCATAACTAAAGTTGACTTTGTTTAGGAATACTATCTGCTTACTTGATGAAATTTTTAGGGAGACACATGCTTTCCACATTACTCCCTGGAAACAAGACACACTCATCTGAACAATGCTTAACTGGCATTTGTAGTGGTCACAGATTTCTGATAGCTGAAATACATTCACTATTCCAAAAATCTAGCCTATCTGCCTCTCACAAGACAAAAAAAGTTGAGTCAACTCTCAGCAACAAGTATTTCTTGGGATTACAGCAGAAACCGGGGAGGCATCAAATGCTCTCAGTAAGCTTATATTTGACATTTTTACCATAAATGAGTTAAGGCCATACATACACTGGAAGTCCATACTGAATTTGGTTGACAAACATATTTTATTTCTCCTGAATACCATTTAAAAGAAATAAAACCAAGCTGAGCCGAATTCTAAAACTCACGAAAACTAAAATATCAATCCAGACAGCAGGAAGTCCTGAATATCGTAATTTTTTGGATCACTGGGGCTTATATTCATATCTGTCAATGACTGGATGGACCTGAGTAGAAGATGCTGCCCCTGGAGAGCCCCAGGCTCTCCAGTTAGCCACAGTCCCCACTACTCCCTATTGGCCTCCGGTACTGAAATGGATCTCAGTTCCCAATCATCATTGCATCAGAACTGTTGCTTTGAGAAGAGAAAAATATTTACCTGACCTCATGACTCTGTTAAATATGAAGAAAAAATAAACAACAAAAGAGCCATATATTTGTATTCTTATATATTTCCTATGTAAGTGATCTACTTTAGTCACTTCTGTTAACTGTTGGGTCCCGTTACGCCAAAGACTCTTCAACGACTGTGTTGAGAAGATCATCTACCTAGTTCAGAGGAAGAATGTTTGCAAAACACAAACTTTTATGTGTTCTTTGAGCTCAATCTCCACATAGACACAGCAGGGTCAAGAAATGGAGGGGGCGGGTGAACTGCAGCAGCTCAAGGCAGCTCTGCCATCCATTTCCAACAGTGCTAAGCAACTTCAGAGACTCAAAAATACAAGTGGAGAATTACTTGGAGCATTCCGCATCTGTAAACAGACATGCAATCTCTGTAGTGTCCAAATGTGGCTATCTGCACAATCTCCACTCCCCTCATCATCAAACTGAACGGAAGCAAGATTCCAACAGGAAGCCACAAAGCCAATGTATCTGCCCTCTGTCGTCTAAAGCACTAGGGCACTTCCAGCTTCTGCCTAGAATATATAAAGCTGGACAGAGTATTATCCTTATTCTAATAATACATCTTTTTAAAAGCCAAGTCATCTACCAAATCATTAATTTTCTTGAACTCTCAGAGAGCTAAGGTCACAGGGCAATCAACAAGTATAAAACTAAAGACAGAAAGAAACTTCCCAAGAGAGATAGCATTGGTTCAATTACAGGAAAGCACAGGAAAGGGACAGTTCCCCTATAAGAAGAGGTAAGAAGTATCTAGCCGGAAGTTTAAATGAACTACTAAAAGCCAAATGTGGGCTAGCATAAGAGTAGGGAAGTCCTAAGACCATGGACACAAGGGGGTTTGCAACCCTCACAGTCTCTTTTCATGACACCCACTGTGTTCTCATTAGGAAGTCAGGGAGCAGGATAAAAGATGGGAGAAAATCAAGGTAAGCTTGGCAGAGAGCTGTAGCCACCACTGGGAGAAGAGCCCTACAGTCAAGAGAAAAAGCAGTCAACATAATCAGACTATCAGACAAGGAATAACTACAAATATATGAAACATGCTATGTAACACATGGAAAAGATACATAAAGAAATGGAGAATTCTGGCAGAGATATGGAAACTCTCAGAAAGAGTCACATGAAAATGTTAGAATTCTTTAAAGCATGATAACAAAGATGAGTGATGCCTTCAACTGGCTCATCAGTGCACTCAGATAGCAAAAGAAAGAATTAGTGAACTTCAATACAGGTCCAGAGAGATTACTCAAACTGAAACACTAAGAGAAAGAGGACTGAATGAAAACAAACCAGAGCAGAGCATCTGAGTTGTGAGACAATATCAAATACTCTAACAGGGATGACTGGATTCACAGAACAAGAGAGACAAAACCCAGCAAGATAGATATTTGAAGAGACAGTTGCTAACAGTGATAAAAAAAATAAAGATATCAAACCACAGTTCAGTAAATTTTCCAAGCAGGTTAAACACACACACACAAACACACACACACCTAAACACAATATAATCGAACTACAAAATGTCAAAGATAAAGAGAAAATCTTAAAGGCAGCCAGGGGGTGTGGAAGATTTATTATGCAATTACACAGAGGAATGAAGAAGAGAGTTACGGCAGATTTCTCACCAGACACTATAAAAACCAGAAGATGGTGGAGTGACAACTTTATTTTTTTATTTAAATTCAATTAGCCAATGTATAGTACATAATTAGTTTTTGATATATTGTTCAATGATTCATTAGTTGTGTTAACACAGAGTGTTCATCACATCATGTGCCTTCCTTACTTTCCATCACCAAGTTACCCCATCCCCCGACCCTCCACAACCCTCAGTTTGTTTCCCAGAGTCAAGAGTCTCATATGGTTTGTCTCTTATCATCTTATCATCTTTAAAGTACTAAGTAAGAAAAGAAAAATTGCAACAAGATACATGATAGCATGTATTACCATTAGCATGATATGAACATCACCTAGGAGAGAAAATTAGTCCCAAAATAATCTCTAAAAAACCTGCAGCAACTCAATCCCCATCATTTAAAAAAAAAAAAAAATTAAAGTTCCTACAATGCACCTGTATGATTATAGACTGGAGAAAATATCTATTAAAATGACAGAGAAATAATAACTCTACAAACCAAGAACACTCATTACCAGCAGACTGGAGATAAAACTAACATTAAAGAAAGTTCTTCACATAAAAGGAGCATAATAACAAATAGAAACTTGGTTCTAAACAAAGAAATAAAGATTTTCAGGAAAAGACATTAAGAGTAAGTATATAAGATACTTTTTCTTGTTTTAATTGCTTTAAAAGACTATAGATTTTCTAAAGCAAAAATAGGAGCACTTTCACTATATTGTGTGTTTGTAGTATATGTAAAATAAAATGTATTCCATAAACAGCATAAAGGATGGGAGGGAGAAAGAGGGTATACGGCTGTAAGGTCTTTATAACAGTTGAAGTATTATATCTGTATGCAGACCTTAACTAATTAAAGAAATATATTATTGACCATAGATGAGCAAAAAAAAAGTTTTAAGGTATTAATAGTAAGACAATGGCAGAGATAAAATTGTACCACAGAAAATAATTTATCAAGATCAGGAAGATAATTGATATACCATCAACTAAGGAGAAATGGAGCCTTCTTAAATGCAAAAGAAAAAATTTTTTTAAACATAAGCAGAGAAACCAAAGATCAAGTCCAGGCTCTAAGCATTTCCAGTAATAGTCATCAATAGAATGCAAAGACTAAGCAAGTGTCTTTTAAAAATTAGGTTAAACAATCAGAACAAACACTAATTCCACAGACATGACTGAAGAGGTGGAAGCGTGAGTCGTGGCACAGAGTAACTCCTGTGTGGAGAACAGGCTACCTAATCAAGGACTCCACATTATCCATCTAGCAGCTTAAGCTATTGATTCCAATTCAGTTTCACAATGAATTACTCGTTCCCGGCCTGCATTTTTAACACTTTATTCTCTTTAACCTTTAATTGCTGATACAAAAGGGAAAGTTCCTCTAGAAAAACTTAATAAAAGCAAATTCATTTCATTTCATTTTAGTCTCTCGAACCTGGGTCAAATAGATCAGTACAAAACTAAAAGGTCAACTTGGCTCATTAGCATGATATGAACATCTCCCAGGAGAGAAAAATCAGTCCTAAAAAATCCCTAGAAAAACCTGCAGTAACTCAATCCACATTATATTTTAAAAAATCAGAGTTAAGACAATGTACGTGTATGTTTATAGATCAAGGTTTAGTCATAACTCCACTTATAAAGAAGGATGTGCTCTTACCATCTTTCTCTACCTCTTGATTCTCCCAGTGAATGGTTACTAATTACTGTATGTAACACGTTCATGCTTGGGATCAGAAGACCCCTTGATCTCTAAAGATATTTATATATCTAGAGATGTAATTCTGATCCTAAATTAAATATTATAAAAATTACTTCCATTACAGTCACAATAAACTGAAACAGCAATGTAGTGTGTCACAATATAGTTAGTATAAGAACAAAAGAATCGTTAAATTTCCAAAAGTGTATTTCAATGTGTCCATTTAAGACATAGTTATAAAAAGGCCAACTTCAAGTATTTGCTACTTTGATTTTTTTTTTTCAAGTAAGACCTATCTGAAACTCGGCACGTCACAGAAACAGCATTCCATTTCAAGACTTCCGAGTTTTCTGTTGACCCATCCACCAGCAAATACTGATGTTATGACTGTGTCCACACAAACATTTTAGGTTGAGAAGACTTCATAGAGATGACAAGATGTGGAATGTACCCCATATCACATCGCCCCCCCCCCCATTTTGATCATTATTGAGGTTGAATGATGTGTGAAACTGCCAACCAGACTTGCTTTGACCTACAAAAATGGCAGTTTCATAAGATTCAACTGAATAGCATTATGACCTGGACAAGTGCCATAACATCTTGTTTCTTCTCTAAAACTAAACTGTTGACTTATTTGATCATATCTGAGATATCGTCATAAAAATATATGTACACAGGGGACACCTGGGGGGCACAGTCAGTTGGGCATCCAACTCTTGGTTTCAGCATGGGTCATGGGCTTGGGGTCATGGGATCAAGCCCTGCATCAGGCTGTCAGCATGGAGTCTGCTTGGAACTCTCTGTCCCTCTGCCCCCGCACCAATGCTCTCTCTCCCTCTCACATATGTGTGTGTGTGTGTGTGTGTGTGTGTGTGTGTGTGTGTACACATTTATAATCCTGAAAAAAAATCACAGAAGATGAAGACATCAACCCAAGAAGCTGACAGTCTAATCTGGGGAGATAAAATACCTATAAAGAATAAAATGCCCTAAACTGATTTTTTAAAATATTTCTCATAGAATTTGTGGTCAGATAAAGGAGACAAGAAGAATCTTGGCATTTACTTTGTCTTCATGAAGCAACTTCTGTTACGGTAAATGAGGTCACATCACAATCATCGCTATTTCAGTCATCTACTTTGGGAAGTACCAAGGATCATTTTTCAAAGCTGGGGCTGTTTGGATAGCACATGCCAGTGTAAACAGTTGAGACTGTTGGTAGCGCTTACATAACCAAGAATTATAAGCGTTGGCTATGAATCCGCTGTTTTCTTGATACACCCAAGACCAGAAAATAACACTATTCCCGGATCTGCCTAAACAACCCATTTTCTTGATAAATCCTAAAGTACAGAATACACTTATACAGGACTTATCTTTGTAGAAATACCACTTCCAAAAACGAATAATATTTGTTGAGCAGGATCACTTTATCACTCCACCCCTCTCCTGTTTGTCATTTTCCTTTTCTCATCACCAACCCAAGTGTCTGTGGCATCGATCGTTTCTACTAATCGGGAATTTTTGCCACGAGCTCCCGGGGTCACAAAAAGAGTCCAACCAGTTCTACCTGCTGACTTTTTATCTACTGAAAAGACACGCAACAGAATTTCCTCACCAAGGTAAAAAAGTAGATAAATGATCTGCTAATGGGCTCACCTCTGGGGGTAGGGAATAAGGAACACAATTTCCTTGAAGCTTAACAGAAGAATGAGCACAAGTAATGTATGCTGCTCAAGTCCACAGGTGAGAGCTATTTAAATATACACATCTTCTTCCTTTTCCTCCTCTTATTGTTTCCCAGCATTATTTAAGGAAGCTTAATCACGAATAAAATTCTACAAAAATACATTAGCCGGGGCACCTGGGTGGCTCAGTGGGTTAAAGCCTCTGCCTTCGGCCTAGGTCATGATCTCAGGGTCCTAGGATCGAGCCCCACATCGGGCTCTCTGCTCAGCAGGGAGCCTGCTTCCCTTCCTCTCTGTGCCTGCCTCTCTGCCTACTTGTGATTTCTCTTTCCCTGTCAAATAAATAAATAAAATCTTAAAAAAAAAAAAAGAATGCATTTGCCTAAGATATCTGTCCTTAGCAATATATAAGCTCACCCAATTAACTCCAGTGTCTTCCAAAAATATGACACTTTCGTATGTAAGCCATGACATGAAAAACTGGAACATTATCAAGTATTCTGATATTGCCCATGGAATAATTTACTTTTAAAACAGTTCAATAAAAGACGGAGCAAGGTATGTGCTCAAGTGCCTTGAGCTTGTGCACACACATTGCACAAACTTTAATCCACACACTAGAGATGGTTACTTAGCATAAGCAGGAAGTCACCCTCCAGATGCAGCTTTCCGACATTTCGAATATTGTCAAAATGGACGCATGAGACACCTTAACTGAAGACATGAGTGTTCTTCAATATATGTATTTAGGTACCACGAGATATAAAAATCAGCAAGCAGGCCAGGAGAACTACTTCAGAGAAGGGCTCAAGATGTGAATCTCAAAAATCCTCCGTCACTTGTCGTTCCAGAGAGACCCATAGGAATGTGCCTCTGCTAGCCAGCAGTCTGGTTCTGCCTTCAAAGTATCAGTGTGGAACAATGATAAGCCATTATAATGCAGGAAGCACAGACGTCCAGTCATTTAGGAAAGTACAGATGGAAACACTAACAGATTACATTACATTATTGGGTGAAATCAGATGGTAGAAGAAAAAGAAGGGGAAGGAAGAAAAACTTGCAATTTTTTCATTAAAGTAAATGATGTTTAAAGAAACAAAGTATTCTGTAAAAGGTAAGCAGTAAAACAAAAACATACAGTTTCTAAGACAGCAATGTGTACCAAAAGCAAAGTCCACATGGTGAACGACTCTTTTTAAAAGGCTATTAAAATAGAAAACACAAAACAACTTGAGACCACACTAGGCAATACTCTTTAATAAATGAAATGCAGTCAATGCTCGATAAACACACACTTTAAACCAAACTCCCTAAAATCTATTGCTACATAAACACTAACTCCAAACATGGCTTAATATCATCACTTACCATTTTTTTAAATCTGTTATTATATTATTATGACTAACAGTAAACCAGGCTCTGTTGGGTCCTTCGTGGGGCTGCCAGCAAGCTGTGGGCTGAAGGTCAGCTGGGCAAGGTTTCTCTCTCTCATGTCTTGCTTCTCAACTGGAAATTTGAACACCTAAGGGCTGGTCAGCCAAGTCCCCCTCTCCAAGAGCCTTGAGCCACAAGGATAGCTTGGGATTCCTCACAACATGGTGGTCCCAGCACAATCCTCTTATGCGACACCTGACTTCTCAAGAATGAGTATTTTTAGTAAGTGAAAGCGGCAGGCTTCCTGACCTGACTTTGGAAGTCATGCCATATAACTCCCACCACATTCTACTGGACAAAGGCGAGCACCAAGGCCAGCCCAGAATCACCAAGGCCAGCCCAAAATCAAGAGGAAGAGATCACGAGGAGGTAAATACCAGCGGGGATGGTTTAGTGACAGACAAGGTCACCTACTAAACAATCACGCACATGATTCAGTGTGTTCCAAAGACGTAAAACGGAAAAGAATGGCCAAGATGTCAGATACATGCCAACAAAAACAAAGCATAACTTGCCATTGGAATAAAGAGGATAGAATTTGGCAAAATGACATAAATAAAACAAAGAAGGATACTTTATAATACTAAAGGTTGAAGTTCTTAGGAAATACGTAATAACTGTAAATATCAAAATATCAAATAAGTACTTTTCATAAAACAGAAATTATACGTAACAAAAACATGCGAGGAGTCAGAGATTAATTCATTTCCTCTGGTCCATGACAGAGCAACTATGCGTCTTTAAAGACCTCATTAACATGACTAAAAAGACATCAAACTAGCAACCTAAAAACAGGAAACATCACTGTTTTGTGTTTTGTTTTTTTTTAAGATTTTATTTATTTATTTGAGAAAGAGAAATAATACAAGGGGGCAGGGAGGAGCACAGAGAGGGAGAAGCACGCTTCCCACTGAGCAGGGAGCCCAACATGGGGCTTGATCCCAAGACCCTGGGATCATGACCTGAGCTAAAGGCAGACGCTTATCCTACTGAACTATACCATCTTTTGAACTGCCTATGTGGAAGTCACAAAAAAACCACCACATATCCACCCATTAGTAAGACCACAATTTATTTTTAAAAATAGAAATACAGAAAACATTCTATAACCAGAATGTGAATAAAATCAGGATAACAAAATCAAAAATACAAAAGCTCCATGTCTAAAAATTTAAAACAACTTCAACTCTTTGGTCACAAAGGAAATACAAAGTGGAAATGCAAAACTTCTAGAAAACAAAGACAATAAATCCAATATTTATAAGACCCTATGGAACACACTCGAGGTGATATTAGAAGAAAACCTGTATCTTAAATATTTATTGTTCTTAAATATTTGTTCTTAATAAAGAATGAAAACTAATAATTTAAACATCATGTTTAAACAGAGAATAACCAAAGAAACCAAAGGAAAACAGAAAGAACCAATAAAGAGGGAAATCAAATAAGGTACAAACACAAAGTAATATATCCAATACATAAATATGAAAGTTTAAAAAAAAACACTAAAAAGACAAACTACTCACCTCAATTTAAAAGGAGAGTATATACTGAGGGTTGCCGTGGGGAGGGAGAGGGTGGATGGGTGATGGACATTGGAGACGGTATGTGCTATGGTGAGTGCTGTGAAGTGTGTAAGCCTGACGATTTACAGACCTGTACTCCTGGGGCTAATAATACACTATATGTTAATAAAATAGTCATTTAAAAAAAAGAGGAGAGTATATAAAACTAAAAAATAATAATAATAATAATGATGAGGATGATCATAGATTGAGAAGAAATGAACTATAAATATATTTCTTAACTCCATGTAAATAAATTTTAAAACCCTGATAAAATGAGTAATTTCTAGGGAAAAAAAATCAAAATTCATAAGAAATATAAAATCAGATCATTTAAAAGGAAGTAATGTAGAAAACAGCCAGAGCTAGTCACTAAACAAGTAACCGGCAGAGGGTATAATGATAAATTCTCCCAAACGTTGAAGACAAGACAGACTCAATGTTCTCTGAACTATTCTTGGGCATAGAAAGAGAAGGAAAACTTTACAACTCTTTTTATGAAGTAAATGTAATATTGACTCCAAAGTGTGAGGGAGACAACACAGTATCTTATTTATAAACAGTAATACAGAAATTCCAGTCAAGTATTAGCACTGCATCTAACAGCAGGTCAATGAAATAAACACAACACGATCAAACACATTTTCTTCCAGAAATAAAAGGATAATTAAATATGAAGCTTACATTTCCTCATATTGAGGCTCTAAGTAGAAAAAAGTAAATGATCATCTCTATAGACACTGAAAGGACATATTCCAAAATTCGAGCATCATTCTTTGTCCTAAGAACCCAATATAATTGGGGCACCTGGACAGGTCAGTCGGCTGAGCAGCCAACTCTTGATTTTGGCTCGGGTGCTGATCTCAGGGTTGTGAGATCGAGCCTGGCAGGGAGAGACTGATTAAGGAAACTAAAAAGAAAATCCAGATACAGACCCAGTACATAAGGGGATTTAGCACCCGATAAAGGTGTCACTTTGAATTAACAGAGAAAACTGAACCCTTCAAGAAACAATGCCAAGATATGCATTAGCCATTAGGTACTGGACCCACACTTCATACCATGCAATAGGATGGATTCCAAACAGAGCAGAGATTTACCTCTCAAAAAATGAAACCATAAAAGTACTAGAGAAAAAATAAATATTTTCCTGAACTGAGAGCCGCGGAGGCCTTTCTAGTCAGATTTAAATCAAGAAGACATAAAACAGGGGCGCCTGGGTGGCTCAGTGGGTTAAAGCCGCTGCCTTCGGCTCAGGTCATGATCCCAGGGTCCTGGGATCGAGCCCCACATCGGGCTCTCTGCTCAGCGGGGAGCCTGCTTCCCTTCCTTTCTCTCTGCCTGCCTCTCTGCCTACTTGTGATCTGTCAAATAAATAAATAAAATCTTTAAAAAAAAAAAAAAAGAAGACATAAAACAAAAATTTACTGACTTTACCTACATAAAAACAAAAATCCTCTTTAAGGCAAACCCCCTCCTTTCTTTTTCTTTCTTTTTTAAAAATGTGGATTTTGTTTGTTTGTTTGTTTGCTCTCCACTTGCTCAGAAGGCTAACATCTAATGTGCAAATACACAGATTTCCAGCGAGCTGACTGCTCACCCCTCCGAAAGGGCAGGCACACCTGTACGGGCCCTTTAGGCTCTATCCTGACTGCCTCACTGGCTCTCAAACTGGGCAGCTGACCCATACCTGCACACTGGATTTCACCAGACCCCGTATAACTGGATGCCCTGCTCATACAACTGCCACATCTACCCCACGGGGCCCCAGCTTGAGATAGTCATTGTTTTCCTAAGGTAGTATCGTTTACCCAGAGCCCCTAGACTTGGAGCTGTAATTCCACAAGCTGCAACTAAACCTTTCCAACCCGGAAGGTATCACTCACTCACTTCCAGATGCAAAGACCTCGTACATTCAGGTAAGATCAGTACACCAAAGGCACACTGGGTGCACACCTATTTGTAACTAATCTAGACTCCAAATAGAAATTCTTGTTTCCCCAAGTTGCTGTTTTTAATTGTGTGAGTGGCACCCCCAGATTAAAAACAGATATCTAGTGGCTATATAATCCTACCAAGGGCTACTCCTGTTTCCTTTAGGGAGAGAAATGGAGGATCTAGTCACTTGACCATTTTATTCCTTAATTCCTTTCCCAACCGGCATTGCCTCAGAGCTCCAAAGCATACAGAATATAGTTTCACTGGGGCACCTGGGTGGCTCAGTGGGTTAAGCCTCTGCCTTCGGCTCAGGTCATGATTCCAGGGTCCTGGGATCGAGCCCCACATCGGGCTCTCTGCTCAGCAGGAAGCCTGCTTCCTCCTCTTTCTCTATCTGCCTCTCTGCCTACTTGTGATCTCTGTCTGTCAAATAAAAAAATAAAATCTTTATTTAAAAAAAAAGAATATAGTTTCACCAATTGTGACTTCCTTTTACCCTCTTCCATATAAAATTACATCCTCTAATTTTTTAGGTCATGAATAGTATGAGCCAAAATTATTTTCACTTCCCATAAATTTCCTTCTAATGAGAATATCACCAATATAATGACTACATAAAGGTCTAAGGGTGACCTTCACATGTCCTATATCTTGTCTGCCTGAGTTATGTGCAATTATTCTCTCTTGGCATAACCCTGAGCCAGGTAAGCAAAGGTATGCTACTGCCCCCTGTGACAATGGAAGCAGTCTGACTCAAAGACATCGTCGTGATTGGATTATGTGGCTGCTACATATGTATCAGTGAAATTATTTATTTGGTGATGCGGACAACGTCCGAATTTTCCATTTCTATTGCTTTACTCAATAACAGAGAATCTATCATAAATCTCCTTAAGGCTGTAACTTCTTCAATCATGAATTGCACGGCTGTAGAGTCTTACGAATGACTCCTGTGTCTTCCAAACCTTTGATGATTTGCAGGTTTGCAAATCTCTATTGCTCGCTATAGCTACAGACAATGTACTTAGCATTGGGTCATTTGACAGACTGTCCCTTGGCCTTATTCACAATTGTAAGTGTGTTGAATTTGTTTCACCTAATTCCAAAGGGTTTTCCCCAGGGGAAAAAAATCCATTTGGAGTTTCCATTTAAGTACATAGGAGATTACAGTATTATAAAAGATATCTGTGTTATTAATGGCTTAAACAAGATAAAAGTTGTTTTATCTTTATTTGTTCTCCTGCACAAATTCCAGGCCGGCACAGCCTCCTTGTTGCCTAAAGCATCAGGGACTGAAGTTCCTTCAGTTGATAGAAAACCAAGCCTGCAGCTTTTCCATGTCAAGATCTCAGTGTCCATGGACAGGAACCACACACACTCCATGCAGCCAAGGAAACAAGAGACGCTGTGAACTTGGGTCGTCGCTAAGCCTCCAGAAAAGAGGCAAGTGTTCTTCCAGCTATAGATCCTGTCCCATGTGATTTTACAAAACTAACCAAACTACTGACAGACACGACTTCCATGGTTCTCAAGAGAACCATCTGATGGAACCATGCTGAGTTGGGGCAGGGGGGGAGGAGGCCAATCTCAAAAGGTTTAGTGCTCTGTGACCTCATTTTATATAACATTCCAGAAATGACAAAGTTACAGAGATGGAAAACAGATCAGCCTTGCCAGGTGTGGTAGGGATGGTGGGTGTAGCTATGAAAGGGTAGCACGAGGGAGCCCTGTGGTGTTGAGGAGTTCTGTCTCAACTGTGGTGGTAACAGGGATCTATACATGTGATAAAAGACACACAGACACACACGTGAGTGTATGAGAAACGAAACGGGAAGAAGCCCTGTGGATCGTACAATGTCAGTGTCCTGGTTTTGACACTGTACAAGAGTTATTATAGAAGACGTTGCCATGGGAGAAACTGGGGGGGAGTATACAAGGAGGGACTTCTCCGTATAATTTTAATCCTTTTAACAATTTCTTGTGAATCTATTATTATTTTTAAAATAAAGAAATTCCAAAATCTAAGCAAATATAGTAACAGATAACAGCATACTGCATCTTATGAACATAACCGCTTATGTGAACCCCAATCCTGACATTAATGCAGGAGGCAGACGCCTTTCTTTTAAGGCCATGATGCAGTTTTTCACGTGATGTCCCCTCATAGCCCACTGGCCAGGGAGCTTCACCACGTGACCTCAACTAGCTGCAAGGCTGAGTGAAAGTGCAGTCTTCACCCTGGTGGCCAGCTAAAACTCAGGGGTTTTATTACGAAGAAAGAAAATATTCTTTTTCTGCAGTAGCAGGCATAACTACACCATTTCAAATTCCCTGAAAACCCAGCTATTTGCAATTTTAACTCAGCTTTTACTGCAAATGTAGCTACATTATCAAAATCTTTGATATCTAACTTTTCAGACCTTTCTACAAATATTTATTTATTTATTAAAGAGAGCGAGAGAGAGGACACTGGGGTTAGGGAGCATAGGGGAAGGGAGAGAGAATCTTAAGCAGTCCCCATGCTGAGCAGGACCTAGGGATCGATCTCATGACCCTGACCGAGATCACGACCGGAGCCAAAACCAAGAGCTGATCCGTCCCCGACAGCACCACCCAGGTGCCCCTAACTTTTCAGGCCTTTTGAACATATCTGGACTTCCCCGCCCTCTTGATTTCCTCTGCTGAAATGCTGAATCCTCCCGCTAGCTGCTTCTGCTGTGTGCGATTTGTTGCTGAGCCACAGACTCCTGCTCAGGACATCCAACATTGCAAAATGACCTAAGCCAACTCTGGCAGGCAAAAATGGTGAGGATCTTTCAGTAAATATAGACAGCCTCCGGGCTTAGACGTTTACTTAGAGGTTTACTCTCCGACCTCCGTGCTATGTTGAAAAGCAGGCCTCGCCTCCCCCCTGCACTCCAGGAGGCCAGTATTCCAGACTGAGCTCAAAGTACACTGAGGCCCTTACAGCGTTTTCTCCTCCCCTGGGGCAACATACTATATGGTTCTTACATGTGTTTGCGATTGGACAGTGGAGAGAGACTAAAATGACAAATGATACATACACAAGGGAGAATATCTCTAAAGGAAAAAAAAATAGTCCCCTCACAATAAGATGGGATTATGAGTTTGGAATGAGTCGAGTCGGGGTTAAATCCTCAAGTGGTCTAGAACTTTGAAAGACAGATGCCCAACCTGGAAATACTCACAGAGCCCCTAATGATGTACCTACAGATTCAGCCAGACTCGAGATTTTTTTTTTTTTAAGATTCTATTTATTCATTTGACAGATCACAAGTAGGCAGAGAGGCAGGCAGAGAGAGGAGGAAGCAGGCTCCCCACTGAGCAGAGAGCCCAACTCGGGGCTCAATCCCAGGACCCTGAGATCATGACCTGAGCCGAAGGCAGAGGCTTTAACCCACTGAGCCACCCAGGTGCCCCCAGACTCGAGATTTTTAACAGATTTTTCACAGTTTTGTCTAGAACGTAAGACAGTTGATGTTAGTAACAGTATAATTTATACGAATTGTTCAGTCATATAATTTTTGTTAATGGGTTTGTGTATATATACATACTAGAGGGCTGTGCAATGTGTGTCATACATTTTATGTGACAGAAACGGTTTTGTGGTCAATTAAGTTTAAGATAAGTTGGGTTCATCCAAGTTAAGCAAGGTTATTGGAGATTTTAATACGGCAATTTGCAATGGAAATGTTTGGTGGAAAGCGACAGGCAAAACACAGAGGAAGCATTTTCCTAAACACGTCTCAGCATAGAATTCATCCGGGCAGTTACAGTCTGTTTCATTCTGATGAGGTGAAACACACTTTGGGAAGAGCTGATAGAGACACAAATAGTTCACATCACCCTGTGTTTGAAACCAGTACACGGACTCTTGGCTCTTAGGGAAACTACATAGGAGGTAGGCGGGGCCTTGCTGTATGAGAATCAGTGGAAGGACAGAAGGAATGAGAGCTGTTCTGAAACATACAGAGCTCTGTGGGGTTAAAGACGATGGAGAGGATTGAGCGGCGCCTGGGGACGAAGTCGACTGAGCGTCCAACTCTTGATTTCAGCTCAGGTCATGATCTCATGGATCATGGGAGCCGGTCCTCCACGGACTCTGCACTCAGTGGGGACTGTGCTTGGGATTCTCTCTCTACCCTCCTCTATTGCTGCCCCTCCCCCTGCCTACCGGCATGCGTACTTTCTCTAAAATAAATAAATAAATCTTTTAAAAAATAGACAATAAAGAAGGTGGAAAACATTCGACTACAGGCAGTCATGTACAGGTGTCTTGTGTTTTTCCTTCCTCCCAATGCATCCTTGCACCAGCACCAAGGTAGTTAAGTATGAGTGTGAGTATGAGTATGAGTGCACAGCCTGACTGCACTACCATGTCCTCCAGACCATCCAGACCCCGGCTCAAACCAGCACAGGAGTCAGGCAAAAGGGAAGACTTTGAGACTGAGTAAGAAACTTAACTTCAAGATAGACGGCACTATGTCTTAATAACCAAAGGGATTCTTCCAATAATAGTAATTAAATAAGATATCATAAGAGATATCCTTAAAAGATTTCAGCAACAAATGAGTGAGAGGATTCCTCAGGTCCCCATGCTAGTTATTATTAGAGAAAATGAAAGTCATTTTAGCTCATTCCTCAGTGAATTGTGAATCCTCCATCCTACCCAAGACCCCTCCTTAATTTCTGCATATGGAGTTACCAATGCACAGATGCTGTCATTGCTCCTGCACGGAGAAAACTCAGAGCAAAGCAGAGAAGCTCGAAGGGTGAAAACAACCTTCCTAAGGACAGGACTGCCAAACGGAGCCCTGCCCCATAAAAGGCGAGAACAAGGGGACATCAGGACACCGAGCCAAGTTGGATGGCCAAGAGTGACTGGAAGAGAATTCTTCCGTTGGGTGGGAGACCAGGATGAAAACCTCTGAAGTCCTTTCCAGCTCAGACTATGAATTCCTCCTTCCTCCTCTCTACATAAAATACTTCAAAGCACTTTGCTTGCTCTTAGCGAACCTTGCCAACCAAAGCAAACACTGATGTAAATGATCCAAGAACTCTCCCTGATCTGACTTCTCATGTCATGCCATTTTCTTGATGCAGGATACCAGCACTCATGTTTCCTTTTCCTTTTGAGCCCAGTCTCAGTTACACTCCATCTTAGATCCTGAAGGAGAGGACCCAGCTTTGAGCTTCCTCAGGAGGAGTCCTCCTGGGACTGAAACAAGGTATGGCGGCAAAGTCACAAACTGTAACCCGCATTCAGAGCATCAGGAACCAGGCAACACTGTGGGCCAACAGTTTTAATTATTTGTTTTTCTTCTGTTACCCTCTTAGCTTCCCTTAATGCCATGTAGCTGATAGTGGAAAAGGTTCTCTCCTTTGTACCCTTTCTTTTAATGCAGTACGAGTAAGGGTCTGTTAGTTTTGCCTGTGCTCTTACACAGTTAATTTAGAACCACAAAGGAGCTGGCTGCCATCCTACAGCAATGTCCGCCAAAACAAAGAATATGTAAGTGACTGTCTTTGCAGATCACCGGGATTCCCCCAAGCTCCAGGCTCTCCACAGAGTGTTTGTTTTCCCTTTATGAAGACGGGTTTCCTGCAGAAATGCTATCTCAACAGCTTTTGTTTGCTCCAAACCCTCTAAGTATCATTCTGAGGTTTCCAGACCTTAAGGCTACTTATATAATTGTTTAAATTGTTCATGTTCACCCTCATCTACATTTACACAATGTGGTCTGTCTTCGGTGCACATCTGAAACGACTTCTCACCCTGCCAATTGACTTCCTATCCTCTTCGTATGACATTTCACCTTTATCCCTCTCTACATCTACCTCGTTTTCACCAAAGGCTTGTATCCCAAGCTATGTTTACATCAGAGGGATGAACTTATCACTACCGGCATTTGGAGCCACATAATTCCTTATGGTCCAGGCCTATCCTGTGCATTTAAGGAGGGTGAGCGGCATCTATTGCCTCCAACTACTAGATACAAATAGCCAGCACCATCCCCTAGATATGGTCACCACCGTCCCCTGTTGTGGTCACCGCCATCCTCTAGCTGTGGCCACTATCGTCCCCTAGCTGTGACCACCACTGTTCCCTAGCTGTGGTCACCAACATCCCCTAGTTGTGGTCATCATCACCCCCTACTTGGGGTCACCATCACCACCATCCTCTAGCTGCGGCCGCCACCATCCCCTAGTTGTGGTCACCACCATCCCCCAGTTGTGGTCACCAGTGTCCTCTAGCAGTGGCCACCGTCATCCCCTAGCTGTGGCCAACACCATCCCCTAGCTGTGGCCAACACCATCCCCTAGCTGTGGCCAAAACCATCCCCTAGCTGTGGCCACCATCATCCCCTAGCTGTGGCCACTGCCATCCCCTAGTTGTGGCCACCACCATCCCCTAGTTGTATTTCCTGATATTGTCAAACAGCCCTAGGGAAGAGGGAACAAAATCACACACATACCCACACACCCAACTGAAACCACCGGCCACACAAACAATGGGGAAAGGGCTCCTCAGATCCCTCCGTTGTAATAATTCGGGAAAGCACTCATCCAGGCTGATGAGCAGAGCTTTTACTTAGACACTAGCACGAGGAGGACGCCCCGTGGCTGTGACTGAGGGTATAAGCAATGCTTGGAGAATGCTCACCCTCTTCCAGAAACACCATGGTTACCCAGGCATCTGTCTGAGCAGAAGGGATTTGACATTTGGAGATGACAATACAGGAGGAGAACCCAGGGCTGACAGGAGGAGCCGGACTGGGCTTGGCAGCAGGCTGGGGGAGGAGATCCACGAGGACTGAGCTACAGGGTGGGGGAGGAGATCCACGAGGACTGAGCTACAGGGTGGGGGAGGAGATCCACGAGGACTGAGCTACAGGGTGGGGGAGGAGATCCACGAGGACTGAGCTACAGGCTGGGGGAGGAGATCCATGAGGACTGAGCTACAGGCTCGGGGAGGAGATCCATGAGGACTGAGCTACAGGATACCTGGGCATGAAACAGAACTGCCTTTCTGGGAGTCAGAAAGGCGTGGTTAGATAATCCACGTTCAAGCAGGCCGGATCCACAGTCATCCTGTCCAAGAATCACAGAGCATGGAACTAACACACAGAAAGCTTTGGATTACACCCAGATTCCAAGGCAATGCGATGCTTGCTTTCCTTGGAGCCATTTTGATGTTGTTGTGGAACGTGGCCCAGGCCCAAAGATGAGTCAAAGATAACTTCAAGTGAAAGGTGCTTTGTGGTTGCTGAGCAGATGAGAGGGGCCTCAGCTAACCTCCACCCCCTTGCCCATCCCTTGAATGGTGGCCTCAAAACATGTCCTCACTCCCTTCCCTCTGGGAAGTCTCCTATTTGTCCGAATGTCTAGAATTTCCAGCACCTCACACTATTCACTCATTTACTGGGGTAAATTACCCTATAACCAAGAGACCCTAGGAAATAAAAAAGCAAAAGAAACGGAATGCTAGGAGTGAGGGAGACAAGGGTATTCTCCCCTGAGGTGCTTACTTCTACATCCAAAAATCTAGGATTAACTTGATAAGTGACTTTGCTTTCACACTGAGGGCCAGTAAAACTCACTTATTTTTTCTCTACTTCCCTCATCAAATGAAAGTGTACAGTGCTTTGCAGTCAAAAAGAATGAGCTAGTGATCCATGCATCGACGTGGATGGATGTCACAGATGCCTGGTTGAAGGCAAAAGCCAGACAGGGCATCCACCACCTGCCTCCTTCAAGGATAGGTGACACTAATGTTTGGGGAGAGAAGTCAGAAGACACACAGGCTGGTGCAGACACAGAGATTGGCCGGGGCAGGAAGGGGATGGTGGAGACTGCCTGTAAGCTGGATCTTGATCTTGTGTTGGTTACACAGGTGCAGACAAATGAAAACCACTTCCCACTGTACACAGCATTACTGCACTGTATCTCCTTTCCCACTTATAAGTTATCAGTTTAAAAAATTCAAGTTGCTTTCAAATAATAGATATGGTAAACACAAATGACACAGGAAGCATGCCACTTCCAAAAAAATCTCTTCTTTTCTGACCCGAGGGAAAAAGCACAATGTATTTGTTCTCCACGTACCACAGAGTGTTACCAATCTTCTCAAGAGAACACCCACGTATATTTTCCATTCTATGAGGGTGACATTTTGAATTGGGTGAAAATATTCCTGTAGCCTTGTTTGTGGATAAGAGGCTGGTAAAAGTGAAAGGAGACATAGCAAATAGCCACAAGCAACAAGAGCACCAACCCTCTGTGGATGGCGGCCACGCAGACACAGCATCCTGTATAACAAACATCCTAGGGGGGATCACGGATCTTTGTCCCTGGGGACCAACGGATATTCATCTCGAAAGGTCAGCAATGCATTGCCTGCATTGTGGTGTGTGGTACGTCAGAGCCCGGCTTCAGCACGCTGAACAAAGACTTGCTGTGATAGGATTCATGAAGACAGCTGCATTTTACTGTCCGTGTCAGACACAGCCAAGGAGACTTATGGACACATGCAGATCTATCGTCTCAAAATCCACCATCTACGACAGGAGACGGAAGGAACCTTAGCTCATTAACATTATAGAACAGTGGTTCAGGTTTTTCTAAAGGGGAACACAGACTTGAGAAACCTGATGGCCACTGGGTTCCTCCCATAAATTGACTGAGAATCTGAAATTATGTGCAGAAGAGAGAAGTCTGCTGTCAATGCCAATCTCTTGAGGCCAGTGTCTACGTGTCCCTGGGAAAGGTCACACCTGACTTTCCATAGCATAACTGAATTAAGTATTGCACAAATGTGGGGGCCTTGGGTGCCTCACAGATGGTGGCATCTTTTTTAGACAGAAGGTTCCTCTCTACACTGGGAAACCACTTGGGCTCTGACCTGTCCCGGTGCTGGTTCTCTGACCTGCCAGGGTGGTGCTTCTCAAAAGTCACCAAGCATGAGCATCAACCGATAGGATTTTTCAGACCCAGATTCCCAGGCTCTATCTTTGGAGTTTCTGATTCAGTAGCTTTGGGATAAGGCTTAAGAATTTGCACATCTAGGGGCGCCTGGGTGGCTCAGTTGTTAAGCATCTGTCTTCAGCTCAGGTCATGATCCCGGGGTCCTGGGATCGAGCCCCACATCGGGCTCCTTGCTCGGCAGAAAGCCTGCTTCTCCCCCTCCCGCTCCCCCTGCTTGTGTTCCCTCTCCTGCTGTGTCTCTCTCTTGTCTAATAAATAAATGAAATCTTTTAAAAAAAAAAAAAGAATTTGCACATCTAGAAGTTCCCAGGTGATGCCAAAGCTGCCCATCCCAGGAGTGCACTTGGAGTAGCCTGGGTTAGGCCTGGTCCATCTGATCCAGATCTTTCTCTTTCCCTCTCTCTCTCTCTCTCTTTGAGAATTCACTTTGAGCAGCTAAGACACCAGGCGCCTGCATTCAAAGGACCTGCACCCAGGTAGAGCTTACGGATCCACCACAAAATGAGCTTATTTTCAGTGCTTTCCTGTGTGTGTGTAACTTCTAGCACTTGGCATGTTGCCACAGGAAGATGTGAGTAACTGAATTGGAACACTACATGAGAGTCTGAAATCTGTCTAAAAACAGATGGCCCAGACAACTAGATTCATCCTTATGTCTATACTTTTGGTACTCATGTTCTAGGATCTTTATCTTTATCTTTATTATTATTATTATTATTATTATTATTATTATTATTTTAGCTGAAGATCTACATCTAGGAATACCAATGTCTTTGCTGTCTTCTCCTAGATACTTTCAGGGGCAATCATGTAAACCTCTTTTCAGCCTCCAAGATGGAATGAAACATGGATTCCACGGGACAGGATGTTGTCAGAGGTAGCAAACAGACTACTCTGGTGAGTCCCATGGGCTATACAGTCTCCTCCCTGAGCTGGCTGACAAAGATAAAGATGAGCAAGACAGAAAAGTAATAAAAGTACAAAATAGAGATATTAAGAATGCCAGGAAGCGGTTTGCCACAAATGTTGTCTCCGGGTTGTCTTCAGGACACAAGCCTGATGCTACATTCTAAAGGCAGTGAGTAATGATAGAAGGAAATTTTAAATGTCAAGCAAAATCAACAGAAGTCAAGGAACTGGTTTCAACACAGTCTCATGGCATGTACTTTATTTAAAGCATTAGGGTACAAATAAGAATTTCCTGGAAGTTCAGCTGGCAAGACATCCCTACACCGACACTTTCAGTCACTGCCTCTCCGCGAGCTGCTTGCTTTTTTTACCCCTGACTGTGCCTCCCCAGGGTTCCTCTCCATTTCCTTCCAGCTGGCCACAAACATGGCCTTTGGAGTCAGAAAGTCCAGGTTCACCTCTCGTCTATGCCATGTGAATTTGAATAAATTACCATCCTGAGCTCCTGCTTCTGTCTCTACTAAAGGGAGATAAGAAAACTATGTCCTAGGAGTACAGAGTAAACAAAGCATTCAAATGCATGCCATGCAAGAAGCCTTAAGTACAATAAGATTGTATTTATTTGCCTGACAGAGATCGCAAGTAGGCAGAGAGGCAGGCAGAGAGAGAGAGAGAGAGGAGGAAGCAGGCTCCCTGCTGAGCAGAGAGCCCGATGTGGGGCTCGATCCCAGGACCCCAAGATCATGACCAGAGCCGAAGGCAGAGGCTTTAACCCACTGAGCCACCCAGGTGCCCCCTTAAATACAATTTTTATGATCTTATTGTGGTAAGAACATTTCATGTGAGATCTACTCTCTTCAATATTTAAGGATTCAAGACCAGTATTGTTAACCACACTATACACCACGTTGTTCAGCAGATCTCTAGAACTTACTTGTCTTGCCTAATTGAAACTTTATGCCCACTGACAAGATCCAGCAATCCCACCACTAGGTTTTTATCCAGATGAATTGAAATTGGATTCCGGACAGATATTAGCATTTCTACTGGCACTGCACTTCCGTCCCCAACAGCCAAGATGTGGAAATGACCTAAATGCCCATTGACAGGTGAACGATCTCAAACTCAGCACCCAAAAAATAGATAAGCATGTCCAAAAATGGGCAGAGGACACAAACAGACACTTCTCCAATGAAGACATACAAATGGCTAGCAGGCACATGAAAAAATGTTCATTGTCATTAGCCATCAGGGAAATTCAAATCAGAACCACACTGAGATACCACCTTATACCATATATATATATACATGTATATATATACATATACATATGTATATATACATATGTATATACATATGTATACATATGTATGTAATATATGTGTGTGTATATATATATATATATATATATATATATATATATATATCATGACCAAAATTAACAAAGCAGGAAACAACAAATGTTGGAAAGGATCTAGAGAAAGGGGAACGCTCTTACACTGTTGGTGAGAATGCAAGTTGGTGCAGGTACTCTAGAAAACAGTGTAGAGATTCCTCAAAAAATTAAAAATAGAGCTACCCTATGACCCAGCAATTGCACTACTGGGTATTTACCCCATAGATACAGACATAGTGAAAAGAAGAACCATCTGTATCCCAATATTCATAGCAGCAATGTCCACAACAGCCAAACTGTGGAAAGAGCCAAGATGCCCTTCAACAGATGAATGGATAAAGATGATGTGGTCCATATACACAGTGGAATATTACTCAGCCATCAGAAAGGATGAATACCCAACTTTTGCATCAACATGGATGGGACTGGAGGAGATTACGCTGAGCAAAATAAGTCAGGCAGAGAAAGTCAATTATATGGTTTCACTTACATATGGAACATAAGGAATAGCATGGAGGACATTAGGAGAAGGAAAGGAAAAATGAACGGGGGTGGGAAATCAGAGGGGGAGACGAACCATGAGAGACCGTGGACTCTGAGAAACAAACTGAGGGTTTCAGAGGGGAGGGGAGTGGAGGGATGGGTGAGCCTGGTAGTTGGTCTTAAGGAGGGCACGGATTGCATGGAGCACTGGGTGTAGTACATAAACAATGAATCATGGAACACTTCGTCAAAAAAAAAAAAACTAATGATATATTTTATGGTGACTAACATAACATAATAAAAAGAGAGAGAGAGAATGAAATATTATTCAGCCTTAAAAAAGGAACTCCTGCCCCATGCAAAAACATGGATGCATCTTAAGGACACAAGGCAGAGTAAGGGAAGCCAGTCCTCAGAGGACAGAGACTGCCTGAGTCTTTGCACACTCCCCCTGCTGAAGTGGTCTGCCTAATGTGATCTAAATGCCAAAGTATAGAATGAGGCGAATATGCCTCTCTCTAAAAATCATCCCTTCACCAAACCCGCTTGAGATGTACTAATCCTAACTGCTCCTACGTGCTCTTCCTTGCTTTCCTGCTAACTCCCATTTCTTCCTGACTCTACTCCCTGCCTGAAAAGTTCCCAGGCATGGACTCCCATTTCTCCCACCGACCCTGGCTTTTTCTTCCAACACCAACTACTGTGCAAGTTACAAGCCCATCAGAGCCACCATGCAACACAGTCTGCCTCTTCCAGCCTTCCTGACCTTGACCGGCGTGAGCAGCGTGCCCTGTCTGTGGTAAGTTATCGAGCCTCCTGGAAGTCTGAGTGGAATTACTCCAGGTCTAAGAAAGAAAGTCCACATTCAGAGGTGTTTTAGCCCAATTCACCCTTCATCAATGATAGAAGCAACAGCCAAGATCTGAAAGAGCTATGGATACCATCGCCCACCTACCCACCATGCCTGCCCTGTCGTACAAAGTCACGCCTCGGTATGTGGCAATGAGGAGAAAACACAGGGAGAACTGCTCCTCCCAGCTAACTGTGTCACATCCATCTCCTAAGCCCGACACGGGGGCTGACCCTTTCTGACTTATTACCCCTACCGGTCACCTTGAAAAGGAAGATTCTAACTCCAAGCTTTCCCTACTCCGTTTAAAACTCTGAATCTACCCCGTTTGGTTCTTGATCAATAAATGTTGAATGAAGACATCAATCTCTGGGGAAGTTCATGCAGCTGTTTTAACAACAGCGCAATGATTAAAGAATCATAAATAAAATCCATTTGCTACCCTCAAAAAGAGTTCTTGAGGGGCGCCTGGGTGGCTCAGTGGGTTAAAGCCTCTGCCTTCGGCTCAGGTCATGATCTCAGGGTCCTGGGATCGAGCCCCGCATCGGGCTCTCTGCTCAGCGGGAAGCCTGCTTCCTCCTCTCTCTCTCTGCCTGCCTCTCTGCCTACTTGTGATCTCTCTCTGTCAAATAAATAAATAAAATCTTAAAAAAAAAAAAAAAGAGTTCTTGATATCCACTAACGCTTTCATTTGAATCAACCTAGTTGACTGTTAAATCATATCCGAAGATCAAAAACACACATATTCTCTTCATAACATCGACACATCTCTTTATCTCATTTACTGACAGGGCACATAATCAGGGTCTGGAATCCACTGTTTTCTACTGCTCCAGACCAGTTTCTGCCTCTAGGTTGCCTACTCCTTCCCAATTCTCCAGGCTCAGATAGTAATAAAAATGTTAGTGAAGAAAACATGCTACAAGGAGGAACAAAGCTGAACGTGCTGGGGTCGTCTGTCTTCCCAGTCCCTTAGTCCCTTGCACGGCCACTTCATACCAGCTCGCTGTGGCAGCCCGCTGCAATCTATTTGTGGCCGAGGCAGACTCACTGCCTCACTGTTATATTTGTCTAAATCATGTGTTCCTTTATTTTCCACCAGGTAATCGTCTACGTTGCACAGTACAAAGAAACAAGCTGGAATACGAGGTTTTCTGTCAACACTCCCAAGGATGTGTCCCAAGAATGCAAATTTCTTAGCATGCTAATCTTCAGAATACCAGACCGCTCCACTGAGTTTAAAGAATGCTGAAACTAAACTTTTAGCATTTTAAAATACAGGAATTAAATATTTGTTCATGACTCCTAAATGACCGACATACTTTTAAAACCATAAAAATGGTTTCCAAAGGAGGCTCAGAGAAACACGTGCTCTCCGGGTCCAGCTGTGGTAAGCCTGCTCCATGCTTTCCAAAGCACGATGTAGTCCTCACAAGGATGCTAGACGGTAGGCAGAGCTGGGACTCAAAGCCAGGTCTTCTGCTTTTAAGCCTGGCAAATCTCCCTGGAATCAAAACCATCTGTATCACAACAGAACTCACAGACTGAGTTTCTACCCCATGAGTTTCCTCTGCACGGTCCGTACCATGCAGAATTTAGACAAGTGCATCCTGACAGGCAAACAGTGGGCAGTCCATGAATGCTTGTCCTTTGCCGGCATCAGGATGTTCTAAGACCCTCTGAAGGTGAACAACAGGGTGCCACGGGGAGAAGGCACACAGTCCATTCAAGGGAAGGAAAGCTGAGGCTACTGAGACCCCCAGGCAGTAGGCGGGTAAAGGAGCCTACACAAACCGGTCTATAGAACACATTCACAGATACTCATTTTTTTAAAAAGACTGAAGCAGAGAGCAGGCCCGGCCTTTCCTATTTATGTGTATCTTATGCTCTTGTGAAATTCCATTATGACCAGAATTTAACTCAAAATTGCCTTACCTTCTGCATGGACACTTTCTGGGTACATTTTGGTAATTTTCCTTTCCCCCAGCATCTCTCCTGCTACGACCCACAAACACGCCTGTCCGGGATTTCTGAGCTACTCCCAGCTTCCCTCAGACACCCTGCTCCGGGTCACATTCACGTGATTATTTCACGAGCCAGGACAACATTGCGTCTTCCCTTCTCCCCTCCAGCTAACTCCTGCTAGTTCAGCAGGACCCGCCCTGAGCACCGCCTCCCTCTGTGGTCCTTCTCCCCCACGCCCAGGCTGCAGGAGCTCCCTGCCCCTCTGCATCCTTCAGCATCCTGAGCATTCTTCCTGCCTCAGTTTCTACTGCCTACTCATTTCTCGGACTCACTCAGCAGATCGCGGACACGTTTGGGGCAAGGACGGACCCTCTCTTCTCCATATCTTTGATGCTTAAAGCAATGCCTTCCCACACTAGGCACTTGATAAATATTTACTGAAGAAACGAGAGTTTTGCCCAGACGCATCAAAACCAAATAAAGTGCTTTAAAAATTTCTGTCTCTCCCAGGTGTCGCCTCTGACATAATCACAGAATCACAGATCGTTGCTCCATGCAAACACGTGGACAGCATGTTTCTAACCTTCCGTTATCTGTCAGTCCTTGAATGTATTTCCATCATTTCTATCTCCTTCCATTGAACTCTCTCCAAATTGTGCCTAAAATTTGGATCTAAATTATTTGGATCTAAATTATTTGGATCTAAAAAGGATCTAAAATATTAAAGGTATCTCTTTTAATCTCGCTGATGTCTTTGTACAACACATGGTAGCCCTGAAGCAGATCACAAAATCATCCCAGGGTGTAAGTATTCTAGAGTTGTTTTTTTGCTGACAGAATTGAAAATAACAGTAACCCAGATTGATTAAACTCCTCAGAATCCAGGAGCATGGACAGCTTTATTTACCTCTTTGTGGTTGACAGGCGTTTGTGTAACTAATTAGGTATCATTTATATAGAAGAAAAGTCCATTACAGGTGTCACGTTTACAATTCCTAACGTGATGTGCATAAATATACAAACACAAGCAATTTATTTAAACCCAGCAAATAGAGGTTTGACCAGAAGTCACATACCAGCAGGTGAGTTAAGAAAGAAAAACAAATCTTAATCCTCATTTTTTTTTTTAAGAAACACAGTATGATTCCCTCAAAACTACCCTTCTTAGAAGAGCAACACACACTCTGCTCTTCTTGCCTTGATAAATGCTACAGCTTGGATGATCTTTTTTGCTGTTATTCATTATTTCTGGAGAATTAACAACCATCAGCTTTTTTTTTCCCCCGAGTAGGAGAAATTACAGGATATAATAACCTCAAGTAGGTCTCTATTTGGATGAGAAAGTCCAGTGATGAGAAAGCAACAGTTTGAACGAGAAGGGCTTATGTTTCTCACATAACAAGTCAGGCAGTGGGTGGCCAACAGCTGCTGAATCTGCGCACGGACGCCTTCAGGACCAGTGTTCTTTCAAGATCTGCATCACCGCCCTCGACTTCTTGTTCTTGGCCCATCGTGGATGTGGCCTCATAGTCACTATGGCTGCCATACACCCAGGCATCAAGAAAGGGAAGGACATTCTGTGGAATCTCTCTCTCTCTCTTTTTATCAAGAGAGCAAAAGCTTTTCCAGACCCCACCTGGCACATAAACACTTGCATGGGCAAACCATGGTATTTCAACCCAACTTCTGATTAACTCATGACCAGCTGATTAGTAATGCAATCTTGGGCTTGATGACTCATCATACTCAAAGGCTCTGCCCATGCTCAAAGGAAGGGAAATCACGCAGGGTATATAGACCAGGGATTGGGAATCTCTGGGACCGTCTTAGAATCCGGTCCACCAAGTGTCTGCTTTCTTCTAACAACCACAATACCCAAATAAAAAACACAGAAATCTGGCTCCAAGCCCTTTACTGCTCTGGGCAGAAATTCAAAGTCAGAAGCGATGCATTATAGATCCCTTCTGGTAATGTCATCTGAGTTCACATGAATCAGCAGAAATGGGAAGCTACTGGGGGTGTGGAAGGCTCTGGTAGACTGTGTCATAGGACTTTCCAAAGGCATTCCATTAGACAACTAAAAATGAAATTTAAAAACCCTATCTATGCTGTGCAAAAGCTTTTGATCTTGATAAAATCCCAATAGTTCATTTTTGCCCTTGCTTCCCTTGCCTTTGGTGATGTTCCTAGGAAGATGTTGCTGCGGCTGACGTCGAAGAGGTTGCTGCCTGTGTTCTCCTCAAGGATTTTGATGGATTCCTTTCTCACATTGAGATCCTTCATCCATTTTGAGTCTATTTTCGTGTGTGGTATAAGGAAATGATCCAATTTCATTCTTCTGCATGTGGCTGTCCAATTTTCCCAACACCATTTATTGAAGAGGCTGTCTTTGTTCCATTGGACATTCTTTCCTGCTTTGTCGAAGATGAGTTGACCATAGAGTTGAGGGTCCATTTCTGGGCTCTATTCTGTTCCATTGATCTATGTGTCTGTTTTTGTGCCAGTACCATGCTGTCTTGATGATGACAGCTTTGTAATAGAGCTTGAAGTCTGGAATTGTGATGCCACCAACTTTGGCTTTCTTTTTCAATATTGCTTTGGCTATTCGAGGTCTTTTCTGGTTCCATATAAATTTTAGGATTATTTGTTCCATTTCTTTGAAAAAAATGGATGGTACTTTGATAGGAATTGCATTAAATGTGTAGATTGCTTTAGGTAGCATAGACATTTTCACAATATTTATTCTTCCAATCCAGGAGCATGGAACATTTTTCCATTTCTTTGTGTCTTCCTCAATTTCTTTCATGAGTACTTTATAGTTTTCTGTGTATAGATTCTTAGTCTCTTTGGTTAGGTTTATTCCTAGGTATCTTATAGTTTTGGGTGCAATTGTAAATGGGATGGACTCCTTAATTTCTCTTTCTTCTGTCTTGTTGGTGTAGAGAAATGCAACTGATTTCTGTGCATTGATTTTATATCCTGACACTTTACTGAATTCCTGTACAAGTTCTAGCAGTTTTGGAGTGGAGTCTTTTGGGTTTTCCACATATAGTATCATATCATCTGCGAAGAGTGATAGTTTGACTTCTTCTTTGCCGATTTGGATGCCTTTAATTTCCTTTTGTTGTCTGATTGCTGAGGCTAGGACTTCTAGTACTATGTTGAATAGCAGTGGTGATAACGGACATCCCTGCCGTGTTCCTGACCTTAGCAGAAAAGCTTTCAGTTTTTCTCCATTGAGAATGATATTTGTGGTGGGTTTTTCATAGATGGCTTTGATAATATTGAGGTATGTGCCATCTATCCCTACACTTTGAAGAGTTTTGATCAGGAAGGGATGCTGTACTTTGTCAAATGCTTTTTCAGCATCTATGGAGAGTATCATATGATTCTTGATAAAACCAAAAGACAACTGACAGAATGGGAGAAGATATTTGCAAATGACATATCAGATAAAGGGCTAGTGTCCAAAATCTATAAAGAACTTAGCAAACTCAACACCCCAAGAACAAATAATCCAATCAAGAAATGGGCAGAGGACATGAACAGACATTTCTGCAAAGAAGACATCCAGATGGCCAACAGACACATGAAAAAGTGCTCCATATCACTCGGCATCAGGGAAATACAAATCAAAACCACCATGAGATATCACCTCACACCAGTCAGAATGGCTAAAATTAACAAGTCAGGAAATGACAGATGCTGGCGAGGATGCGGAGAAAGGGGAACCCTCCTACACTGTTGGTGGGAATGCAAGCTGGTGCAACCACTCTGGAAAACAGCATGGAGGTTCCTCAAAATGTTGAAAATAGAACTACTCTATGACCCAGCAATTGCACTGCTGGGTATTTACCCTAAAGATACAAACGTAGTGATCCGAAGGGGCACGTGCACCCGAATGTTTATAGCAGCAATGTCTACAATAGCCAAACTATGGAAAGAACCTAGATGTCCATCAACAGACGAATGGATAAAGAAGATGTGGTATATATACACAATGGAATACTATGCAGCCATCAAAAGAAATGAAATCTTGCCATTTGCGACGACGTGGATGGAACTAGAGGGTATCATGCTTAGCGAAATAAGTCAATCGGAGAAAGACAACTATCATATGATCTCCCTGATATGAGGGAGAGGAGATGCAACATGGGGGGTCGAGGGGGTAGGAGAAGAGTAAATGAAACAAGATGGGATTGGGAGGGAGACAAACCATAAGTGACTCTTAATCTCACAAAACAAACTGAGGGTTGATGGGGGGAGGGGGTTGGGAGAGGGGGTGGGGTTATGGATATTGGGGAGGGTATGTGCTATGGTGAGTGCTGTGAAGTGTGTAAACCTGGCAATTTGCAGACCTGTACCCCTGGGGATAAAAATATATGTTTATTAAAAATAAAATTAAAAAAAATAATAATGAAAAAAAAAAAACCTATCTAAACAAGCCAGTTATTTCTCTCCCTGTTTATGGGCAAGTGTTTCCTCTCTCTTGCTATGGAGGCAAGAACTGGGTCACTGTGCTAGACCAGTGAGACATACCACACGCCCTCATGGAGATTACTTTATAGTGAGAAGTGTGCCCACCACCAAGAAAAGCAAACCATTAAATAAAACAAAAGCACATTATAACGTGTCCTATGAAGGAAACGATATAAGGAAACGACGTGCTATGGAAGAAAACGCGCTAATCCTTTCCTTGGGCATGCTACTGCACACGGGTCAGCAGGCACCTGTCTTAGCCTTATTTTGCCTTTCTGAGGTGTCTTCTAAGGGGCTTCAGGAAACTGCTCTATTTTATGTTAAACCTGAATTAAGATCACACAGGTAACCCCAACGTTCAGCAAGGATCCCTAACTAGAACAATGTTCCTTCAGTGGTTGGTAACATGCTTCCTTGTATCTGCTAGTGCCTGGACATACTCACTACCCAGACACGGGTGACTTTTCAGTCGGTACAGATGTGTACCTGCTTATGCGTTATTATGCCCCCTGACGGGGTGCTTCTGGCAACTGTTTGGATAACTTCCCTGCAGAAGTTCTGGAAACCCACTGACTTTTCCACATCTTTTGAGTTTCTGCTCTTCCCTCTTAAGCACTCCTTTGCACGTGTGGAAACAGCACTGTTACTTGAAAGGAAGAACTCCGATTTCCCTCTCCTCCAGCAAGACCCGCTGCATACAGAGAATGCTACTGTACGCCCATGTCGGTGAGAAAGTGAGTCAGGCAGGCATGCACGGCAGATGTCTTCGTGGCTGACATTTCCCCAGTCGAAGGGCTAGTAACCTTCAGCACCCAATCTGCAGAGAATGTACACATTTATGAAGACTCGATTTTTGTTGTGTTTTAGGCTCCCCGTTAGCATTTTCATGCAGCTCTTTGATTTTTCGAGAAGAGAACAGTGCCATTCAGTGGAAGACAGCTGTGTATGTGTGGGATCTCAGACCCACTCCCTCGCTGGTGAAGCTTCCTACAGCCAATTATGGTTCTCCTGAGGAAACACTCCTTAACCCACCTGATTAATTCCCTCTCTGGCATTGAAGAACCCCCAGATTCTGCCGGACTGTGTGTGTTGAGAGTATTGGGAATGGGGGGAACACACTGCCTTAGCTCAGTCTCTCCAGGCACCTCCATCATAGCCAACCTCTGCTCCTTTGCTAAGCTTTAGCAGCTACTAAGAAACCACACAGCAAGTAGGACAATTGTCTGCAACACTGCAAATGCTAATGTAGGGAAGGAAGCTGGACTATCTTGAAGGAGCCTTTCAGATTGATAGTAGTATGGCAAATGATCTTAATGACAAGGAAGAGTAACACAGTCCCCTACCTCCCACCTTCCCCACCCCCCAGCCCCACTGTGGTTGCAGAGATAACTCTTTAATGAGCTCCAGTTTTAAAGAAAGGTGAAGAGTGGTGCCTGAGTGGCTCAGTCGTTAAGTGTCTGCCTTTGGCTCGGGTCGTGATCCAAGCCAGGGTCCTGGGATCCAGCCCTGCACAGAGCCCCACACCAAGTCCTGTCAGGCTTCCTGTTCAACCGGAAGCCTGCTTCGCCCTCTCCCATTCCCACAAGCAGGGAATAATAAATAAACATCATTAATGTTTAATAAATAAACATGTCAAATAAATAAACATCTTAAAGAAGAAGAAGAAGAAAGAAACAAAGTAAGGTGAAGAAAAGCTAGAAGGAGGGAACTATGAACTGAATTGAGCAGATTAAGGCCACAAGGAACTAAGACTATTGAAGTGTGCACAAGTCAATCTAAAAAGACTTGGCTAAGTATGGCCAAAGAAGAGCCAGAACCAGGAGGAACAGACGCGTGAAGTGGTACAGACAGCACGACAGTAACTGATAAGAGCAAGGAAGTGTTTGGTATTAAAAAGTATGTCTTTAAGCTGGTGTATGAGTTATTGTCTTGCTATGTAACATTAAGCACAAAGTCAGTGCCTTAAAACAGTACACATTAGCACACCATTTCCGCAGGTCGGGGGTTCAGGGACAGCTTACCTGCATCAAACGCTCAGACTCGCACAAAGATGTTCATCAAGGAGTCCGTGGACTGTAATGCCTGGAGCTAGGAGCCCTCTCCTCAGTTCACAGAGCTGTTGATAGAATTTGGTTCCTTGCAGCTGTAGGACCCAGGTCCCAGTTTTCTCAGTGGCTGTCAGCCCCTGGAGTCTGCCCTCAGTCAAGACCCATGTGACCCTCTCATAAAACAGTAGTTTATTTCTTCATTCTTCAAAGGTTGCAGAAGAAGCGGTTCTAGTCTGCTCCAATGGAATCTAAGACAGCACAATGAGGGGAGACATCCTATCATCTTTGCCGTAAGGAATCCTAACTGTAGGAA